>NC_092339.1:85064642-85398928 GCF_046630445.1 Rutidosis leptorrhynchoides | reverse complement strand
TTTGCTCATTTTAAGGACATTACTTGGAGTCGATCATCGCAATGGGACCAAATGTTGATGACTTCGTCCAGGGGGATAAGGACGGGTCGTTACAGGTGGTATCAGAGCGTTGGTCCTAGCGAACCAGGTCTTGAATTAGTGAGTCTAACTGATAGTTGTTAGGATGCATTAGCGAGTCTGGACTTCGACCTTAGCTGCATATTATAAGTATTGTATATCATTCCTAGTGGAAAATTTCCTGCTAATCATTCCTAAGTCTAGACATGCCTTACTGCCTTTATTGCATAGATAGTGTATAGACAAATTTATATCTTAGCGTATCTATTACGGTAAACTTTGCCTGATATCTTCCGTAAATTTCTCCGTAATTTAAGGGATCCTGGTACTATATATATCTAGGCATATTATGCATTGAGAATACCATCCAACTATCATTTGATGTCACTAAGCTTTTCATACCAAAAATCTTTTCTGTGATCGCGTACGATGGTCTCTACGAATCGACCAAGTTCTTCTGACTCCGAAGATAGCGTGACGGGAGCGCACCAACCGATCAACTACCGTGATTTCTTTATAAAGTGGGGATGGGTTCGCGAAATACTTACCCTATGGAGAAATGAAGAAGGTACTCCATATCACGAGCCGAACTTACCACCTAACATCGGAGTGCTCGACCCGCTCACCGGCGAACCTGTTCGCAACACCGTTTATACCCTTTTTGCAAGAATTTTTCGTCTTGAGGCTACCATTAACGGAACTAGAGAAGATATCCGACCTCTACCTCACACTGATAACCAACCAGGGTTAGTAGAAGAAGTTAAAGAACTCCGAGCTCGGGTGTTAACTTTAGAGAGCACGGTACACAATTTGCAAGCACTAGCAGTATCATCAACACCAGTAACATCACCAGCCTCAGCAACAACAGCACTAGTACCACCAAGAACAACATTCGCGTCACCAGCTTCGACACCTCGAGTATAATCATCGTTCTACATGACGTTCTACATCATTTATCTTAGTTCGACATAGTGATTATGTAATCTCTAATGTTTTAGAGATTATATATTCTTGTTCTAACGGTAAATCAGATGAGTTAATATCATATTAACTCATAAAATCCATGATTACATCTGAAGAAAATATATATATGTATGTATATTTTCATAAAGATTGTAATTAAAAATTCTTTCGTACAAACTGTTAATGGTGAAAATAATTTAACGGGTAGGTAATACCCGAGGAATATTTAGATTTCACATTAATAAGTTGCACTGTACTTTCTTCGAATCTGATTCAACGGTCATTTACTATCCTATGTACAACCACCGATATACGTATCCATTCACCACAGAATAACCATTTCTATTTAAATTTCATATTTGGATTTTGACCTATCAGAATCCAACAAGTGGCATAATGAAGAAAACATTGGACAAAATAAAATTTGTTAGAAACAAACTAATTAACTAATTGAAATTTTGTTAAGAATCCACGCTAACTGTTCCAGCTAACTGTTCCTAGCTAACTGATTACATTTTATTTATCGCAATTTTATTTATCGTCATTTAATTTCTGTTATTTACTATACGCATTTAATTTATCGACATTTAATTTCTGTTATTTATTTTACGCACTTTAAATATCGGGACACGTATACAAGGTTTTGACATATCATATCGACGCATCTATATATATTATTTGGAATAACCATAGACACTCTATATGCAGTAATGCGGGAGTTAGCTATACAGGGTTGAGGTTGATTCTCAAATAATATATATACTTTGAGTTGTGATCGAGTCTGAGACATGTACACGGGTCACGATACGTATTAACTAATTCAAATATTATAAATTAAATTATATATGAATTATTGGACTGTTAACTGTGGACTATCGACTGTGGACTAATAATATTGGACAATTAAAATGAATTAAAATATTGATTGTAACATATGAAACTAAACATTTCTTCAAGTTTGCCACTTGATCTCATTTTAAACCTCATTTGTATCTTGACGATTACAATCTGCGTTCAAATCTTTCATGATTCTTGAAAACACCTCGATCGAGAGGATGAACCAGCCGCATTTCATCTACGGAAGGAAAGATTGATGCATATAGTTATGCACCTGAAAAACCCTCGGAAACTGAATAAACGTTTAACACATAGCTGTGTTAATTCCTTTAGTATTATTATTACCCAAAATAACTTTGCAATTCTTCTTCAAATTAGACAATTTTGTCACAGCTCCAGCAAGTCAATTCCGACTTTTCATCTGAAACAACCTTATTATAACCTTGATATATATGCGTACTCTTTATTGTTACTGGGGAACCTTTTATATTTCACCATATTACCATCAGCGTTTAATCATCTAAAAATACAATTCCCCTGAAACCACCTCAGTTTGATAACCGATGACCCAGATCCGTTAACTTTGAAAATGCTGACGAAGTAGCATGTTGTAGATGGTCTTATTGGCCAATAGTTGATGATAAAGAAGGAAGTGTTAGGAACGCTCGATAGAAAATTTAGTACTGAAAATCGGATTGAGCACACCGTGAAGGAAAAAAAGAACAAATACAAGTACCAAACCCTATATTCAAAGAATCCAGGTAATTCTGGATCCGATGAAATCTTTAGAGAATATCTTGCTCCAAAGTCATGTTAAAATCTTGCGGAAAATCTTTCTTCATTCACCTTCGAACTTAGAAATTTCAAAATATCATCATAAATATCTTCGATATTTCTGACGATATTTTCATAAATATTCTTGTCCGAAATTATCTACCTCTTCGTGTTTCCCGTATTCCATTATATTGAAAATTTCTGTAAAATCTAAGTATAAATTATGAATGAATTTTGGAGAAGTGTAGGGAATTGAAGCATGAGTTAGTATAATATAATGACGCTTGGCCAACGTGATTATATTACGGTAAGTCATGCTGAGTTTCTAATGAAACGTGATAATGGTTCACAATAGATCATACCATCATCATGTGTCATGTTACATAACTCTTTCATTCTACTTAACTTCTGAACATATCAAGAAAATGTATTCTTGATAGTTCTATCTTTCGTGATGTTGATAAATTTAAAAATCAAATCGTGCTATCACGTTCCTTCCTGCTTAGAACATTATAATCATTCGAAACTCTATATCTACGAATTTTGAAAAATTATTCGCTTGACTTAAAGTTGGGAAGAGAAAACGAAAGTATGAAACCCCAAAATATAAGAGGGAATATACAGCTCGATAACAACACCGAAATTACAAACCGTAGATATCAATGCGTATAACAACATAAAGACACGGGAGAATTAAAAACATTATAACCCCAAGGGCGAAGTAGAAGAAAACAGATTCCTCCGGTGGTAATTGGAAAAGGAGAACGATTGTTGCGATAGTAAGGAAAATAACAAGAATCAGAACTGGATTAAGCATTTTCACAATCTTTTGAATTTAGGAATTGAGTATAGAAGTGGTGAAAACTAATGGAACGGAAAAGGTAAATTTATAATGGAATATCAGACGTAGTAATCCGGACAGATCATCGCATTTAATTAAAGAGGTCCTAATTACCTTAAATCTCGAAGAATCAGATCTTATAGATTTTCAAGATTTTCTTTTGAATCCCTTGAATTCCGGAACTCAAAAGTGACTACGTCAAAAGTAAGACAAATCTTAAATTCCTCATTTCACTCTTTTGTGATAGCTTCACTTGTACTCTTCACAAAATCAAATTTATTTATCCATATCACTCACTGATGATAAAACTCTAAATTACAGCTCATATGAGTCATGAAAACATTTTTATTGTTAGCCATGACAACCTCACTCAAATTTCGGGACGAAATTTCTTTAACGGGTAGGTACTGTGACGACCCGGAAATTTTCGACTAAATTTAAACTTAATCTTTATTTGATTTCGACACGATAAGCAAAGTCTGTAATGGTGAGTCTCAAAATTTTTGAAATACTTCATATATTAAATTACTTGTGACTATTTCCGACGATTCACGAACAATGGTTTGTAATTAAATATGTAAATATATATATATATATATATATATATATATATATATATATATATATATATATATATATATATATATATATATATATATAATAAGTGTATATATAAAATTTTGAATTAATAAAATACACTTTAATCCATTGGTCTTAAAAAATGTAAATAAGTAAGTTGTAATTAAAAGGTATATCTATATAATATCAATGTATAACTATTATTATATTGAATGTATGAATAATAAATATTCGATACATGATATTATATAATACATAATTAATAATAGGTAATATAATATTGATATATTATATTCATATGCATTCACCTAATTGAATGTTATACATGCACTCACACTGACGTCTAAATCACACTTACAAGTAATAACGTTATTAATTTCTTTGTCTTCTACTTACATCATCGAGCATCCATTTTTTTTTTCTCCATTACTTAAACTCTACATCCTTATTTATGCATATTATTACTTTTATATTATATATACATAGTTAAAGTTAATTAGATGCATATGACAAACCAAATTAAAGTTTGTCTGCCAATATCAAAAGATTACTTTCTTTTGTCCTATATCATCAACCAATTTATTTCTTTCCCTTCTATATTATCAAGTGATCAAAACGATTCATTCACTTCAATTTATAAAGTTTGAAGAACCCACCTTATCCTAACATGTCTGATGAGTACACCCGTGAATTTAAGATTCCAACTTTTATCAACTTGCCATAATTATTGTTAAATCCCATCAAACCTTTTATTACTATCCAACTAATCAAATTGCCATGTGAAATAAACCATTAAAAAAAAAAAGATTACGTTTCACAAACAATAGATTATGCACTCACTTACTTTCACAAATACAAACACATCATCAACATTTACAACATTCATTTGATAACTACTACCACTCAATCATTTCTAATCTTTTATTTCGATTACCTTACGATCTCAAAGACCGAACCAAAACATGCTACTGGTTGTTGGTTGTTCGACGAAGCACCACCGTCCTCCATACCTTCAAGTCTAACCCCACACCACCGGTCCAAAACCACCCAAAACAGATTAATTGTTGTTTACTGTATCGGTTACCCTACACATCACAACCCATCAACTCTCAAATGTGTGATTTATCTAACCAAAACCCATTTACTGCTGCTGCGTCCATATATCTTTCTATTTCAAGCTCAAACCAAAACCCACAACTGGACTTCCGTTGATCACTGTTGCGGCTGCAGCTGATACTTTGTTGTTTCTGTTTTTCGAACCACTCTGGGACCATATCTCATAAAAACCCTCTTGAACCGGCACCTTAAACAACCTCCAAGAACACTTTCTTATTAATATTACGTGTATTTCTATTTTGAACAACCCATCTTGATCACCTTTCACCACCATAAATCGCCTTCGCCATCAACATACAATTGTCACTCTCACTTCCATCATGAACCGACACCATCATCGAATCACCCTAACACCCATCAACGGCTACAACCACAACCCACCACTATAACCCATCTAAGAACATCATCATGAACGCCCCCACCAACCTCTTTTTCTTTTGTGTTTTGGCCGCTCAAAACCACCACCTTCTCTCATGCTCTTCTCTCTCTCTCTCTCTCTTCTATTTTTGTTCATCAACACACCATTACTTCGATCCATCATGCTACTGCTGCACTTTTATTTCTGTGAAGACAATGAACGGTATAATATGATGACAAGAAGCTGTGATCATATTTGATGGTGTATATGATGACGAGTTGATGATGATGTTGATGAAAACGATGATGATAATTATATGATCGAGATGATGTAATGAAAATTAAATGATGGCACATTCCTTTTATTGCTGATGGCCGACCCATATTAAAAGTGCACTAGGCAACTTGGTAATTGATTGGTAATGCACGCGTTCCTTTTTACTTCTTATGGCAACAATCATTAAACTATTAAATCCACTTGCAAGATTGTCTTTTGTTTGTTAATAAAGGGAATTAGAATGAACTGTTACTAGTAGGGCCGTAAAAATAATTAGGATTCATTTGGGTCGAAGATTTATGATTTAATTACGGTTGTATTTAATGATTGAGGATAACGGGGGATACTAGTGATACATGATGATATACGTAGAAGGTGGTGATCAAGCATAACGAAAATAATTATGATCATATTGATTAAATTAATGATGATAAACATTCATGATAATGATGATGTTACGTTGAAGATGATACATAAATGAATAAGTATGATGAGATGATGTTTTGTTTATGATGTTTGGTGGTACGTGATGATGATGATTAGATGACAATGGAATGGTGATCATGATGATAATCACAATGATGATCATGCTAAATGATGAAGAGGAAAACAGAAATGAAATGGTTAAATTGATTTAATTAGGAATCATATCAAATAGACGACCACAGAGGAGTGGTTAGTTGTTGGGTCCTTGAGCGAGAGGTCACGGGTTCGAGTCCCGGCTCAGACACTTTGTTTTTATTAGCCTTTTAAGGTAGTCTTAACATTAGTATTGCTATTATTAATTTTATCATTTTTATTATTAATATAAGTATTATTATTATTATTATTATTATTATTATTATTATTATTATTATCATTACTACTAACTAAAAATTTACATTTTATTAAGATTAACATTATTAGTAAAATTATTATTTTATCATTATTATCATAATTAGTATTATTATTACTCAGTATTAGTATTAGGTATTATTACCAATGTTATTGACTTGTTTTATAAAATAAAAAAAATAAAAAATAAAATAACTTATTAATTTTTATTATTATTAATATTATCACTATCAAGATTTTTATATATTATTATCACTATTTTTACTATCATTACAATTATTTATTATTATTATTATTATTATTATTATTATTATTAATATTATTATTATTATTATTATTATTATTATTATTATTATTATTATTATTATAAAAATATTACAACTTTCTAATATAAATATTATTTTACCAAATAAAGTAGTAGTTATATAAACACATATCTTAATAAAAATCCAATATATATAAATAAAGATATTAATCTTAATACATTATATAATATAAATAAACTCAGTTGATTAAATGTGGCATGTGTTAATATATATATGCATGATATAGGTTCGTGAATCTGAGGTCAACCCTACACTTATTCAATGGAGTCATATGTATTTTTACTACAAAATACATTATGTGAGTTTCATTTGCTCCCTTTTTAATTGCTTTTGCAATATATTTTTGGGCTGAGAATACATGCGCTGTTTTTATAAATATTTACGAAATAGACACAAGTACTTAAGATATATTCTACGTTGAGTTGTACCACTGGCATACTTCCCTGTAGCTTGGTAACTAATATTTACATGGGTATTGTAAACGCGAATCCTGTTGATAGATCTATCGGGCCTGACAACCCCAACCGGACTGGACGACCAGTATTCAACGGTTGCACAGTACTTCGTTTTGGTGACTACACTTGGTACGGTGTAGTGAGATTTCATAATAAAGGGAATATGCGACGTTGATTAAATGTTAAGTATGGTTACCAAGTGCTCAACCACTTAGAATGCTTTACATACACTTGCGAGTGTATTATGTTTATAAATAATGAAATCTTGTGGTCTATTAATATATTGAAAAGATTGTTATGATAAACCTATGAACTCACCAACCTTTTGGTTGACACTTTTAAGTATGTTTATTCTCAGGTACGAATTAAGTCTTCCGCTGTGCATTTGCTCATTTTAAGGACATTACTTGGAGTCGATCATCGCAATGGGACCAAATGTTGATGACTTCGTCCAGGGGGATAAGGACGGGTCGTTACACAGGTGGTCTGATCAGATACGAAAATCAGTGGACAAGTGCTCCGGTGAGGTTCTTGGTGCTTGATGCTCATCACGGTTCTCATCCTTGATGCTTGTAGCTTCAAGTGTACAACTCGTTGATGGTTTAGCATCACTTTTGACCAAGATTCAACCATCAATACACAATATGTTAAGACCAAGTGGTAACACAACTCATTTAAGAGTCTTAGATGGATGATGAACCAAGGTTACATCATATCCTTAGTCTTAACACAATTACAAGTCCTATTTACAAACAAAGTTACAAACTTTACATCAATCAAACAAGTATGAACATGATCCAAGTCAAAAGAGGTGATGGAACCCTAAGCTAGAGAGCTTGGATCCCTTTCACACAATTTATAAGGTCACAAAGCTAGAAAGCTTGAACCTTTAGTGTTCTTGAAGATCTTGAAGCATAAAGCTTGGATCTTTAAGATATATGAAGATAACAAACAAAAGTTTGAATCTTTATAACAAAATAACAAGATTAAAGTAAAAGAAAGATGAATCTACAAAGTTGGTGAAGATTCAAAGCTAGAAAGCTTGAATCTTCCATGTTCTTGAAAGATTCATGCTTGAATCAACAAGATATAAGTAAGATCAAAGCTAAAAGGAACTTTGATCTCCATAATATGATGATGATGGCCACGAAAATGAAAGGAAAAGAAGAAGAAAAAGAAGACTTACAAGCAATACTAGAAAGGGAAGAAAGAAAGAACAAGTGTGTGTGAAAACTAAATGAGCAAGTGATTTGAATGAGAGGTAAATGGCTAGTATTTATAAGCAAGGAATTTGACAAGGATTGATGACATGGACAAGGGCTAGTATTTATAAGCAAGGAATTTGACAAGGATTGATGACATGGACAAGGGCTAGTATTTATAAGTAAGGAATTTGACAAGGATTGATGACATGGACAAGGGCTAGTATTTATAAGCAAGGAATTTGACAAGGATTGATGACATGGACAAGGGCTAATTAATTAGGTCACTAGCTAGAGTAGGGTGGGCTTGAGCCCAACAAGGTAGAAAGTCCAACAAGACTAACTATTGTGCATAATTAAATTACTACGCGTAATTAAGCATCCAAAAACCCAGGTAATTATTATTATAAAATAATAATTAATATTTCGCAGTCATAATATTCCGATTATGACAAAAGTTAAACGTGCGCGCAAGTTCGCGGTTTATTCGAAACGTCAAATAACACTAACGGTTATAAAGGCTTCCAATGATCAAGTTATGTATCCTACGTACTCTAAGGCACGTTTTAACATATAAATGGAAGTAAACCACGTAAATCAAGTTTCCAGAGTATAAAGTAACACAGTACGCACAAATACGCAGTTTCGCAAAAACACAAGGCACAAAAGCAAGTCGAAAAAGCCGGGTCGTTACATATACCCTCGAACATTACCCATAACCTCCTTGGCAATAACTCATAATTTCTTTAGCTCTATCCCGCTCAAAAACCCATTTTGAAGGTGACACGCTCATAACCTCGTCGTAGTATTTTAGGTATATATACTACTAATAATAATATTATAATAAGATTAATAATAATAATATTAATCTTAATAATAATAATAATAATAATAATAATAATAATATAAAAAAATAATAATACGGAGGAATGAATCGAGCTTTTATAGTATGTGGCCTGCTACAGTACCTCATGCGATCGCATGAGTTTTCAGTGTTTTTGCCATGCGATCGCATGGCCGCCTTATCCGTTTTTGTTTGCTAGTTCGTCGACATCAAATAGTGTACTGTAGAAAATAGTGTTTACTGTAGCAATAGTGTTTACTGTAGCAAATCACTGTAGCAAAGTCGTTTTCACTGTAGCAATGAAGCAAAATACAGTTTCACTGTAGCAAATAGTGTTTTACTGTAGGAAAGTCGTTTTTACTTGTACATATATATATATATACATACAAATAATTGTTCATGAATCGTCGAGAGCAGTCAAATGTAATGAAACAGTTCTAAAATTTTGAGATTCAACTTCATAGACTTTGCTTATCGTGTCGGAAACGTTAAATCATTTAAAGATAAAGTTTAAATTTGGTCAAAAATTTCCGGGTTGTCACACCCAACTAAAAACTCACAACAATTAGAGACTCGAAGCAATAATAAACACAATATTACGAGAACACAAAGAACCGCACACCACAACTAGATAGCAATCTACGTTTCCGACTCCGAGCACTCACAGGAGGAAGAGTGACATGAGCAACAAGAGTCCTCATCGTCGTCCTCAAACGTATCTTTCATCACATTATCAATGAAAATTGATAAGTCTTTCATGCCAGCGGTAGATGATGGACAATCGATAACCTCATTCAAGTCGACGAAATTCCTGTCATTTAAAATGGAATCACCCAAAACCTTTTCATTCACATCTGGAAAAGGGTCCAGCCCAATTGGAAATTTGCAGTCCACCTTAGGTTCATTATATTGAACTGACCCATTACCCAAATTTTGTTCAGGCCCAGATTTAATTTGAATTTGCCTTGGGGAATCAAACAAATCACGCGTGCCATTGGAGTCTGCAGCCGTATTGGAACTCACAACTTCCTCCCTCAAACCAAGATCTTCACCGGCCAGCGGAGAATCGACCGGTGCAAAATCCAGTGAAGAGACAGAATCCGGAAACCCATCGGACAGAATTGGAATAAACTCCCCATCTTCAAGATTGTCATCCACACCTGCTGACCCATCTCCCTCATCATCTTGATTGATGGCCACTTCATCGCAGAAAACACAGTTCGTACCCACCTCATTATCCATCATACTCGATTCCTTGTCAGGCAATGATTGGGACACAACCTTATCCCCCACACTCGAAGAATTCAAATCACCCTCACTGGTTTTCATCGAGGCATCTCCACAGTCCTTTATCGGAGATTTGTTAACCTTGATCAACTTCCACGATACTCGATCCTTGTTGGAGCTAAAAACAAGGTTGTGATTGTTCACCGACTGAGGTAGGTTAAACTCGTAACTTTTACCTCCAACCTTAATTTCAATTCGATTATTGGTAGGGAATTGAAAGCTATTGGGTTAGAGATTGTTAAAAGAAACTGCAGTGTTTTTGTCCCGCCATTTAGATGGATTAGACTAACCTCGGTACCAAGGGGCCGGAGGAAAGTCTTCGAACCCATCAAAGTTCGGGATGGGACCATGATTACTGTTAGCAGGGATAGCATCAACCTTCTTTTCACGACTTATGCCAGTAAGAGGTTCTACACCTGCCGAATTCTTCTCCAAAGCCTTATAGGCTCGAATCCATCTACCATTTATTTGAATGGAATTCAAGACCTTGGTAAACGACTCGATCTCGATAATTCCTTCAAAACGAACATAACCAAAACGTTGACCACTCGACAATTTTTTCCGTACAAAATACACATCTTAAGAGCATCGTAGTTCTCGAAGACTCTCCGACAATCAACACGAGTCCATGAGTCCGGGAAATTGAAGATCAAAAATGAAGTTACAAGATTATCACACGACGTTGAAAAGCCATTGGGCTTCGACATATCGGTCATACCATCGTCGGCCAGGGCCTGGCCGGAGAAGATGAAGAAGACCGGATAAGTTGGAAGATTTTGAAACGGTTATTGGAGTAGGAAAGAGTTATTTATTTTTTTATTTTTATGATTTTATTCGATTACATCAACAAATATCTATAATCGATTATAGTTGTCTTTAACTTCATACGCAAATTGGTCTACCAAAGCTAAATAAAACTATTTTTATGTGTGACGTACTTTTGATCTCACTTCTATTGCTCATTCTTTTCCTTCCAATCCCACAAGTTTTTCGTCGAAGGCTGTACGAGTCATAATTCATAGTCTTTGTGGGATGATAACTAATAGAAATACATACACATTGTAAACAGAGGTTGGTTTCGATGGTCTTTGATCTTGTCCACGATCACAAGTAATTAGATTTAATTAATAATTTACATCTAATCTCTTTGTAACTCACATCATGTGAAATTGTGAATTATTATTGTTGTTGTGTATTACTTTCACCATCTCACTTCAAATATTCAAAATATACTATTTCATATTTTTATCTCAAGTATTAGTTTTATATATATTTTTTTTTTGAATGACGATTATGCATCAACGGATCATTTATTTCAAAGACCATCATCATTTGCACGTAACACACACGTTGGAGCGAAAACCCGAACCCGATTGACGAACCCGAAAACACATCCATACGGGCAGTGTTCGGGTAGAGGTCCGTGAACGAATACGGTAAAACCTCTCAGTTAGGCTTATTTTATGAAAGGACCCGTTCATACTGATTATAAATGATTCACAATAGTTGATTACATCGCGAGGTATTTGACCTCTATATGATACATTTTACAAACATTGCATTCGTTTTTAAAAGACAAACTTTCTTTACATCGAAAGTTGATGGCATGCATACCATTTCATAATGCATCCAACTATAATTGACTTAATAATAATCTTGATGAACTTAACGAATCGAATGCAACGTCTTTCGAAATATGCCATGAATGACTCCAAGTAATATCCTTAAAATGAGCTAATGCACAGCGGAAGATTTCTTTCATACCTGAGAATAAACATGCTTTAAAGTGTCAACCAAAAGGTTGGTGAGTTTATTAGTTAATCATAAATAATCATTTCCAATAGTATAATAGACCACAAGATACTCATATTTAGAAAACAATCTGTGCAGGTCTACTCCTGCTGTAAAATCATTCATATGAAGAACACCGAAACCTTTCAAACAACTCACCAACGGTAGCTAATGCGTGCGTGCAATGCAAAATCATCACACCATGGTAGTTAATATAATATAATTTTACAACGGGAGCTAATGCGTGCGTGCAATGCAAAATCATCTCTCCGAGGGTAGTTAAAACGGGAGCTAATGCGTGCGTGCAATGACAAAATCATCTCTCCGTTACTAACTACAAAATCGAATACAGTACAATACAATACATCGGGAGCTAATGCGTGCGTGCAATGCAAAATCATCTCGCCGATGGTAGCTAAAATGGGAGCTAATGCGTGCGTGCAATGACAAAATCATCTCCCCGTTACTAACTACAAAATCGAACCATTTCGGGAGCTAATGCGTGCGTGCAATGACAAAATCATCTCGCCGATGGTCGATAATACAATCTTTATAGAAATCGAACCTCTGAATCCAAATAATTCTATCATAGAATGTAGTTTTGAATATTTATGTCTATTTCGTCAATCGTTTATAAAAGCAGTCCATGTATTCTCAGTTCAAAAATATATCTCAAAACATTTAGTAAAACAGTTATAAAAACAGCGCATGTATTCTCAGTCCCAAAAAAATGTAAAGAGTAAAAGGGAGTAAATGAAACTCACTATACAATATTTTGTAGTAAAAATATTCATACGACGATACTGAACAATGCAGGGTTGACCTCGGATTCACGAACCTATATCATTCATATATATATTAATACCTATACTTGTATTTGAACAAAGATATATATTATTATTAGTGATATAATTTTTATTTTAATAACTTATATTCATTTTATATAAAAATATTAAGTTTCGTTATGTTATATGTAATAAATATATTTATATATTTATATATATATATATATATATATATATATATATATATATATATATATATATATATATATATATATATATATATATATATTATTTGTTAGTTAAAACATTACTTTAGTAATACTAAGGTAATATTTGAAATAATAATAGTGTTAATACTAATATTAATACAAACGATAATATTATTTATAATTCTACTAATAAATATATTAATGATAGTTTTCATTAATCACTCTCATAAGTCATAATAATGATAATATCAGCAGTTTTTAATAAAATGAATAATTTAATAATAATGGTCATGAAAATATTAATTATTGATAATAATACTTAATTCTTAATAATAATAATAATAATTATAAAGATATCTATTTTGTTAATTATGATAATAAGTTTAATTATAACCATTCTAATAATCATATTAACAATAATAATGATATTATTACTAATACCTTTGTTGATAATACAATAATAATACTAACAATTTGTAAAATGATACTAATAATAATATTTATAATAATAATTTGTATTATGTTCATAATAATGATAATAATATTAGTAATACTAACAATTATAACAATAATAATTAATACTAGCAATAATAATAACAATCATAATAATAATATTAATAATAATAATAATAATAATAATAATAATAATAATAATAATAATAATAATAATAATAATAATAATAATAATAATAAAAATGATAATAATAATACTAGTGAAAAAATGATGCTACCTTCAAAGAAATTTGCCCAAAAAAAATAAAAAAATACTGCTACAACAGGGACTCGAACCCTCGACCTCTCGCATACCTGAATCACTCCCTAACCAATCTGCTATGTCAGTTTTTCTGATTTAATCATAACCCAAATTAATTTAACCCGTTTATCTTCATGATTCATTTTCTTCTACAACCCAAAATCAAATCGACCAAGCTTATAGCATAATCACAACAACATAATAAAAGTTTGAATTAAAACATGAAATCTAAACAATTAATAACCAACTGCTGTCGTGGAAAAAAAATATAATTAAAAGAAAAAAAAGAATAGTAGAGCTGCTGTGACACGAATGAAGAACAAAAATTGATTTCAGTTTTAAGATTGTTTTAAACAAAATTTTCAACATGAATTAGATCGTAAATGGTTCCTAGAAACATTAGAAATCATCAATTGAACTTAAAACATTCAAACGATTTCGAATTTGAGAGTTTACAATTTAGTTGACTTTTGAATTTCTAAGTTTGACTCCTCAAATTCAAATTTGATTTTACGAATTGGAACCGAAAAATTTAAGGAAACATTCATGACATGATTTAAGACATTTCTGTACTTTTAGATTTTTAAAATGGATTTGATTTCGGATTATGAGCAAAAATTTATATGAACAGAGATAACAGAAAAATAAAAAAAATATACAACATCGACTAGTACCATGTAGATGTAGTGTTTTTGAATTTGATAATGGGAAAGTTAATGATTTTCATCAATAAGAGGATCAATTATATGATGCAGGTGTCGACCATAATTTACAAGCGGAATAGAATGCAGTAAAAAATTATTTGATAATGACATGATATAAATTACGCGTAATTAGCTGTTTATATGCTTAACTTAATTAATTAATAAATGTATTTATAATTATAATACTAATTAATAATTATGTTAATAAAATCTGTTAATAAAATAAAATAATAATAATAATAATAATAATAGGATTAATAATAATATTAATAATAGTAATATCAAATAATATTAATAATAATAAGGATAATGTAACATAATGAAGTAATAATTTTAAATAGAATAATAATTTTTAATGAAAATGATAATATTATTATTAATGATAATAATAATAATACTAATTATATTAATGATGATAATAAAAAAAACACTAATGTTGATATTAATGTTGATAGTGATAACAATATTATTTTAGTAACTATATTTTAATTTATAATTTAATTTAATATCTAATATTATTTATTATTAATTATGTAATATAACATATACTGAGTATGTAATATTTACACATTTTATATATATATATATATATATCATTTTGTAATTGTATTTGCATATTAGTTACATTATATATTATATATGTAAATATGAATACATTAATAATGTTATATATATATATATATATATATATATATATATATATATATATATATATATATATATATATAATTATTATATTTCTATTTACTATATTATATTATTTCATAATAGAAATAGATATTATAAATTTTAACACATAATATTTATATCTTTTATATTACAATATACATATACTAATAATTATGTATAGTTATCATATATGTTTATATATAGATTCTTTTTAATACTAATTTTATTATATTATATATTATTTTACATATTTAATTCTACTGATTAATTTGTATTTTAATATTTCACATTACTATTTATACACATATATTTATATTATATATATATATATATATATATATATATATATATATATATATATATATACATATTTATTAACAACAATTGTTCGTGAATCGTCGGTAATAGTCAAAGGTTAACTGAATCCAACTAAACAGTTTCAACAATTTTAAGACTCAACATTACAGACTTTGCTTATCCTGTCGAGATCATATAAAGATTAAGTTTAAATTTGGTCGGAAATTTTCAGGTCGTCACAGTACCTACCCGTTAAAGAAATTTCGTCCCAAAATTTGATCGAGGTTGTCATGGCTAACAATTAAGAATGTTTTCATGACGTATATGAGTTGTAAAATAGAGTTTCATCACCATTGAGTAATATGGATAAAACAATTCGGTTACTTGAAGAGTACGAGTGAAGTTATCACAAAAGAATGAAATGAAAAATAAAGTTTCATCTTAACTTTTGACGTAGTCACGGTTGATTTCCAGAATTCCAGGGATTTAAAGGAAATCTTCGTAATCTTTAAAAGATTTGATTCTTCGGTGATTCAGGAAATTAGGATCTCCTTATTTAAATGCATAGATCTACCTTGATTTCTTTATCAGATACTTCACTATAAATTAACTTCTTCCGTTCCATTACTTTTACCACTCCCATACTCAATTCTCAAATTCAAAAGATCATGAAAATGCTTAATTCAGTTCTGATCCTTGTCCTTATCCTGACTATCGTAATGATCGTTCTTCTTTTTCAACTTCCACCATAGGAATCTGTTTATTTCTACTTCACCCTTGGGGTTATAGTGTTTTTAATTCTCCCGTGTCTTTATGTTGCGATAAACATTGACATACATGGTTTGTAATTTATGTGTTGTTATCGGGCTTTATATTCTCCCTTATATTTTGGAGTTTCATACTTTTTTTTTCTTTTCCCGACTTTAAGTCAAACGAATAATGGTCCAGAATTTGTAGATATGAAATTCGGAATGAACATAGTTAATGTTCTAAGAAATAGGTTGTAATAGCACGATCTTGATTGGTTAAATTACCAGAATTCAAGAGAAAATATAGGACTATCAAGAAAATATGTTTCTGATATGTTTGGAGATTAGGTAGAATGTAAGAGTCGTGTAGAATGGTACATGATGATGTTATGATTATGTGAATCATCATGTTCCATTAGAAACTCAGCATGACTTACTGTAATATAATCACGTTGATCAAGTGTCATTATATTATACTAACTCATGCTTTAGTTCTCAACACTCCTTCAAAAACATTCAAAATTTAGATTCGAATTTTTCATAATTTAGAAACTAAAACAGTTTCCTTTATGATGTAATACTGATATCGTGAAGAGATAAATAGTTTCAAATAAGAATAGTTATGAAAATATTTTCAGAAATATCGAGGATATTTATAATGAAAGATACGATGATATCTTAGAATTTCTAATATCAGGGATGATGATGAAGACTTGTCTGTAAAAGTGTAGAGTCAGGAGCAAGGTATTCATTAATGACTTCAGTAGCTTCTGAATCATTTGGATTCTCTGAAGGCAGATTTAGCCTTTGTGTTTTGTCCACGGCCTCCTTCATGGTTTGCTCAATCCGTTTTCCAGTTCTAACTTTTCTGAGCTTTGCCAACATACTATTCTTTAACATCAACCTTCCGATGGTTAAGGTGGTTTACAGTTGTCTACAGTTTCTGCTGCTTCGTTCAGCTTTTTCAAAAGTTGGAGTTTCTATTCGTAAACTGGGTGCCTTTCAGGATTTGAAGGTCGTAATTCTAGAAGATAAATGTTATATACATATAACTGTTGATGTAGAAACGCTGCGAGTTTCGAAATACTGATTGTTGACTTCTGGTAATTGGTATGACTATTCTTGTTTCAAGGTGTGGATGAGTATATGATAGGGTTTTAACGAACAAATATAATGGTTCTTCTGAGATACTTAAGCCAATGAATAATGAAGTTGCTGGTAATTTACTGTTAATGTGGTGGAATATAGACGGTTCCCTGATAATGATGACGAAAAACAAACTTATATATCAAGGCTATAATAAAGTTAATCCGGATGAAAGTCGAAGTTGATTTGCTGAAGCTGTGACAAAATTGACTACTTTGAAAAGGGATTGCAAAGTTATTTTCGGTAATAATAATGCCAAAGGAGCTAGCACAGATACGTGTTATACGTTTGCTCAGGTTCCGAGTGTTTTCAGGTGCCTAACTATATGCATAAGTTCTTCTTTCCGTATATGAAGTGAGGTTGGTTCATCCTCTCGATTGAGGTGTTTTCAAGAATCATGAAAGGTTTGAACGCATATTGTAATCGTCAAGATACAAATAAAGTTTAAGATGAAATCAAGTGGCAAACTTGAAGAAATGTTTAGTTTCATATGTTATAATCAATATTTTAATTCATTTTAATTGTCCAATGTTAATAGTTCACAGTTAGTAATTCAATAATTCATATATAATATTCGAATTAATTAATACGTATCGTGACCCATTGTATGCATGTCTCAGACTCGATCACAACTCAAGGTATATATATTATTTTAGAATCAACCTCAACCCTGTATAGCGAACTCGAGCATTACAGCATATAGAGTGTCTATGGTTATTCCAAATAATATATATAGATGACGTCGATATGATATGTCAAAACATTGTATACGTGTCCCGATATTTAAAGTGCGTAAAATAAATAACATAAATTAAATGACGATAAATAAAATTGCGAGAATTAAAACTGCGATAAATAAATTGCGATAAATAAATGAAATAAGGAATTAGCAGTTACCTAGGAACAACTAGCTATGATTTTTGTTAGCGTGGATTCTTAACAAAATTTCTCATAGTTAATTTGTTTGTTTCTAACAAATTTTATGTTGTCTAATGTTTTCTTCATTATGCCTGATGTGTAATTTCGTACTCTAAATTATTAGCTAAATACCTATCGATTATCACACAATACAGGCAACTATAACCAGTTCGTGTAGTAATTAACAAGTATTTGACCAATTCGTTCCACAGAGAGCAGGTAATTGAAAACTTGAACTATTAATTATTCTAAGATTTAAAAGGGGAGTTTTGTTGTAAAACTGATTAAACGCGAAAGTAAATTAAACTTAACTCAATAAGAAGCAAAGGTATCCACTTAGCTACAACTCCCTAGGCTAGTATTGCTCGGTTAAACTCGTTAAGTAAACAATTACAATGATGCGACACTGTATTTATCTGTCGATTCCTACAGTTTAAGACTAGCAACCTAAGTATAACTGTCGTTAACCTAGAATTACTAACCAATTCACAATGATATTACTCAAGATTATAATCTAACTTAGGTTGGTTTGGTGTCCCTTACAACTTCATAATTATTGCAACTAATTTCAAGCTCAACCACTATACGATTAATTTTATTATCGGTGTCCCTCATAAAATCTCACGTATTCCTAAATTATTCACGTTCAATAATCTAGTAAAAGCTATTAATCAATTTAACTGTCATTAGTTGATCAATAACTTCCGTGATCTAACAATCAATAAGCTTTAATAACGGTGGATCTTAGCTAGACATAAAATTGTGTAATTTAAATTAATTGTCGTTAACCAAAAGATCGCAATCCATCACCTAGGTTCATGTATCTAAGTGAATACTAAATATTTAGCTACTCATGGTAAAGCAAATAACAAATAAGCATGAACATTGAATTGAATAAAGAACAAAATAATAAAAGTAATAAAAGTTAATTTAGAGATTAAACTAACCAAACTTGATGTACTAAGTTAAACCCTTGCAAAATAATGTAGAAAAGCTTAAAATTCGTAATAGTAGCTGCTGTGAAAGAAAATTCGTAAATAAAACTGCATGCCCTAAATTGGGGTAAAATTCATCTATTTATAGGAGCTGGGAAAACAGCTGAAAAAGACCCATGTCGCGATCCGCGACAACCCATCGTGTAACGCGATGCACCAGGACTCGATATAACAGCCTGAAACGCGACAGAATGGTCTGATTGCCCTTTTTTCCATGTCATGTTCTAATGCACTTCATCACGTATCACGATGACCAAAACGCGATAAACCTCATCCTGAAGTGATGGAAACTGATTTTTTCACCCGAGGCACGTTTATCTTCAACTCTAACTTCGTTTTGGCTATACTTCAATAAAAATCAACATTAATGAGCCAACGAACCATATCTTGACACTTTCTTCATTTTGAACTCAAATAACTCGATATCTTAATCAAAGTCTTCAAAATACCAGCAAATGGAACAAGATAACGCCCAAAATATATGTATGAAAATGGCGTTATCAAAATCCCCCACACTTGAACCTTGCTTGTCCTCAAGCAAGTCAATCTCGAACCAATAACTGTACTATAATCTTCAACAAAATTTCGCAAGATTCAAGCCTTCAAGTCAATCCTCCACAAGCTCTCGTACTCTTCATCTTTTCACGATTAAGCTTATTTCCTCACAAATAATTCCTCACATTCCTGTCACTTATAAAACAACATACAAACCATCAAACGCACCCCCCTTCTTCCCCCCATTTTCATTCAAACACATTTCAAAAACAATATCCTAAGTGGCCATTATCGCAAACAAATTTTCATAAAACATTTTTTCCTAGGTCATGAATTGAGATGTAAAGACAATTGGGTTAAGAACTCAAACCTCACAAATTTCCACAACTTTTAATTCTCACTACAAACCTTTCATTCTCAAAGCTTAAATTCTTTTCACTTAGCTTCCCCTAAAAATCACATTACTAGGCTTTCAATATCCTTCTTTTCTTCGCATCAATCAACCCTTAAGACTTAACTTTCCAACCTCAATAACTAATCACCAATAAACATTCAAATTCCTACACATCGTGTCAAAAGAAACACATTTTCGAGTTGTTTCTACAACTGTGTTTGTTTAATGAGGTAGATATAACTCGGATAACAATTGGTGTAAAATGATTACAAATGGTAAAAACAATCTTACGTTATAAGGTTTAGTATTTGTAATCATGACCATTATTCGCATCAAGATAGCCTATTAACAATATTTAAGGCGCTATTGCAAATACCAATACTTCACAATTTAATCAAAGATCCAGTTATAAATAGATTCATACATGTGTTTATGTAGAGAAATCCGTTTAACTTTTTAACTCTCTTGATTCCATTTCATGCTGATAATTTCTAAATATGCAAGCTATCCACATACTGGTCACATCTCTCTTATCCAACGTACCCCGCAAAGGTAACTCTCCCCAAGGTCTAGCCTTACTAGGTATTTCCCACATCATGAGCCAAAGGTGATCACTGCTGCATAGGTATGAGACGAGTACTTACAACCAAAATTACCTAAAGATGATCACCTTGCCTTGAGATAGTAACGTCCTTAACCCGTGTAGCGAACCTTCAACCAACCGATCCCAAACCGGAAAAAGGTCTTAGGTGGTTAGGTGATCTAGCCCCCTAAAAGATCTATCGGGTCGAGTCTTAGAAACTACTACTTAAGCTCGGATCTCATAAGCATTTTTTTTAACAGTAATCTTACTATACCTTAAAAGAGAGCCCTTATTAATACATAACCTTTTCCTATCTAGCTTCTAATCACCGTTAGATCAACAATTTCCAAAATCTTACCCTTTAATCTAATGGCTATAAATGATCTACCTAATCCATTACTTAATCTAAGAAAATGTCCAAAATGGTACGAAAATACCCTCCTCGAAATTAAATCAGATTTATTCAAATTTTAAAATTTTAGAAACTCATTAACTACCTTCCCTAAATCTTTTCCCTAAATACAAATGTATTCAAATTCAAATTTTAAAAACCTCATTTTCTCCATTTCCTAAAATTATGATAAAAAAGTCAAATAATGCATTCAATTCTCCACTAATCATTCCTTATAATACCTAACAATTCTAAAGAAATATGTTTCAAACATTCAGTCGACTGGCTTTTTTCATCCCCATTTTTTCATACCTCTTTCAAATCCTTTGGTCAAAGACAATTACAATACCAATTAGGGTTACTGTATATACTCTAAATCGACCCCATCATTCATGATCAACCCCACGATATTCTATTCGATGTCTTTGAACTCCAACTAGGTATTTTTTTTTTAGTTCTTCCTGTTATTTTGAAACACCATCAATCTGTATCCTTTCAGAATGGGAATATCTTCTCGAATTTCAGGAGTGTAATTTGGGGTTTACGTATTTGAACATGAAACTGTTAAAATTAAGGTAAGTTTTGACTTAATTTAATAGTATACAACGTGTTAAATATTTGATTTTGGTTAAAAATTTTGTTTTTGATATGTTTCTCTTTTCATCGATTGCGATTATGAGAGTGTCTCTTATGCACAATAGGTGTTCGATCAAATGCCAATGAGGCTTCAACGTTCATATATCGTTTATTATATTTTAGTTGGGTTGATTGTTTATAGTATTCTATGTTCTATGATATAATAAAGAATCGTTAGTGTTTGCAGGATGTTGTAAAACAGTGTAATGAAAGGGTATGATTGATTATTATTAGACATCCTTAGTAGGCAAAGACTGCCAAGGGTACATATACTTCACGAGTAAGCTCAACAAACTTTGTCTCTCAAAATTTTAGTCATATGATATATGATAAACACATTATTACATCATATTGTCTTTGTGGTTTTTTGTTGAAAATTAATCTATTAAATGACTGTAAGCATCATCGCCGGATGCCTGCAACCATCGTACACCACTGCCTCCACCATTGTATCTTAAATCGATGCAAGAACCTATTCCGGTGAGCTTAACGTATTCCGATTGATTTTGTACAAATCTGTATTTTTTTCGATTTTAATGGGATTCATATGGTGTATTATAAGTGTAGATCTGAAAGTTTTTATGTTTAAAGATGGGATAGCTGAAAGGTACAAATGATATTGCAGCATCGGAAGCGATTGTGGTCCGAATGCAATCTAATAGTTTACATGGAATATCGATGTCAGGTTTGTATTTTGTTATTTTTTGAATTTATTTTGATTTTTAATTTAGGTATTAGGCTTATCTGTTGGATTTTTAACTTATGTCTTAGTTGTTTCAGTTCATGTAAACAGAACAAAAGTCACTAAAATTGTATTTCTTATATATAAATTTTACAGTTTTATCAGAGTAACTGGGACAAAACTGTTGAATTTCAACATATGAATGAATGTATTTTATTGAATGTGTTTTTATACTAATTTTAATTAATTTTAATAAAGTAGATTTGTCTATTTGATTTGGACTTATAATTTTTTTTTTACATAGATAGGAATAATGAAATGGACATCGCAAAGATAACAACCTTTTTGGATTTCATTTACAGGTAGTCACCTCAATCCGCAAACTCTGCTGGCCCTTATTTCCAATTGAAAGCAACTTCATCTATCCGGCTTCTAAATCATTTAGGTACAGCTCCATTTGTCAACTATTTTTATTTCTCTATGTTTTCCTTTATTTGTTAATTGGAATTTTGATTCAGCGGCTATGTGAGTTTTGATGTTTATATACTTGGTTAATGGCGCATCACTTTCATATTTCAATGAATTGGTCGATTTGAAAGTGTTAAATAAGAATATATAGTTCTATCCATGTCTTTGTTTTGCTTTCATGTTTCTAAGATTAAAGTCTATATTCATATTGTTTAGACCAAATGCAGGTGATGCAAGTTAACTATTGTGATTGTCAAAGTGTATGAAAGATTTTTGGAGAAATGTCTGGTACAACTAAAGTTATATGTCTTATAAGGTTTGCTTAAAGAGTTTTTTCATATTTATGAATATATGATTTAGTTTATTAATAATTTTATAACAATCAGTTTTTTTTTTTTTTTTACTGTACGATTGAAAAAGGTGTTTATATTATGAAAGTGTAAAGTTTGTATTTGTTATTTATGAAAGTCTAAACAGGTGTTTCGGTTCATGTAAACACAACAAAAGTCACTCAATTTGTATTTCTCATATATAGCTTTTACAGTTCTGGTAGAGTACTATATATTTTGTAATCATATTTTAGACACTAAGAAACTATATATAATACTCCGTATATAAGTAAGTTTAAAAGTAGGACATAAGCGTTTTGAGTTGACCCAACCTGACCTGACCCATATTGCTACCTATGGGCGTAATTATTCCTTTAATCCATAAATGATAGGTTTTGCGCATGATGCTGAAGAATATTATATTTGTAGGATATGTACCATGCTTTGAATCCATTTGAATAACAAAAAACCCTAACCCTAAATCCATCGCCATCGTCTACCTCAATCCAACGTTTATCATAGACAATTAATGTGCATTCGATTGGGTGTTTATAGGTTTATATCCATATATCCGATGATACAGGTATAATTTTGATTATATGCTCATTTTTCAATAATTCATGAAAGTTATGTATGTTTGCAGTTTTGATTCATGAAAGTTATGTATGTTATATATGCTACTACTGAATACATGATTTTTCTTGCATCTATGTACTTATTCTTGGTTTGTAATAGCCAAAGTTTTATAAACCTATTTCTGTATATATTTCAGGTTGAGAGCTGCTTTGGGGAACAAGAATCGGACAAGTCTACTGATAATAAACCATCAAAATTCATATTATGCATATACTGGAGGTTTTAATTGCAATAGGTACCCAAAGTTGTGTCTCAATGCGGAACACATTTTGTCACAGGTCAAATTGGTGTAAGTTCAAAGTCATCCATTGTTTATTCTCATCTTCACTTTGGCATCCGCGGGTAACGGGCACAGGTTCTATATACCCGCGACCCGCCCGTCGGATTGTTTTTTTGGTTGTTGAGACCTATTACCCACTCGCGGGTAAAAAAATTTCGCCCATGCCCGTGATCCGCGGATACCCGTGACCTGCGGGTTAACCCGCGGGTAATAATAATATATAACTTCGTTAATTTTTTTTAGAAAAATTAGATAATTTTATTAATTATAAACAATATGTACAATTAACAAGTGTAAATTGAGGTTAAAGTCATGTTTTTTACTCATATAATATTATATTTTTGATCATTATTGGCATTACAAGTAAAATCACTTTTAAATTTGATAATTGTATGTATAAAGTCGCGATTAAATTAAAAAATCTTATGAATTAGCGGGTCGGGTTTTACCCGCGACGGGTAGTATGTACCCACGACTCGTTGGCGGGTATAATTTTTTACCCGTGCTCGCGGGTAAGATTTAATGATTTTACCCGCCCATTATGGGTCGGGTATTCGCAGGTCACAGGTTTTTTCTCGCCTATTGTGTAGTGACCCGAACTTTTTCATGTTATATATTTAATGAAAACTATATTTGCATGATTAGATGTTTCCAACATGTTAAGTAATCAAACTTGTTAAGACTTGATTATTTGAAATGAGTTTCATGTAGACAATTGACCACCCAAGTTGACCGGCGATTCACGAACGTTAAAACCTGTAAAAACGACATGATTATATATATATATATATATATATATATATATATATATATATATATATATATATATATATATATATATATGGACATATATATGGTTAACATGAGATTATGATAGGTAAGTATCTCACTAAGTATATTAACAATGTGTGATATACATAAAAAAATGAGAATATTGAATTATGAAGCTCGAAACGATATATATAACAATTATCGTTATAACAACGTCTTACTAATTGCATATGAATCATATTAATATATTGTTATACTATGATAAACATGATAAATGATAAGTAAACATATCATTAAGTGTATTAACAATGAACTACATATGTAAAAACAAGACTACTAACTTAAGAATTTTGAAACGAGTCATATACGTAACGATTATCGTTGTAATAATACTTTAACATATATATATATATATATATATATATATATATATATATATATATATATATATATATGATGTTAAGATATATTCATACACCATGTTATCATGTTAACATAACAATTTAACATCTCATTTAAGTATAATAACAATGAATTAATTATATTTAACAAGATCGTTAACTTAAAGGTTTCAAAACAACACTTACATGTAACGACTAACGATGACTTAATGACTCAGTTAAAATGTATATACATGTAGTGTATTTAGATATATTAATACACTTTTGAAAGACTTCAAGACATATATCAAAGTATTTCTACTTAGCAAAAATGCTCAAAATTACATTCTCATTCGTTTCCATCAATTCTACTCGTGGACACCCGTATTTGTACTCGTACAATACACAGCTTCTAAATGTATTTACTATTTATATATACACCTTTAATCATTCATTCTTAGTAGCCATCTTAGAGTCAATTAATCATTCATTCTTAGCAGCCATCTTAGAGTCAAAAACATGTGAAACCATTATTTAACAACTTGTATGACTAATGAGATAAAAACAAACTTAAAGATTTTTTTTTTCTTTATAACAAGTAATTTCGTTTTTATGATTTCACCCCATTTTTTCATTCTATTTTCTCGTACTTACACTCCAAATTCTCTCTCAAAATACTCCTAACATCATACTTGATCATCTCCAAGCATTTTCACCATCTTTTAGCTTCAATTACAAGCTTTAATCATCATAAAAACAACCATTCAAGAACACTTCAAGAAATCTTGCTAGCTTACTTCCAATCTTGCAAATCCATTTCAAGTGATCATCCAATCTCAAGAAATCCTTGTTGTTTACAGTAAGATATCATTCTAAATCACGGTAATACTCATATACAAACTTTGATTCAATTCCTATAACTATAACTATCTTAATTCGAGTGATAATCTTACTTGAACTTGTTTTCGTGTCATGATTTTGCTTCAAGAACTTTCAAACCATCCAAGGATCCTTTTAAGCTAGATCTATTTTTCTCATTTCCAGTAGGTTTATCCACAAAACCTGAGGTAGTAATGATGTTCATAACATCATTCAATTCATATATATATAACTACCTTATTCGAAGGTTTAAACTTGTAATTACTAGAACATAGTTTAGTTAATTCTAAACTTGTTCGCAAACAAAAGTTAATCCTTCTAACTTGACTTTTAAAATCAACTAAAGACATGTTCTATATCTATATGATATGCTAACTTAATGATTTAAAACCTGAAAACACGAAAAACACCGCAAAACCGGACATACGCCGTCGTAGTAACACCGCGGGCTGTTTTGGGTTAGTTAATTAAAAACTATGATAGACTTTGATTTAAAAGTTGTTCTTTTGGGAAAATTATTTTTCTTATGAACATGAAACTATATCCAAAAATCATGGTTAAACTCAAAGTGGAAGTATGTTTTCCAAAATGGTCATCTAGACGTCGTTCTTTCGACTGAAATGACTACCTTTAAAAAAATGACTTGTAACCTATATTTACGACTATAAACTTATACTTTTTCTGTTCATATTCATAAACTTAAGTTCAATATGAAACCATAGTAACTTGATTCACTCAAAACGGATTTAAAACGAAGAAGTTATGGGTAAAACAAGATTGGATAATTTTTTCTTGTTGTAGCTACGTGAAAATTGGTAACAAATCTATATTAATCTTATCATAGCTAACTTATATTGTATTATACATGTATTCTAATATATTATGTAATCTTGGGATACCATAGACACGTATGCAAATGTTTTGACATATCATATCGATCAATGTATATATATTATTTGGAACAACCATAGACACTCTATATGCAGTAATGTTGGAGTTAGCTATACAGGGTTGAGGTTGATTCCAAATATATATATACTTTGAGTTGTGATCTAGCCTGAGACATGTATACACTGGGTCGTGGATTGATTCAAGATAATATATATCGATTTATTTCTGTACATCAAACTATGGACAACTAGTTGTAGGTTACTAACGAGGACAGCTGACTTAATACACTAAAATCATTAAAACATAATAAAAAGTGTTGGAAATATATTTTGAACATACTTTGATATATATGTACATATTTGTTATAGGTTCGTGAATCGACCAGTGGCCAAGTCTTACTTCCCGACGAAGTAAAAATCTGTGAATGTGAGTTATAGTCCCACTTTTAAAATCTAATATTTTGGGATGAGAATACATGCAGTTTTATAAATGTTTTACGAAATAGACACAAGTAAATGAAACTACATTATATGGGTGAATGATCGAAGCCGAATATGCCCCTTTTTGCTTGGTAACCTGAGAATTAGTAAACCGATCTACTAATTGACGCGAATCCTAAAGATAGATCTATTGGGCCTAACGAACCCCATCCAAAGTACCGGATGCTTTAGTACTTCGAATTCGTTTATATCATGTCCGAAGGATTTCCAGGAATGATAGGGGATATTCTTATATGCATCTTGTTAATGTCGGTTACCAGGTGTTCACCATATGAATGAATTTTATCTCTATGTATGGGATGTATATTGAAATATGAAATCTTGTGGTCTATTATTATGATTTGATAATATATAGGTTAAACCTATAACTCACCAACATTTTTGTTGACGTTTTAAGCATGTTTATTCTCAGGTGATTATTAAGAACTTCCGCTGTTGCATACTAAAATAAGGACAAGATTTGGAGTCCATGCTTGTATGATATTATGTAAAAACTGCATTCAAGAAACTTATTTTTTGATGTAATATATTCTTATTGTAAACCATTATGTAATGGTCGTGTGTAAACGGTATATTTTAGATTATCATTATTTGATAATCTACGTAATGCTTTTTAAACCTTTATCGATAAAATAAAGGTTATGGTTATTTTAAAAATGAATGCAGTCTTTGAAAAACGACTCATATAGAGGTCAAAACCTCGCGACGAAATCAATTAATATGGAATGTTTATAATCAATATGAACGGGACATTTCACATTGTCGTCCCTTTACCAATTATTCAAACTTCTCATTCTGTGGGCAGAAGTGCCATGAGGTGTTTTCAACTCTTTTTTTGCTAATATTTTTGCTCTTAATCATATTGTTGTAGTAACTCTGATAATGGCCAGTGATTGTAGTTACCTCTTAAAATTTCAAGTATACAGTAACCTGCAGAAGCTCTTTGGAGTGAAGTATGAACTGGATTCAGGGTTCTCTCATGGTCACTTATTCATCGATCTGATATATCAATAGTCGATTCTTCTGTTAAACATTCTCAACGTGTGCAATAAATTCTATGTTGGTTTAGCCATGTCAATCATGGATGACTACTTTTTACCTTTCACTGACAGGAGAAGTGGGGCCAATCTAATCCGTAACGTAGTCTTTAATTGTGGGTAAGTTGTGGGCCCATATACACAGGTTTTCGGATGATCATATCAAACTAAATCACCAACTCGTCAGAGTTTATTATGTTGCTTTCATTTATTTTTATTGTTGAATACATTGGTTTTTTTTAGTTTTTGAACTATCCTAAACTATTCAACATAAATAATAATGTGTTTCATGTTCGTTCAAACTCATTAATATATTGTTTTCGTCATACTATGGTATGTTTAGTCTTCTAAAAACATAACTCTAAAATGCCCGTGATCTCGCAGGTCTTTAACTATGTTTGCAAATAATAAAGATACAAAACTCCAAATTTTGGAAACTCATTAACTACCTTCTCTAAATCTTTTCCATATACACAGGTTTTCGGATGATCATATCAAACTAAATCACCAACTCATCAGAGTTTATTAAGTTACTTTCATTTCTTTTTATTGTTGAATACAGTGGTTTCTTAAGTTTTTGAACTATCTCAAACTATACAGCATAAATAATAATGTGTTTCATGTTCGTTCAAACTCATTAATATATTGTTTCTGTCATACTATGGTACGTTTAGTCTTCTAAAAACATAACTTCAAAATGCCCGCGATCTCGCGGGTCTTTAACTAGTGCTCTCTTTGAATGTCTTCCTCGTCTTCGATTTGTGACTTTGTAGAACCCGCAATGTATGATGTAGCGAATGGATAATGATGTGATCGATGATGATGAATGATTTTCTTAGGAAGTCTTTAACTCATGACAATAAGCAATACCATTCACACCATAGTCAGCAACAGTCACCCCTTAAAGGGTCCATTGGAGTTAGAGATTTGTGATTTTTCCTCTTCAAGCTTACATACCTAGCACTTATGAGTATAACACTTCTTTAAGAGAGTCAAAAAGCCATAAACACAAAATATGAAAGCCATTTATATCCTAATCTCTAATTTAACCATTTTTCTCGCATTTTACCCTAAAGCCCTAAATACCGTTATTCTTCATTTCTTGACACAAATAAGTTGCATTGTCATCTTTGAAACAAATACTAAACTAAATAAAATAAGATTGAATTTTTAACATTTTTAACCAAATTTATCCAACATTTATCCCTCTCAACTTTCACCTTTCATCAATTGTCTTTCCTCAAGCACTTATATACTCAAAATTCCTCAGTTATGGTCAAAAAGTTCATTAATAAATAACAAACCACTAACAATTTGCTTAAACCTAATAAACCTCACCGGCCAAAACCAAAAATTCCAAATCAACCCCTAATCACTACGGGTGCTCTCATGGGTAAACATCTCAATTATAACCTTAAAAGTTTAAAAATTTTGACCACCTAGGCAATTAAAACATGCAAACATTTCAAAATCCGTGAGAATTTATCTCTCCCCCCACACTTAAGATCATGTAATGCCCTCATTTACATGAAATCAGATAAACAAAAATAAATTCGAGAGGAAAAAATATTGAAAAAGGGAAAAGAAAAGAAAAGAAAAACCCAGATTTTTAGATCCGTAGATCGCGGAAACACGGTGCACGATGGCGCTGAACTTACTGCCAGCATAAGAACATAGGAATCCACTCGATCACCAAAACATCATCATCAAGTAAGGTGCTGAACTTAATGCCAGACTTTGAAAAATAATAAAGCACAACCACCGTGGAACCTGAAACGAAAACATACATACCACAAACCATAACTAATGGGGTGGTACCACCACGGTACCAAAACGCCCCATTCAAAATCCAAAGTATTAAGTTGTACGACTAACAATTACAATCATCCTAATTAAGATTACAGTCATCCAAAATAAAAACTAAAAAACGAAATTAAAAAGTTTTGTTTTTCTTGTCACCACACGATCACCACAGCATCCAATCACCAAGGGTTATACCCTCCATAAGATCCATCATACTGCCCACCATAAGGACCTCCACCACCTGATTGATCTCCCTGGTTACCTGCATCATACTGAGAACTAGAACCTGCTCCTATTTGTTGGACCATATCCTCCCAAGCTGCCTGAGCTGCTGTGCGATCATACACACGATAAGGACCTGTCGACTCCGGAGTCATTGGAATACGAGTGCCATAAGGAGTAAAGATGGTATTAGGAGAAACAAGCTCCATGTTGTGTCGATGCCAATCGTGATGATACGCACTTTCACTAATGCCATATGCAATCTGACTCTCCGAGCGTGCTCGGGTCTCCTCATTATAAAGCTGCATAGTTCGCATTTGTTCCATTAAATCCCGGTTTGTAAAACGTTGACCCCCGACACCTTGACCCGCATCTTGACCACCCTCGGCCATCTCTTCATCCTTCTCCTGTGCCCCCTGCGCATCTCGGGGACGACGACGTCGAACCCTGTATGGAATAACCTGGCCATGCTCAATAGATATTACTCTTGCTCCTCGAAAAACATTTTCCCCTAACACAACTGCTTCAGTAATAATTCGCTCCATATCCGATCTATCAATTTCAAAAACTGACGCAATCCTTGTGACAAAGTGACCACCTCTAATCGGGCTTCCCGCAGAACGAAGTCCACTACCCTGATGTTTTAAAAAATAAGCCACTCCATAAGCAACCGAAGTATGTGTCTTGGTTCGAAATTGGTTCACATACCAAAGGTCCGGTAAAGAGACCTTCTCGTTCCCACTTCTTCGATGTGTAATAGTATGTGAAACCATTCGTTGAATTGCACGAAGAGCTAGATCCATGATGTTAACACAAGGACAGTTACTCGGGCTCCATTCAGAATCGGAAGCAATCTCCCCCCCAAACTCTTGCTGCATCAAATTCACGAGGATCAATCATATCAATCACCCTTTCAGCACCCCAAAGATAATCTCGAAAACTAACTCGTGTGCGTTCTTCATCGGTATAAATTCCCAAACAAGTAGCCAACTGAAATAATGACATAGAGCGGTTAACCCCACCCAATCGAAAAGTCACAAACATTGGATCATCAACGTTTTCAGGGTGAAGGTTCATCACATATGTAGCGTAAAATTCAATAACCAACTCCCGGTAAACTACTTCATGAATACCAAAGAAAGCAACCCAATCATTATACACAGCACTTCGCCATTCCAATTGCAAATATTCCATAACCGTAGCATGTAAACCACCTCGGTGTAAAACATTCCAATCGATCACCCGATGCGGTTCAAATTCTTTCCGAATCAATTCTTGAACATCCGCCTTTCTTTGCTTAATAACCTCCGATCGACCATTAAACCGTAAATTCACATGTAATTCTGTTTGAGGAATTGGAGGTTGCGGTTGAACCTCCTGAGCTGCACTGGCTGCAGTACCGGAACTTGAAGCATCCCTAGCATTACCACGTCCTCCTGTCTGAAAAACAAACATAATGACAAACAAAAAGATATATCCCAAAGGACATGTTAGCGTTAGCTATAACCTGCATTCAAAAATATACCTAAGGCACATAATGTCAATTGTCACTTAAAAATATTCCAAGAGCATAAATCATATATAACTCCAACAACTATCATGCACTTATAACAAATTCCCAAGTAACATCATTAATCATCATGAAAATCCTCACAGTTATAAACAATTCAAAGCATGGATGTTAAATCGAGTCAATCATAAATCAATTCAAGAACCTCATCTTCTCAACAATATATGTAACTTTAACCAAATAAATTAACAAGCAAAACATGTAGTCAAAGCATACATATCATCAGCACATGTTAAAGACAATCCAAAAGTCAAACTGAGTCAAACCTAGTCAACCAAGTCAAAATCCTCAATTACACATGAACCCTAGAAATCAAAATCAAAATCTAGACAATTTAAGCATGCATTCATGGTAATCATACTCAGCTAATAATCATACAACATTCAAAACATATCAATTTAACTCACAAATTCAAAACCCCCAAATTAATCATACCTAAGAACCCTAGAAATCAAAGAATGAAATTATAGAACAATAGGCATGAAAATCGAAGTAATAACATGTTAAGCATACATAATCTTCAATAAAAATTGAACAATAACACATAAACACACCCCCACACTTGTTTCTCTCATAAACCCTAATGAAATTCGAAATTAAGCATGAGAAAAAGATGAAAACAAGCAAGAAGATGTTAAATCATACCCTAGCCATGTTGTTATTGTGGATTAGATGAAGATTCGTGAATAAATCGAGGATTTAATTGATGGGTTATGGCCAATTGAGAGCAGAAAAGTCGCAACAGATAAAAAAAAATTAAGTGGTGATGATGAATAAGCTGGAAATAGCGTATTTAACCCATCCTGTTGTAACGCGTCGCGTTTCACGACAAGTTGTCGCGTTCTGCGACAAACCGGATCCCAACGCGACAGAGCAGTTTCAAACGCGACAACATATGGGGTCCCAAACTGATCAATCTGTCGCGTTTTGAGGGGGTATGTCGCGATCCGTGACAGGTTTTTTTCCCTTCAGATTTTATATTGTTTTTGGATTTTTCATTATATCAATCAAACAAATCAAAAAAAAATTCACACGAATACCTACAAAAACAAATAAAAATACAAAACTCTACATGAATTGATTTTTTAACGAGTCGTTTTCTCGACTCATCCCCATGCTCATGTGTCTTTCGGGTAAAGGGTGAGGTTCTCCCTCTCGGTGTTATCGAATGCCTCGTGATACAATTTTAACCTATGACCATTCACCTTAAAGCTTCTACCCTCGTTATCTAACAATTCCACGTGCCCGGCCGGAAAAGCTTTTTTCACCACGAATGGACCGGACCATCGTGACCTAAGCTTTCCGGCGGAGAATTTGAACTTAGATTGAAATAACAAAACTTTATCGCCCGGTTCAAATTCTTTTCTCATCTTCAAACGCGCATCATGCCATAACTTCGTTTTCTCCTTATAAATGCGCGAATTCTCATAAGCATGGTTTCGCAATTCCTCAAGTTCATGAATTTGCAAAAACCGATGTTCTCCCGCTTCATTAAGGTCGGTATTACACTGTTTAAGTGCCCAATATGCCTTATGCTCCACTTCAACCGGCAAATGACATGCTTTTCCATAAACGAGATGGAATGGTGTGGTACCAATGGGCGTTTTATACGCAGTTCAAATGCCCATAGCGCGTCATTCAACTTCCGGTTCCAAATCTTAGGATTGTTTTTCACCGTTCTTTCAAGAATGCGTTTTAGTGCGCGGTTAGTATTCTCAACTTGGCCACTCGTTTGAGGGTGGTAAGCCATGGAGAAATGGTGGATTAATCCATACTTCTTGAGCACCTTCTCGAGTAGTTGATTTGCAAAGTGCGTACCGCGATCACTAATCAAGGCCTTTGGAAGCCCGAAACGCGAAAAGAGATTTTTAAGGAAGTCAACAACGACTCTTGCATCATTAGTAGGCAAAGCTTTGGCTTCGGCCCACTTTGACACGTAGTCAACCGCCACAAGGATGTATTTGCATTTGTTGGATGCGGGAAAAGGTCCCATGAAATCTATCCCCCAAATATCAAATATCTCACAAACTTGAATACTCGTTTGGGGCATCTCATCTCTTTTGGAGATGTTTCCCGCCATTTGGAAAGCGTCACAAGTTTTGACAAAGGCACTAGCATCTTTGAAAATGGTAGGCCAATAGAATCCCGAGTCGAAGATTTTCTTAGCCGTATAATTAGCTCCAAGATGCCCTCCTGTGGGTCCTTGGTGATAATGCACTAGAATTTGTTGAGCTTCCTTCCCATAAACACAACGACGAATCACTTGATCCGCCCCAATTCGAAAAAGATTTGGGGCATCCCAAAAGTAAAACTTAATATACGCAAAGAATTTCTTCTTTTGTTGGTAAGTTAAACCTTTGGAAAGAATGCCCGCGGCTAGATAATTAGCAATATCGGCGAACCAAGGAGTTTCGGATTCAATTTCAATACCCATAAGGGACTCTTCGGGGAATGTATCATGAATGTCCGATTCATTGAGTTCCTCTAGGTTTGGATTTTCAAGACGAAATAAATGATCCGCAGCTAAATTTTTGGCACCCTTTTTATCCTTGATCTCAATGTCAAATTCTTAGAGAAGAAGAATCCAACGAATGAGTCTAGGCTTAGCATCTTATTTAGAGAACAAGTACTTAAGGGCCGAATGATCAGTGTAAACCACCGTTTTAGACAACACCAAATATGACCTAAATTTATCAAACGCAAAGACGACCACAAGGAGCTCCTTTTCCTTGGTGGTATAATTTAATTGAGCCCCCGTAAGTGTCTTACTCGCGTAATAAATAGGTTTAAAGTGATTAACGTGGCGTTGACCTAAAACCGCGCCTAGCGCGAAATCACTAGCATCACACATAAGCTCGAAAGGTTGAGACCAATCAGGAGATACCATGATAGGAGCGTGTGTGAGCTTCTCTTTTAAGAAGTTGAAAGCGTTCTCGCATTCGATATTAAAGTCGAAAGGAACGTCCTTCTCAAGGAGTTTGGTCAATGGTCGGGCAATCTTTGAAAAGTCCTTAATGAACCGTCTATAGAATCCCGCATGACCAAGAAAACTACGAATGGCTTTAACGTTTGTAGGTTTGGGAAGGCCTGAAATAACATCAATTTTGGCCTTATCAACCTCAATACCTGCACGAGAGATTTTGTGCCCTAAGACAATGCCTTCCTTCACCATGAAGTGGCATTTCTCCCAATTAAGAACAAGGTTTGATTCCTCACACCTTTTGAGCACTTTTTCAAGATTAGCAAGACACGAATCGAAAGAGTCTCCAAAGACATAAAAATCGTCCATGAAAACTTCCATGAAGTCCTCGATCATGTCATGAAAGATGGCGACCATACACCTTTGGAAGGTGCTCGGGGCATTGCATAGCCCGAATGGCATTCGCCGATAAGCAAAGGTACCGAAAGGACAAGTAAATGTGGTTTTATCTTGGTCCTTCGGATCAATGGGGATTTGGAAGTAGCCTGAAAATCCATCTAGGAAACAATAGAACTCTCTTCCCGCTAAATGCTCAAGCATTTGATCGATAAATGGAAGCGGGAAGTGGTCCTTCCTAGTAGCGTCGTTCAAACGACGATAATCTATACAAACTCTCCATCCCGTGACAGTACGAGTAGGGACAAGTTCGTCCTTCTCGTTGAGAACAACAGTCGTGACTCCATTTTTGGGCACAACTTGAACAGGGCTTACCTACGGACTGTCCGAGATGGGATAAATTAACCCGGCATTGATCAATTTAACCACCTCTTTTTTAACGACCTCTTTCATATTCGGGTTTAGACGACGTTGCCTTTATACTACGTGTTTAAAATCATCTTCCATTAGGATTCGATGAGTACAAAAGGCCGGATTGTTGCCCGGTATGTCCGAGGTTTTCCAAGCTATTGCCCTTTTGTGGGATTTAAGAACGGAAACCAACCGACCCTTTTGGTCGCCGGTAAGTGTCGAAGAAATAATAACCGACAATTGGTACGTACCTTGAAGATAAGCATATTCCATGTGAGGTGGAAGCTCCTTAAGCTCCAAGGTGGGCGGTTCTTCAAGAGATGTTTTGATACGGAATTCATTTTTCAACCGGATAGTTTCAAATGATTCTGATTCTTTAAGCTCATCCTCTTTAAGCAATTCCTCCAACTCAACTTCTGGGTCGAAGTCACCCTTGACTTCACCCATCATGATTACATCCGACGTGTCTACACTTAACAATTCCTGCAAATCATGCTCAACACAATCGCCAATAACATCAATAGCAAAACATTCATCATCGGTTGAAATAGGGTGTCTCATGGCTTTATTAATGTGACAAATCACCCTCTCATTCCCAACACCTAAGCTAAGTTGTTCTTTTTGAACGTGGATGATAGCATCCGCGGTGTTAAGGAATGGTCGACCTAGAATAATGGGCACCTTAGTGTCCTCTCTCATATCTAAGATCACGAAATCAACTGGGAATACAAGTGACTCAACCTTTACCAATATGTCCTCGACTATTCCAATGGGGGTATCAAAAGAGTGGTTCGCTAAGCGAATCCCCATTCTTGTAGGTTTCAAGTCTCCTAGGCCAAGTTTAAGATATAACGAATATGGCATAAGGTTAACACTAGCACCTAAGTCGGCAAGTGCATCGTACACTTCCGAATTACCCATAACACAAGGGATAAGAAAACTACCCGGGTCTCCCAATTTTGGAGGCATCTTGCTCTTTTTCAAGATGGCCGAACATTCCTTATGGAAGAATGCGGCGGATACCTCATGGTACTTACCTTTCTTGAAGATTAGATCTTTGATAAACTTCCCATAGTTAGGCATCCCCTGGAGTACTTCCACGAGTGGCATGTTCACGCTAATCTGTTTAATCATGTTTGCAAATTTCTGATATTGACTAGCGAGCTTATCCTTTTTTAATGCTTTCGGGTAAGGAATTGGTGCTTTGTATTCCTTCAACGGCGGTGATTTAGTTATGATCTCCGGTGGATCATCTTCCTTTTTCTCTTCGTCAGGCGAATTTTCTAACTCGGGCTTTTCCTCCTTTTGTTCCTCATTAATAGGTACCTGCAAAACATTAGAAGAAACAATAGGAGAAAACTTCGGAGTCTCCTTGTTAATCACCAAACCACTTCGAGTGGTTATAGCATTCACGTGCTCATTCCTAGCAGGCACTTTGTTGTTGGGATTGGATTGCGTATTAGCTGGGAGAGCACCCGGTGGTCTCTCCGATAAAGATTGAGCAATACCCCCACATCCCGTTCCAAGTTCTGAATCGAAGCCTGCTGATTTCTAACTTGTTGTTTTCTAGATTCCCCATCTTGCCTCAAAGCAGTGATACTTTCGTCCGTTTTCATAATAAAACCCCGTAGCAATTCCTCCAAAGGAGGCATCTTATTCTCTGGCTGCTGAACTGGTGGCATAGGCTGCTGGAAATTCCTAGGTGGTGCTTGCTGATTTCTGTTATTAAACCCAGGCGGCCTGTACGTATATTGAAATGTCCCGTTCTTATTGATTAAAAACGTTCCATATTAATTGATTTCGTTGCGAGGTTTTGACCTCTATATGAGACGTTTTTCAAAGACTGCATTCATTTTTAAAACAAACCATAACCTTTATTTCATCAATAAAGGTTTAAAAAGCTTTACGTAGATTATCAAATAATGATAATCTAAAATATCCTGTTTACACACGACCATTACATAATGGTTTACAATACAAATATGTTACAACAAAATAAGTTTCTTGAATGCAGTTTTTACACAATATCATACAAGCATGGACTCCAAATCTCGTCCTTATTTAAGTATGCGACAGCGGAAGCTCTTAATAATCACCTGAGAATAAACATGCTTAAAACGTCAACAAAAATGTTGGTGAGTTATAGGTTTAACCTATATATATCAAATCATAATAATAGACCACAAGATTTCATATTTCAATACACATCCCATACATAGAGATAAAAATCATTCATATGGTGAACACCTGGTAACCGACATTAACAAGATGCATATATAAGAATATCCCCATCGTTCCGGGACACCCTTCGGATATGATATAAATTTCGAAGTACTAAAGCATCCGGTACTTTGGATGGGGTTTGTTAGGCCCAATAGATCTATCTTTAGGATTCGCATCAATTAGGGTGTCTGTTCCCTAATTCTTAGATTACCAGACTTAATAAAAAGGGGCATATTCGATTTCGATAATTCAACCATAGAATGTAGTTTCACGTACTTGTGTCTATTTTGTAAATCATTTATAAAACCTGCATGTATTCTCATCCCAAAAATATTAGATTTTAAAAGTGGGACTATAACTCACTTTCACAGATTTTTATTTCGTCGGGAAGTAAGACTTGGCCACTGGTTGATTCACGAACCTATAACAATATATACATATATATCAAAGTATGTTCAAAATATATTTACAACACTTTTAATATATTTTGATGTTTTAAGTTTATTAAGTCAGCTGTCCTCGTTAGTAACCTACAACTAGTTGTCCACAGTTAGATGTACAGAAATAAATTGATAAATATTATCTTGAATCAATCCACGACCCAGTGTATACGTATCTCAGTATTGATCACAACTCAAACTATATATATTTTGGAATCAACCTCAACCCTGTATTGCTAACTCCAACATTCACATATAGAGTGTCTATGGTTGTTCCGAAATATATATAGATGTGTCGACATGATAGGTCGAAACATTGTATACGTGTCTATGGTATCTCAAGATTACATAATATACAATACAAGTTGATTAAGTTATGGTTGGAATAGATTTGTTATCAATTTTCACGTAGCTAAAATGAGAAAAATTATCCAATCTTGTTTTACCCATAACTTCTTCATTTTAAATCCATTTTGAGTGAATCAAATTGCTATGGTTTCATATTGAACTCTATTTTATGAATCTAAACAGAAAAAGTATAGGTTTATAGTCGGAAAAATAAGTTACAAGTCATTTTTGTAAAGGTAGTCATTTCAGTCGAAAGAACGACGTCTAGATGACCATTTTAGAAAACATACTTCCACTTTGAGTTTAACCATAATTTTTGGATATAGTTTCATGTTCATAATAAAAATCATTTTCTCAGAATAACAACTTTTAAATCAAAGTTTATCATAGTTTTTAATTAACTAACCCAAAACAGCCCGCGGTGTTACTACGACGGCGTAAATCCGGTTTTACGGTGTTTTTCGTGTTTCCAGGTTTTAAATCATTAAGTTAGCATATCATATAGATATATAACATGTGTTTAGTTGATTTTAAAAGTCAAGTTAGAAGGATTAACTTTTGTTTGCGAACAAGTTTAGAATTAACTAAACTATGTTCTAGTGATTACAAGTTTAAACCTTCGAATAAGATAGCTTTATATGTATGAATCGAATGATGTTATGAACATCATTACTACCTTAAGTTCCTTGGATAAACCTACTGGAAAGGAGAAAAATGGATCTAGCTTCAACGGATCCTTGGATGGCTCGAAGTTCTTGAAGCAGAACCATGACACGAAAACAAGTTCAAGTAAGATCATCACTTGAAATAAGATTGTTATAGTTATAGAAATTGAACCAAAGTTTGAATATGATTATTACCTTGTATTAGAATGATAAACTACTGTAAGAAACAAAGATTTCTTGAGGTTGGATGATCACCTTACAAGATTGGAAGTGAGCTAGCAAACTTGAAAGTATTCTTGATTTTATGTAACTAGAACTTGTAGAATTTATGAAGAACACTTAGAACTTGAAGATAGAACTTGAGAGAGATCAATTAGATGAAGAAAATTGAAGAATGAAAGTGTTTGTAGGTGTTTTTGGTCGTTGGTGTATAGATTAGATATAAAGGATATGTAATTTTGTTTTCATGTAAATAAGTCATGAATGATTACTCATATTTTTGTAATTTTATGAGATATTTCATGCTAGTTTCCAAATGATGGTTCCCACATGTGTTAGGTGACTCACATGGGCTGCTAAGAGCTGATCATTGGAGTGTATATACCAATAGTACATACATCTAAAAGCTGTGTATTATACGAGTACGAATACGGGTGCATACGAGTAGAATTGTTGATGAAACTGAACGAGGATGTAATTGTAAGCATTTTTGTTAAGTAGAAGTATTTTGATAAGTGTATTGAAGTCTTTCAAAAGTGTATAAATACATATTAAAACACTACATGTATATACATTTTAACTGAGTCGTTAAGTCATCGTTAGTCGTTACATGTAAGATTTGTTTTGAAACCTTTAGGTTAACGATCTTGTTAAATGTTGTTAACCCAATGTTTATAATATCAAATGAGATTTTAAATTATTATATTATCATGATATTATCATGTATGAATATCTCTTAATATGATATATAAACATTAAATGTCTTTACAACGATAATCGTTACATATATGTCTCGTTTAAAAATCATTAAGTTAGTAGTCTTGTTTTTACATATGTAGTTCATTGTTAATATACTTAATGATATGTTTACTTATTATAGTATCATGTTAACTATATATATATATCCATATATATGTCATCATATAGTTTTTACAAGTTTTAACGTTCGTGAATCACCGGTCAACTTGGGTGGTCAATTGTCTATATGAAACATATTTCAATTAATCAAGTCTTAACAAGTTTGATTGCTTAACATGTTGGAAACATTTAATCATGTAAATATCAATCTCAATTAATATATATAAACATGGAAAAGTTCGGGTCACAACAGTACCTACCCGTTAAATAAATTTCGTCCCGAAATTTTAAGCTGTTGAAGGTGTTGACGAATCTTCTGGATATAGATGCGGGTATTTCTTCTTCATCTGATCTTCACGCTCCCAGGTGAACTCGGGTCCTCTACGAACATTCCATCGAACCTTAACAATTGGTATCTTGTTTTGCTTAAGTCTTTTAACCTCACGATCCATTATTTTGACGGGTTCTTCGATGAATTGAAGTTTTTCGTTGATTTGAATTTCATCTAACGGAATAGTGAGATCTTCTTTAGCAAAACATTTCTTCAAATTCGAGACATGGAAAGTATTATGTACAGCCGCGAGTTGTTGAGGTAACTCAAGTCGGTAAGCTACTGGTCCGACACGATCAATAATCTTGAATGGTCCAATATACCTTGGATTTAATTTCCCTCGTTTACCAAATCGAACAACGCCTTTCCAAGGTGAAACTTTAAGCATGACCATCTCTCCAATTTCAAATTCTATATCTTTTCTTTTAAAGTCAACGTAGCTCTTTTGTCGACTTTGGGCGGTTTTCAACCGTTGTTGAATTTGGATGATCTTCTCGGTAGTTTCTTGTATAATCTCCGGACCCGTAATCTGTCTATCCCCCACTTCATTCCAACAAATCGGAGACCTGCACTTTCTACCATAAAGTGATTCAAACGGCGCCATCTCAATGCTTGAATGGTAGCTGTTGTTGTAGGAAAATTCTGCTAACGGTAGATGTCGATCCCAACTGTTTCCAAAATCAATAACACATGCTCGTAGCATGTCTTCAAGCGTTTGTATCGTCCTTTCACTCTGCCCATCAGTTTGTGGATGATAGGCAGTACTCATGTCTAGACGAGTTCCTAATGCTTGCTGTAATGTCTGCCAGAATCTTGAAATAAATCTGCCATCCCTATCAGAGATAATAGAGATTGGTATTTCATGTCTGGAGACGACTTCCTTCAAATACAGTCATGCTAACTTCTCCATCTTGTCATCTTCTCTTATTGGCAGGAAGTGTGCTGATTTGGTGAGATGATCAACTATTACCCAAATAGTATCAAAACCACTTGCAGTCCTTGGCAATTTAGTGATGAAATCCATGGTAATGTTTTCCCATTTCCATTCTGGGATTTTGGGTTATTGAAGTAGACCTGATGGTGTTTGATGCTCAGCTTTGACCTTAGAACACGTCAAACATTCTCCTACGTATTTAGCAACATCGGCTTTCAAACCCGACCACCAAAAATGTTTCTTGAGATCCTTGTACATCTTCTCCGTTCCAGGATGTATTGAGTATCTGGTTTTATGAGCTTCTCTAAGTACCATTTCTCTCATATCTCCAAATTTTGGTACCCAAATCCTTTCAGCCCTATACCGGGTTCCGTCTTCCCGAATATTAAGATGCTTCTCCGATCCTTTGGGTATTTCATCCTTTAAATTTCCCTCTTTTAAAACTCCTTGTTGCGCCTCCTTTATTTGAGTAGTAAGGTTATTATGAATCATTATATTCATAGATTTTACTCGAATGGGTTCTCTGTCCTTCCTACTCAAGGCATCGGCTACCACATTTTCCTTCCCCGGGTGGTAACGAATCTCAAAGTCGTAATCATTCAATAATTCAATCCACCTACGCTGCCTCATATTCAGTTGTTTCTGATTAAATATGTGTTGAAGACTTTTGTGGTCGGTATATATAATACTTTTGACCCCATATAAGTAGTGCCTCTAAGTCTTTAATGCAAAAACAACCGCGCCTAATTCCAAATCATGCGTCGTATAATTTTGTTCGTGAATCTTCAATTGTCTAGACGCATAAGCAATCACCTTCGTTCGTTGCATTAATACACAACCGAGACCTTGCTTTGATGCGTCACAATAAATCACAAAATCATCATTCCCTTCAGGCAATGACAATATAGGTGCCGTAGTTAGCTTTTTCTTCAATAACTGAAATGCTTTCTCTTGTTCATCATTCCATTCAAATTTCTTCCCTTTATGCATTAATGCAGTCAAGGGTTTTGCTATTCTGGAAAAGTCTTGGATGAACCTTCTGTAGTAACCAGCTAGTCCTAAAAACTGACGTATGTGTTTCGGAGTTTTCGGGGTTTCCCACTTTTCAACAGTTTCTATCTTTGCCGGATCCACCTTAATACCTTCTTTGTTCACTATGTGACCGAGGAATTGAACTTCTTCCAACCAAAATGCACACTTTGAAAACTTAGCGTACAATTCTTCCTTCCTCAATACTTCTAACACCTTTCTCAAATGTTCACCGTGTTCTTGGTCATTCTTTGAGTAAATAAGTATGTCATCAATGAAAACAATGTCAAACTTGTCAAGGTATGGTCCACACACTCGGTTCATAAGGTCCATGAACACAGCTGGTGCATTAGTTAAACCAAACGGCATGACCATAAACTCGTAATGACCGTAACATGTTCTGAAAGCAGTCTTTGGAATATCATCTTCTTTCACCCGCATTTGATGATACCCGGAACGTAAGTCAATCTTTGAATAAACAGACGAGCCTTGTAGTTGATCAAATAAGTCGTCGATTCTCGGTAGTAGGTAGCGGTTCTTGATGGTAAGTTTGTTCAACTCTCGGTAGTCGATACACAACCTGAATGTACCATCTTTCTTCTTGACAAACAAAACAGGAGCTCCCCACAGTGATGTGCTTGGTCGAATGAAACCACGCTCTAAAAGTTCTTGTAATTGGCTTTAAAATTCTTTCATCTCGCTGGGTGTGAGTCTGTAAGGAGCACGAGCTATTGGTGCAGCTCCTGGTACAAGATCTATTTGAAATTCAACGGATCGATGTGGGGGTAATCCCGGTAATTCTTTCAGAAATACATCGGGAAATTCTTTTGCAATGGGAACATCATTGATGCTCTTTTCTTTAGTTTGTACTTTCTCGACGTGTGCTAGAACAGCATAGCAACCTTTTCTTATTAGTTTTTGTGCCTTCAAATTACTAATAAGATGTAGCTTCGTGTTGCCCTTTTCTCCATACACCATTAAGGGTTTTCCTTTTTCTCGTATAATGCGAATTGCATTTTTGTAACAAACGATCTCTGCTTTCACTTCTTTCAACCAGTCCATACCGATTATCATATCAAAACTCCCTAACTCTACTGGTATCAAATCAATCTTAAATGTTTCGCTAACCAGTTTAATTTCTCTATTCCGACATATATTATCTGCTGAAATTAATTTACCATTTGCTAATTCGAGTAAAAATTTACTATCCAAAGGCATCAATGGACAACTTAATTTAGCACAAAAATCTCTACTCATATAGCTTCTATCCGCACCCGAATCAAATAAAACGTAAGCAGATTTATTGTTAATAAGAAACGTACCCGTAACAAGCTCCGGGTCTTCCTGTGCCTCCGCCGCATTAATATTAAAAACTCTTCCGCGGCCTTGTCCATTCGCGTTCTCCTGGTTCGGGCAATTTCTAATAATGTGGCCCGATTTTCCACATTTATAACAAACTACATTGGCATAACTTGCTCCGACACTACTTGCTCCGCCATTACTCGTTCCGACACCATTTGTTCCTTTCATTCTATTAACCCCTGGTCCGTAGACCTCACACTTCACCGCGCTATGACCATTTCTTTTACACTTGTTGCAAAATTTGGTGCAGAACCCCGAGTGATACTTTTCACACCTTTGGCATAGCTGCTTCTGATTATTGTTGTTGTTGCGGTTATTATTGTTATTGGGATGATTGTTATAGTTGCTGTTGTTGTTGTTGTTGTTGTTGTTGGGCCGTTGGTTGTAGTTGCGATTGATGTTGCGATTGTTGGGATAATTGTTGCGATTATTGTTGTAATTGCTGTTGTTGTTGTATTGGTGATTCTTATCACTGTTTTCCTCCCACTTTCTTTTGACTTGCTTCACATTGGCCTCTTCAGCAGTCTGTTCTTTAATTCTTTCTTCAATCTGGTTCACTAGTTTGTGAGCCATTCTACATGCCTGTTGTATGGAGGCGGGCTCGTGTGAACTTATATCTTCTTGGATTCTTTCCGGTAATCCTAACACAAACGCGTCGATCTTCTCTTCCTCATCTTCGAATGCTCCCGGACACAATAGGCACAATTCTGTGAACTGTCTTTCGTACATGGTAATATCAAATCCTTGGGTTCGTAACCCTCTAAGTTCTGTCTTGAGCTTATTGACCTCGGTTCTGGGATGGTACTTCTCGTTCATCAAGTGCTTGAATGTTGACCACGGTAGTGCGTACACATCGTCTTGTCCCACTTGCTCTAGATAGGTATTCCACCATGTTAACGCAGAACCTGTGAAGGTATGCGTAGCGTACTTCACTTTGTCCTCTTCAGTACACTTACTTATGGTAAACACCGATTCGACCTTCTCGGTCCACCATTTCAATCCGATCGGTCCTTCGGTTCCATCAAATTCCAAAGGTTTGCAGGCAGTGAATTCTTTGTAGGTGCATCCTACACGATTTCCTGTACTGCTAGATCCAAGGTTATTATTGGTATGTAGTGCAGCCTGTACTGCGGCTATGTTTGAAGCTAGAAAAGTACGGAATTCCTCTTCATTCATATTCACGGTGTGTCGAGTAGTCAGTGCCATTTCCTTCAAAATAGTCAAATGGAACAAGTTAATCATACAGAATATTAAGAGTAGTTAATAGTATTTCGTAGCATAATATGAACTCATTTATAAAAGCTTTTTCTTCATATTAGCGTTTTATAAGTTTAAATTCGGGTAGTACCTACCCGTTAAGTTCATACTTAGTAGCTAATATACAATTCAACTACTACAATTCTATATGAAAAACTGATTATAATAATATTTCGCGTTCAAACTTTTACACAATATTTTACAAACTTACAATACCGCTTATTTTACATATAGCATGAAATATAGCACACAATAAATTTGATACAAGATGGTTGTGAAGATAATTCTAGCTAGTACACAAGTCGTTCAGCAAAGGCAATAAAGACACGTAATTCATACGTCCAGAAACAAGTCATGCATTCTAGTTTTACTAGGATTACTTCCCATCCTTGGTCTTGTGGAACATAACCGTTATGGCCGTTGATAAGACAGCGTGTTGTAACGTCGTCAAAGGGACGAGGGTTACGTAATGTCCAACAGTCCTGTAACAATCTAAAAACCTCATTTCTTACCCCAATTACCGACTCCGTCACTTGTGGGAATGTTTTGTTTAATAGTTGTAGCCCGATGTTCTTGTTTTCACTTTGGTGAGAAGCGAACATTACTAATCCGTAAGCATAACATGCTTCTTTATGTTGCATGTTAGCCGCTTTTTCTAAATCACGAAGTCCAATATTCAGATATATTGAGTCAAAATAATTTCTTAACCCATTGCGTAAAATAGCATTTGGGTTCCCCGCAATATATGCGTCAAAGTAAACACATCGTAACTTATGGATTTCCCAATGTGATATCCCCCATCTTTCGAACGAAAGCCTTTTATAAACCAAGGCATTCTTGGAACGTTCTTCGAATGTCTTACAAACTGATCTCGCCTTAAATAGTTGTGCCGAAGAATTCTGACCGACTCTAGACAAGATTTCATCAATCATGTCTCCGAGTAGGTCTCTTAAAATATTGGGTTGTCTATCCATTTTGTGTTTTTATACTGTAAAATAGACAAGAGTTAGTGATAATGCTAAAAACGAACATATATTTCATAGCATTATTCCTCAAGAAAGACAAGCTTTTAGTTGCAATTGTTCTATTTACAAGTGATATTCGTTTAAATAATAAAAGGTGAAGACAAAAGACAGATTCGACGAATTGAAGACGCAAACGACCAAAAAGCTCAAAAGTACAAAAGACAATCAAAAAGGTTCCAATTATTGATAAGAAACGTCTCGAAATCACAAGAGTACAAGATTCAAAACGCAAAGTACAAGATATTCAATTGTACGCGAGGACGTTCGAAAATCCGGAACCGGGACCAGAGTCAACTCTTAACGCTCGACGCAACGGACTAAAAATTACAAGTTAACTATGTATATAAATATAATATAATATATAATTAATTATATTAATTATATATATATTATATATATATATTAAAAACCGTCGGCAGCAAGAAACTCCAAGGGTGTGAGCTGTAAATATATCTCCGCGACTCGCGGAGTTTTAAGGGCATTTTGCCGCGAGTCGCGGAGCCCCAATTTTCAACTCTGGCTATAAAGCCAACCGAATTCTGATCAAATTTCATATCTTATTTTCTCTATCTCTCTCAATATATACGATATATATATATATATTTATATTTTAATTTTAATTTTAATTTTAATTCTAATAATAAGGGTATGTTAGCGAATGTTGTAAGGGTGTAAGTCGAAATTCTGTCCGTGTAACGCTACGCTATTTTTAATCATTGTAAGTTATGTTCAACCTTTTTATATTAATGTCTCGTAGCTAAGTTATTATTATGCTTATTTAAAACGAAGTAATCATGATGTTGGGCTAATTACTAAAATTGGGTAATTGGGCTTTGTACCATAATTGGGGTTTGGACAAAAGAACGACACTTGTGAAAATTAGACTATGGGCTATTAATGGGCTTTATATTTGTTTAACTAAATGAAAGTTTGTTAATGTTAATATAAAGATTTACAATTGGGCGTCCCTATAAATTACCATATACACTCGATCGGACACGATGGGCGGGGTATTTATATGTACGAATAATCGTTCATTTAACCGGACACGGGAATGGATTAATAGCCACTAGAATAATTAAAACAGGGGTGAAATTACATTCAAGGGTAATTGGTGTAATTGTTAACAAAGTAATAAAACCTTGGTTTACACGCAGTCGATAACCTGGTGTATTCATTAAACAAAGTATTAAAACCTTGTTACAATTCGAATCCCCAATTAGTTGGAATATTTATCTTCGGGTATAATAATAATTTGACAAGGACACTTGCAATTTATATTTATGACTGATGGACTGTTATGGACAAAAACCAGACGGACATATTGAATAATCCAGGACAAAGGACAATTAACCCATGGGCATAAAACTAAAATCAACACGTCAAACATCATGATTACGGAAGTTTAAATAAGCATAATTCTTTTATTTCATATTTAATTTCCTTTATTTTATATTTAATTGCACTTCTAATTATCGCACTTTTATTTATTGTTATTTAATCGCACTTTTAATTATCGTACTTTTTAATTATCGCAATTTTATTTTATCGTATTTTTATTATTCGCAATTTCATTATCGTTATTTACTTTACGCTTTAATTTAAAGTCTTGTATTTATTTTTTTACATTAGGTTTTAACTGCGACTAAGTCTTAAAATCGACAAACCGGTCATTAAACGGTAAAAACCCCCCTTTATAATAATAATATTACTTATATATATATTTGTATTTTTATAAAAGTAAACTAATATAGCGTTGAGCTGTGTTTAAAGATTTCCCAGTGGAACGAACCGGACTTACTAAAAACTACACTACTCTACGATTAGGTACACTGCCTATAGTGTTGTAGCAAGGTTTAAGTATATCCCATCCGTAAATTAATAAAACTTGTGTCATATTTTGTAGTATTTCCTAGTAAAAATAATAACTATTTTATATACACCTCGCATCACATCAAGTTTTTGGCGCCGCTGCCGGGGAAAAACTCTTAAACGCCGGAAGCGCAACGCTAATATAAAAAAAAAAAAAAAAAGATTTTTAGTTACTTTTATTAAAAAATCGCTTTTGTAAAAATACGTTTTAATTATTCAAAAATATAAAAAGAAAAAAACAAAAATATATGTATTTTTAAGATTTTGTAAATATTTAAGTTTTATAAGTTTCTTTATTTCTATTTTAGTTTATAAAAATATAAGTTTTATTTTAAAATCGTTTATTTAAATTAAAAACAGAAAACATAAAATAAAAGAAAAAAAAAATAAATAAATAAAGAAAAAAAACGCGTAAAAACACAAAGCTGTCAACTGAATTCCTGAACCCCGCGACTCGCGGGGTGTTCTTCTTTATTTGCCGCAACTCGCGGAGACCTTCTGACACACGGACAAAACCCTAATCAAGCATTGATTACGGGTTATTTTTAATTATTATTAATTATTAAACCTAATTATAATTATTATTATTATTATTTTTAGTTTTATTTTTACTTTTTATTTATTTATGTATTTAGTATTAATTAAGTTTTTATAAAATTATAAAATTAATAGTTTTATTAAATAAATAATATAAAAATAATATTTTTATAAAAATTGTACTTTTTACAACTTTTTGTATATTTTTATATTTTGTCCCTTTTTAATCGTTGTAGCGTAATATTTGTATTTTTTAGCTCATATTTAATTTTAAACTTAGTTTTAGCTATAGTTATTTTTACTCCTAGATTTTTAGGCTTTGCCGTAGAATTCCTTAAGTGCTTTTTCTTTAGACTAAGATTTAGGTGCTTTAGAATTTTGCGACGCCCTTTTTAAGTTTTAGTTTCTTTTTAAGTTATTTCCATTTGGGATTTAGTTTTTCCTGTAAGCTTTAATATTTTTAGACACCTTTTACTATGTACCAATTATCATTCCAATTAGTAATTTCAATTTGCGATTATAATTTTAAGTTAGTTGTAGTAATAAGGTTAAATTAGTTAAGTATTTTTAAGTTTTTATAAGTTTCTTTTATTTTTCCGTCACCTTTTATTTTTCAACCATTTTTCTTTTTCGACCTTTTGTGACGAACTCTTTTTCTCTCTTATTTCTCGCTATTCTAGTTTTAGGACTTAGAATTTTTTCTACTTCTTATCTAAATTTCTTAAAATTACGAAAATTTATTTTGAGTGGTTAAATTAATAGACATCAAAATTTTCTGGTTCGTAGTAATAGTTGAATTTGTACGTGGACCGGGTTATTGGAGCCAAACAGTCCTCAATTATATTGAGACCAAACGAATCCTGCCCCTCTGCTGCATCTTTTGGCTATTCGAAACGTGGGCAAAATCAGAAAAGTCTATTGATTGGATAACTTATTATAATTTTTCTTTCTTTTTAAAAACTAATAGGATATTCTGTGAATGCACCGAGCAAGACGTTCATCACCTTTTGTACGTTCACCACCTGTAACTAGATCAAGACATCGTTTAACAAATATAACCGCCGTTGATTTTTCTTTAGAATCGTCATCCAGTCGACCAAGTACTTCAGTTCAAATTTCCGATAATCCATTTTTTGAACCCAAACTCACAATTGAGAATCCAGAGAATATTCAGGAACGGTTCGTAGATCCTGAACCATTAAACTTTCCTCCGGAACCACCAATCATTCAAACAGAGATTGTTGAGGAACGAACCATTAAATCTGAAGCATCTAGTGATACCGATTCAACAAATTCAATTATGGAGAATCTGGAACCTTTAAGTATGGAAGACCGAATGAGAGCTAAACGCACTGGCCAAGGTCACGCAATTACTCATCCAGACATTAATGCGCCAGATTATGAAATCAAAGGACAAATTCTACACATGGTGACTAATCAATGCCAATTTAGTGGTGCGCCGAAGGAAGATCCAAATGAACATCTACGTACCTTTAATAGGATCTGCACACTATTTAAAATACGAGAAGTGGAGGATGAACAGATATATCTCATGTTATTTCCCTGGACTTTAAAGGGAGAAGCCAAAGATTGGTTGGAATCGTTACCTGAAGGGGCGATTGATACATGGGACGTTTTAATTGACAAATTTCTTAAACAATTCTTTCCTGCATCTAAAGCCGTAAGACTTCAAGCAGAAATTGTTACGTTCACACAAAAGCCAAATGAAACTCTATATGAGGCGTGGACAAGATATGGAAAGTTGTTAAGAGGATGTCCGCAACATGGTTTAGACACCTGTCAAATAGTACAAATATTCTACCAAGGATGCGACATCACTACAAGGAAAGACATAGATATAGCAGCTGGTGGTTCTATTATGAAGAAAACCGAAACTGATGCTTACAAAATTATTGATAACACTGCTTCCCACTCACATGAGTGGCACCAAGAAAAAGATATCATTAGATCATCTAAAGCAGCTAGAGCCGATTCTAGCCATGACTTAGATTCCATTTCCGCAAAGATAGATGCTTTCGAGAGACGAATGGAAAAGATTACTAAAGATATTCATGCTATACGAATTAGTTGTGAGCAGTGTGGAGGACCACATTTGACAAAAGATTGTCTCAGTATTGAATTAACAATGGAACAAAGAGAGAATATTTCATACATAAACCAAAGGCCTGGAAATAATTATCAGAATAATTATCAACCGCCAAGACCGATTTACAATCAAAACCAGAATTATAACCGAAATATTCCATACAACAACCAACAAGGTCCTAGCAATCAACAAGTATCCAATAATACTTACAATCAGCAAAGACAAAATTTTCAAAACAAACCACCACAACAAACCGATGATAAAAAGCTGAATTTAGAAGATATGATGACGAAGCTAGTTGAAACTCAAACGCAGTTTTTCACATCTCAAAAACAAACCAATGAACAAAATGCTCAAGCATTTAGAAATCAACAAGCTTCTATTCAAAATCTGGAACAAGAAGTAAGTAACCTAGCAAGGTTAATAGGTGAAAGAAAACCGAGAAGTTTACCTAGTGATACAAATGCTAACCCCCGGAATGAAACAGCTAAAGCTATTACCACAAGAAGTGGTACAACACTTAAACCACCTGAAATACCTGTAACTTCTGATGAAACTATTCCTACTCCACAAGAACCACAACCTGATCAAGATAAGGAAAAAGAACCGGTAGTTGAAAAGGTTAATGAAGATAACACAGTTAAGGATAAACCTTATGTTAAACCATACCAATCACCACTTCCTTATCCGAGTAAAATGAAGAAAGAAAAACTTGAAGCCGAGCAATCCAAATTCTTGGATATGTTTAAACAGATAAATGTAAATCTTCCTTTCATTGATGTAATTTCAGGAATGCCTAGATATGCTAAATTCTTGAAAGATCTAATCACGAATAGAAAGAAAATGGAAGAACTTTCGGCTGTCACTATGAATGCAAATTGTTCAGCAGTGCTGTTGAATAAGATACCAGAAAAACTATCTGATCCAGGAAGTTTCACAATTCCATGTTTTCTGGGTAGTCTTAGTTCAATAGAAGCATTAGCAGATTTAGGTGCTAGTATAAATCTAATGCCGTATTCACTATACGCTAAACTAGACCTTGGAGAATTAAAACCAACCAGAATAAGCATACAACTAGCCGATAGATCAATAAAATATCCTAGAGGGATAATGGAGAACATGCTAGTTAAAGTTGGTACTTTAGTATTTCCAGTAGATTTTGTTGTTTTGGACATGGAAGAAGATTCTCAAGTTCCTCTCATATTAGGAAGACCATTCTTAAACACGGCTAAAGCAATGATAGACGTGTTCGGTAAGAAACTGACCCTAAGTATAGAGGATGAGAGTGTTACCTTTTCAGTTGATAGAGCAATGCAACAACCACAATCTGCAGATGATACATGTTATTATATTCAAACTATAGATGCACATGCAGAATTATTAAAAGAATTTCCAGAATTACAAGGAACAGGAGAATGTTCTTTAGGAGAAGGTAATGAACCAATTGATGAAGCTGAAATGTTAGCTACACTTATAGCTAATGGATATGAACCAACAACAGAAGAAATTAAAATGCTAAAAGAAGAAGACAGATATCGATATAAATCATCGATAGAAGAACCTCCGAAATTAGAGTTAAAGCCACTTCCAAACCATTTGGAATACGCTTATTTACATGGTGAATCTGAATTACCTGTAATAATATCGTCTTCTCTTACTGAAAATGAGAAATCACAACTCATTTCTGTGTTGAAAGCTCATAAACCAGCCATTGCATGGAAGATTCATGATATTAAAGGAATAAGTCCTTCGTATTGCACACATAAAATCCTTATGGAAGAAGGTCATAAAACGTATGTGCAACGTCAACGAAGACTAAATCCTAATATGCAAGATGTAGTTAAGAAAGAGATTATTAAACTGCTAGATGCAGGTTTAATTTATCCAATCTCTGATAGTCCATGGGTAAGCCCAGTTCAATGCGTGCCTAAGAAGGGTGGCATGACTGTCATCACAAATGAGAAAAATGAGCTTATTCCTACTAGGACTGTAACAGGATGGCGTGTATGTATTGATTATAGAAAATTAAATGACGCCACCAGAAAAGATCACTTTCCCTTACCTTTCATAGATCAAATGTTGGAAAGATTAGCCGGAAATAGTTACTATTGTTTTCTAGATGGATTTTCCGGATATTTTCAAATTCCAATAGCACCCGAAGATCAAGAGAAAACCACATTCACGTGCCCTTATGGTACTTTTGCTTACAAACGCATGCCATTTGGACTTTGTAACGCCCCTGCAACCTTTCAAAGGTGTATGATGGCGATTTTTCATGACATGATAGAAGAATGCATGGAAGTATTCATGGATGACTTTTCAGTCTTCGGTGATACATTTAAATCATGTCTAGTTAATCTGGAACGAATGCTAATTAGATGCGAAAAATCAAATCTAGTACTTAATTGGGAGAAATGCCATTTCATGGTTAAAGAAGGCATCGTTCTTGGACATAAAATTTCAAAAGAAGGAATTGAAGTGGATAGAGCTAAAGTAGATGTAATTGCTAAACTTCCACATCCCACCAATGTTAGAGGAATTAGGAGTTTTCTAGGGCATGCCGGTTTTTACCGACGTTTCATAAAAGATTTTTCTAAAATTGCCACTCCTATGAATAAACTCCTAGAAAAGGATGCGCCATTCATCTTTTCAGATGAGTGTATCAAATCTTTTAATATTCTTAAAGAAAAACTCACTAATGCACCGATCATGATAACACCAAATTGGAATCTACCATTTGAACTAATGTGCGATGCAAGTGATTTTGCAATGGGAGCCGTTTTAGGACAAAGGATTGAAAAACGATTTCAACCTATATATTATGCTAGTAAGACATTACAAGGAGCACAAACGAACTATACAACTACTGAAAAAGAACTCCTTGCTATTGTCTTTGCTTTTGACAAATTTCGATCATATCTAGTTCTAGCAAAAACGGTGGTCTATACCGACCATTCTGCTCTTAGATACCTATTTTCAAAACAAGATGCTAAACCAAGATTAATCCGTTGGATCTTACTCTTACAAGAGTTTGATATTGAAATCCGAGATAAAAAGGGAGCAGAAAATCTCGCCGCTGATCATCTTTCTCGTCTTGAAAATCCCGAATTAGAAGTTCTGAATGAATCGGCCATACAAGACAACTTTCCTGATGAATATCTATTGAAGATAGATTATAAAGAAATTCCATGGTTTGCAGACTATGCAAACTACTTAGTTTGTGGATTCCTTGAAAAAGGATTATCGTACCAAAGACGAAAGAAATTCTTCAGTGATATAAAACACTATTTCTGGGAAGATCCACATCTGTTTAAAAGTTGTCCCGATGGAATAATACGCCGATGCGTATTTGGAGATGAAGCTAGTAAAATTTTAAACCATTGTCACACAGGACCAACAGGAGGGCATTATGGGCCTCAACTAACAGCAAGAAAAGTTTATGAAGCTGGATTCTATTGGCCTACAATTTACAAAGACGCACACCTTCTTTGCAAATCCTGTGATGCATGTCAAAGGGCCGGAAAAATAAGTCAACGTGATGAAATGCCACAAAATGTCATCCAAGTATGTGAAGTATTTGACATTTGGGGTATTGACTTTATGGGTCCATTTCCAAAATCTCATAATAATCTATATATACTCGTAGCCATTGATTATGTATCTAAATGGGCGGAAGCACAAGCTCTCCCAACTAACGATGCACGAGTTGTAGTCAACTTTTTAAAACGTCTTTTTGCAAGGTTTGGAACACCGAAAGCTTTAATAAGTGATCGGGGTACTCATTTCTGTAATAATCAACTTGAGAAAGTTCTTAAAAGATATGGAGTAACTCATAAAATCTCCACCGCATATCATCCACAAACAAGTGGACAAGTTGAAAATACCAACCGAGCTTTAAAACGTATTCTAGAGAAAACCGTAGGATCAAATCTGAAGGAATGGTCCATTAAATTGGAGGATGCACTCTGGGCTTTTAGAACAGCCTACAAAACTCCAACTGGAACCACACCTTTTAGACTTGTGTATGGAAAAGCATGTCATCTTCCAGTAGAAATTGAACACAAAGCATTTTGGGCTTTGAAGACATGTAATCTTGATTTACATGAAGCCGGACGTCTACGATTAAGTCAACTAAACGAATTAGAAGAATTAAGACATGAAGCATACGAAAATTCGTTAATCTATAAAGAAAGAACGAAGAAATGGCATGATAAAAGAATCAGAAGTTCAAAAGAATTTAAAGAAGGAGACAGAGTTCTTCTTTTCAATTCACGATTCAAGCTATTTCCTGGAAAATTGAAATCAAGATGGTCTGGACCATTCATAGTCAAAAGAGTTTTCCCATACGGAACGATAGAATTAATAAATTCAAATGGGATTGAATTTAAAGTTAATGGTCACAGAGTTAAACATTACATACAGGGTCCGATGGAAGTCGACAACGAAGTTAATCACAATTTCGACACCACAGCTAACTAAGTGTGGGGAGAATCAAGTCTTTAAAGGATAATATATATTTCTGTTAGAGTTAGATTGTCTGTTTTCGTGTAGTTCTCGAAAATGGAACACGTATGGTCTTTCCCTAGCAGACCCTAAAGAACTAGTCTTCTCCCCCCATTCTGAATTTTTATTTTTTAGGTTTTTACGAAATGAAGACTGCCTGTGAATTAAACCATGGTCTAATGCTACACGCTTTGATCACTAAAAGAAATAATGACATACTACCGAGTGAATTAGTATCAGTAATCAGAGAAAGAATGGACGGAGTTAGAAAAGGATCCAGACGCGAAGATAATAAGTTACAATTTGGTAAAGGAAAATCAAAATCCGCAGCGAAAAGAAGAGCACGACACCTAGAACGATGTCACAAATGCGGAAAATGGTCACATGGAGGTAAATGTTCAAATAATCAAACCTATTCAAATACCGAATTTGTTACTTTATGCAGAGACGGACCGTTCATATGTTTAGAAGAAAAGACAATGAATGCTCGAGGTTACGCTTATGCAGCCATGGAAAACCAATTAAACCGACTATCTTATGAATATAATAGATCATATAACTAAGAAATCTATTTCACAGGTATGTCTGTACAGTTTTTATTTTTATTTTTATTTTTAACCTTTTGATAATAAACGCTAATTTGTTCGCTAAAAAGTATTAAATTGGTATTAAATAAAATTAGGTTTGGCGACCGAAATTATTGATATCATTCAAAAATTTATTACATCACTGCGAAATTTAACGTTTATTCTTAAGGTATAAAAATCTTTAATCAATCAACCCAAAATATTTCAAAAATTCGTCATGAGTTAAATTAGGTCTTGGAACCGAAATTACTTTACCGAAAAGAGGGGCGCATATTTTTGATAATATTTGATTGATTAAAGTGGGATAAAAAGACAAAAAGATTTTTAATTTTATTTTTACCATGTTTTTAAAATTAATATTTAAATCTTAAATTAATATTGTAAACTTTGTAAAAACAATATATTTAAAATTATAAATATTTGAAAAATTAATATAAGTTTGATATGAATTTATGAATTTTTAAATTAAGTTTGGTGTGAATTTTTAATTTTTAAAATATTAATTTTTAATTTTATGCATTTTAAATTTTGAGTTTGGTGTGAATTTTTAATATTAATTTTGAATTTTATATTTATGTTGTGTGAATTTAAAAACAAAAATTTACTTTATCTCATTAAGTTAAAAATATGATTTTTAAAATTCGTCGTAAGTTGAAGACTAGGTCTTTGAACCGAAATTGCTTTACCCGAGGGAGGGACGAGAACTTTTATTATCAATATTTTTAATCTTATTGATTTAAAGTATGCCAAAAACATTGAAAAAATCCAAAAATCTTAGCTTTTAAAACAATCGCTACAAAAAGACAAATTTTAAAATTTTGTCGAGGGACGGACTAGGACATCGATCCGAAACGACCTCGTCCTAAATAACAAGGGAAACAAAATTTTAAAATTAATTTCTTAATTGTTTTATAAGTTAAAGATTATAAAAAAAAAAAAAAAGGGTAAACTCCGCGACTCGCGGAGTTTGCAGTGCAAAACCTCCGCGACTCGCGGAGGGTCCAAAACCCAGAAAAAAAAAAATAAAAGAGCTGCTCGATCAGTCACTCCCCCACACACAAACACACTGCATAAACACTCGAAACTGCACCCAAAAACCACCGAAAATCACCCCCAAAAATCTCAATTTTTAACCGTTAATCACCAAATTTTTTGCTAAAATCATGTTGAGAAGGATGATATCTAAGAACTACTCAAGAAAAACGGTAAATTTCTACACCTAAACACCATTTAATTCGAATTTTAGTGTTCTTGAGCTATTTTTCCCCAATTTGATTTTGATGCTTTTTAGTGTAATTAGACTTAAATTGTTTATGTATTATGCTTGTATAACCTAGATTGATGCTGTTTAACATGATTAGAAGCCTTAAACTTCAAATTTTGAATAATCTAGGGTTTGTGTTCTTGAGCAATTTGGGGCTTTTTGATATAAACAGGTTATGGCCGATTTTTGTCATGAATTGTTGCTAAATTGAGTAGTGTAACATGTCTAGGTAGTTAAATGATCCAAACTTTGAGCCTAAACATGATTTTGAGAATTAAAGTGGACTTTTTCAAGTCCAAAATTCATGAACTTGATTTTTGAAAGATAATGCCATTTGAGACTTGTTTATTTGCTAGTAATGATTATTTTGACATGTTATTTGAGTTGAATGCTTATGAACTTGGCGAAAATTTTCGTATATGCTTATTTGAAAAAGTGTAGATTTGATAAAAATGTGAAAATAAGCTTAAGTTTGATATAAATTGATAATGTCATTGTAATTATTTTGATTGATGATTTTGCTGACACTAATGCATATTTGGATGCACAAAATTTGTGTTTGATGTGTTTTGCAGAATGAAAGGGGTGAATCTTCATCCCAAGCCCGCCATGCTCCTGCTGAGAACTTGGAACAACAGGAGGTAGATAACTACTACAAGCAGGATGTACCTCATCCAGTCATGACCTTTTCAGATATGCACTTGGAACAGTTGCACCCGAACCTGAGACTTGACAGACTTTGGATAGATTATCCAAAATATCAACGGGGTTTGCATACTCTTCATTCCAAGGTTGTTGAGGTACCGAGGGTCATAGAATGGGGACCCTTAGAAGCTGTAGAATTGGCCGGGCCAATTAGGGAATTACTGGTACAGAGGTATGGTAATTCTTCTTTTAATGACTGGATATGTTTATTCACCATACGCAGACCTGTATATAAAGTATGGTGTGAAGAGCTGTTATGTAGTATAGAGTTGAATGATCGGGTAGCTAGTTTAACCGATCGTTCTTTTATTAGATTTTTGTTAGGCGGTTCGATGCGCCACATGTCTTTACTGGACATGGCTCAGGCTTTACGTATATATACGCCTGAGGAGTTAGCGTCTGCCGATTGTAGAGGATTGATACTAAACGGTAGAAAGATAGATGAGAATTTTGATACACACGGTGTGTGGAGTCAAATGACAAGCCATCACCGTTTCAAAGGGGGAAACTACTCTTATTTGGATATAGATAGAGCCGAATTAAGAGTAATACATAGGTTTTTAGCTAATTCGATTACACAAAGGGGTAAAAACAAAGAAAAGGTAAATGAACAAGATTTGTTTTACCATATGTGTATTCGAGACCCACACAGCGCTGTAAGTATACCATATTGTGTGGGTTATTATTTATCAGCTATGGTTCGGGGGATGCGTCCACATAGCATAATAGGAGGTGGTATTTTTATTACTTTGATTGGTGAATATCTCGGTGTGGATATAAGTCGGGGGGGATTATTAGTAGAAGAGCCGGAACCCCGCGACACTATAGGTTTAAATGTATACCATGGTGCGAAAGTTTTGAAGCGGCAAAATAACGCCGCAGTACGATACAATGGTAGACATCCACAGGTAGAGAGAAACCAGGAACAAGGTAATGTAGGAGGGGGGAATGAGATGCAAGAAATGCATAGGTTTATAGCTTCTCAGGAATACGAAAATGCTAGACAGAGAGCATTTGAAGATTGGCAAGTTCATCAGAACCAGATCATAGCGCATTGCCAACATATAGGTAGAAACTATATTCCTACACCGAAACCCGTCTTCCCTCCTTGGTCGATAGAGATGCAGCCACCATATCCTACGTATGACCCTGCCGAAGCATTCTATAGCACTTATGGTTATGCGTGGAACCCCTATTGGTACCAATATCATCCTTAGTTTACTTATTATTTTTTATTATTTTGTAATTTGTAATTATTGACACATTTAATATTTTTGTTAATATTGTAATCATTTTTATAATTATCTAACTTTTATTCTTAGATTTTAATAATTTTTGAATGTGGGGTAATATACCAAACTTCAAAAATATGTATATATGTTTGCAGTTTATCTTATGTACACAACAGGGTAAAACAACGCATTTTCAAAGACTGGCATTAAGTTCAGCAAAAGCAACTAATTTTGACGACAAGATGCAAAATACATGTGAAATAACAACAAGACGGAATGAACAAATGATGTGCACCATTTATCATTCAGCAAACAAACGCCAATATATTTGGAAACTTTGGTAAAAATTTAATCATTTTCACACAAATCACCCTCAATAATTTAAATTGTTACTGATTTCTTGCAAATGAGGGCATTGCAAGATCTTAAGTGTGGGAAGGGATTAAATTCTTTCGGATTTTAAAATTTTTATATTAAACACTTGGTTACCATTAAAAATACTAGTAAAGCAGTAGTTATATTAGAATCTAGTGCTCTCTGATAAAAAAGAACAGCCCTAGTCTTATATACTGACTACCCAATTCTAGTAAAATTTTTCAATTAAATGAATTCAAATCATGTTTATACATATTTATGAACGATAAAACTAGGTTTTAACACCGAAATTATTGTTACCTCGGAAAGGACATAAATTGAGAAACAAACTAAAATGTTAAAATTCATTTAAAATGGAATAGAGGACGATAAAAAGAAAAATAAAAAGCCAAGTGTGGGAAAATTTACCAAGTTATTTTAAACATATGTCACATATATTTGTAACAAATAACTGAAAATACTTTTGCTTTGGACTAAACTAAACTGTTTTACCCGATGAAAGAAAAGAAGAGATGGATCTACACGATGAATCAATTCCATCATTAAAAGGAAGTAAAGTCTTCCGAAAAAGACACGCGCTTCTTGATTTAGGTCATGAAGTTGTCGTCCAGACCAGCTGTAGGTTGACGAAAAATCTAGAAAAGTCATCACTAAAATCAGCAGGAAATCCACGGACCTCAGCATCAAACAGGGTCGCCAAGTGGTCAGATTTATCCTAACCATGAGAAGGATTTATCTCGTACAATGGGGGGGCACCATGCAAATTAGCTGGATAAGACTAATGAATCAGATCCCCAGAAAGGATAATCTCCTTAAAGATTAAAAATCAGCTTTTAAGACTGATATTACTCAATCCTAGAGATTGACCTTAAAGATTGAGAATTACAAACTCATGGAATTCAATGATATCTAAGCTCGAGCTTAAACGAGAAAATATTTTGATCAAAATTACAAACCGATTTGTTTTCTGAAAACCCTATTTTCAATACGTTCATTACGATTGAACGTAAAATCCTAGGAATTCACCTGGAATTCATTAGGTCACCTGAACTAAATCGGGTGTCAACCGTAAGAACGGTGGTTGCATAGCATGGTCAAAGACAGGACCTTGTGCCAGACCGACAAATTATAAGGGTGAGCTTTACTATTGCTCCTACCAAGGATAGTAATTGCGTCCGACACGTTATAGACCATAATCAAAAGCATGTCACGGGACATTGCCTTAAACAGTTGCTTGTTCAACGCTTTCCTTTACAACCGGACGGTAGTTTGCCGAAAGGTAATATACGGAACAAGTAAACTGGACGTGTTGCTTTCCAAATACAAGGTTAGCAAGTGGGTGACACAAAACCGCAAGTTTTGAGCTAAAATTTTCAAATCTGAAACCCACCAAACCCACAAAAATATTTTGCAAACACCGGTAAAGGGTTATTCCGGAAAACTTATCTAGGGTAAAAACTAGATTTAATTTTCAAAAGATCAAATGTTTTCATAAAGATCCAATTTCCTTAATGGATCTAAATTTTTATAGTCATGTGGGACTGTAAACCATATCGTTACTACCATTGTTTATACCGCCGTATAGAAATCACTGATGTACAAAGTGTGAAGAATAAAGAAGTGATTCTAGTATTTCAAGACGATATTGCTTGAGGACAAGCAACGCTCAAGTGTGGGAATATTTGATAATGCTAAAAACGAACATATATTTCATAGCATTATTCCTCAAGAAAGACAAGCTTTTAGTTGCAATTGTTCTATTTACAAGTGATATTCGTTTAAATAATAAAAGGTGAAGACAAAAGACAGATTCGACGAATTGAAGACGCAAACGACCAAAAAGCTCAAAAGTACAAAAGACAATCAAAAAGGTTCCAATTATTGATAAGAAACGTCTCGAAATCACAAGAGTACAAGATTCAAAACGCAAAGTACAAGATATTAAATTGTACGCGAGGACGTTCGAAAATCCGGAACCGGGACCAGAGTCAACTCTTAACGCTCGACGCAACGGACTAAAAATTACAAGTTAACTATGTATATAAATATAATATAATATATAATTAATTATATTAATTATATATATATTATATATATATATATATTAAAAACCGTCGGCAGCAAGAAACTCCAAGGGTGTGAGCTGTAAATATATCTCCGCGACTCGCGGAGTTTTAAGGGCATTTTGCCGCGAGTCGCGGAGCCCCAATTTTCAACTCTGGCTATAAAGCCAACCGAATTCTGATCAAATTTCATATCTTATTTTCTCTATCTCTCTCAATATATACGATATATATATATATATTTATATTTTAATTTTAATTTTAATTTTAATTCTAATAATAAGGGTATGTTAGCGAATGTTGTAAGGGTGTAAGTCGAAATTCTGTCCGTGTAACGCTACGCTATTTTTAATCATTGTAAGTTATGTTCAACCTTTTTATATTAATGTCTCGTTGCTAAGTTATTATTATGCTTATTTAAAACGAAGTAATCATGATGTTGGGCTAATTACTAAAATTGGGTAATTGGGCTTTGTACCATAATTGGGGTTTGGACAAAAGAACGACACTTGTGAAAATTAGACTATGGGCTATTAATGGGCTTTATATTTGTTTAACTAAATGAAAGTTTGTTAATGTTAATATAAAGATTTACAATTGGGCGTCCCTATAAATTACCATATACACTCGATCGGACACGATGGGCGGGGTATTTATATGTACGAATAATCGTTCATTTAACCGGACACGGGAATGGATTAATAGCCACTAGAATAATTAAAACAGGGGTGAAATTACATTCAAGGGTAATTGGTGTAATTGTTAACAAAGTAATAAAACCTTGGTTTACACGCAGTCGATAACCTGGTGTATTCATTAAACAAAGTATTAAAACCTTGTTACAATTCGAATCCCCAATTAGTTGGAATATTTATCTTCGGGTATAATAATAATTTGACAAGGACACTTGCAATTTATATTTATGACTGATGGACTGTTATGGACAAAAACCAGACGGACATATTGAATAATCCAGGACAAAGGACAATTAACCCATGGGCATAAAACTAAAATCAACACGTCAAACATCATGATTACGGAAGTTTAAATAAGCATAATTCTTTTATTTCATATTTAATTTCCTTTATTTTATATTTAATTGCACTTCTAATTATCGCACTTTTATTTATTGTTATTTAATCGCACTTTTAATTATCGTACTTTTTAATTATCGCAATTTTATTTTATCGCATTTTTATTATTCGCAATTTCATTATCGTTATTTACTTTACGCTTTAATTTAAAGTCTTGTATTTATTTTTTTACATTAGGTTTTAACTGCGACTAAAGTCTTAAAATCGACAAACCGGTCATTAAACGGTAAAAACCCCCCTTTATAATAATAATATTACTTATATATATATTTGTATTTTTATAAAAGTAAACTAATATAGCGTTGAGCTGTGTTTAAAGATTTCCCTGTGGAACGAACCGGACTTACTAAAAACTACACTACTCTACGATTAGGTACACTGCCTATAGTGTTGTAGCAAGGTTTAAGTATATCCCATCCGTAAATTAATAAAACTTGTGTCATATTTTGTAGTATTTCCTAGTAAAAATAATAACTATTTTATATACACCTCGCATCACATCAGTTAGATTCATAAAAAAATACTTATTAATACAAGCAATTTTTACATATATCATAAAGCATAAGCACACTATATTACATATATTACACCACACGAATACAACTATCTTATTCTGACTCGCTTGTTTCTTCTTCTTCGGTTTTGGTTCGTTTTGCCAAGTTTCTAGCGATATATGATGTTACCCTAATACGAGCCGTCGTTTTCCACATTGGTTTAGAAAAACCTAGTGGTTTAGAGGTTCTCGGGTCATTGTTACAACTTAAGGACTTCGGGGGTTGACGATACATATAAAGTTCATCGGGGTTGGAATTAGATTTCTCTATTTTTATGCCCTTTCCCCTATTATTTTCTTTTTCCTTTTTAAATTCAGTTGGGGTAATTTCTATAACATCATTGGAATTCTCGTCGGAATCTGATTCATCGGAGAATTGGTAATCCTCCCAATATTTTGCTTCCTTGGCGTAAACACCATTGACCATAATTAACCTTGGTCGGTTGGTTGAGGATTTTCTTTTACTTAACCGTTTTATTATTTCCCCCACCGGTTCTATTTCTTCATCCGGTTCCGATTCTTCTTCCGGTTCCGATTCTTCTTCCGGTTCCGACTCTTCTTCCGGTTCCTCTTCGGGAACTTGTGAATCAGTCCACGAATCATTAGAATTTACATTTGACTCTTCATTATTATTAGGTGAGTCAATGGGACTTGTTCTAGAGGTAGACATCTATCACATAATATCAAACGCGTTAAGAGATTAATATATCACATAATATTCACATGTTAAAAATATATAGTTTCCAACAAAATTTGTTAAGCAATCATTTTTCAAGTAAACACGGTCGAAGTCCAGACTCACTAATGCATCCTAACAAACTCGATAAGACACACTAATGTAAAATTCTGGTTCTCTAAGACCAACGCTCGGATACCAACTGAAATGTCCCGTTCTTATTGATTAAAAACGTTCCATATTAATTGATTTCGTTGCGAGGTTTTGACCTCTATATGAGACGTTTTTCAAAGAAGACTGCATTCATTTTTAAAACAAACCATAACCTTTATTTCATCAATAAAGGTTTAAAAAGCTTTACGTAGATTATCAAATAATGATAATCTAAAATATCCTGTTTACACACGACCATTACATAATGGTTTACAATACAAATATGTTACAACAAAATAAGTTTCTTGAATGCAGTTTTTACACAATATCATACAAGCATGGACTCCAAATCTCGTCCTTATTTAAGTATGCGACAGCGGAAGCTCTTAATAATCACCTGAGAATAAACATGCTTAAAACGTCAACAAAAATGTTGGTGAGTTATAGGTTTAACCTATATATATCAAATCATAATAATAGACCACAAGATTTCATATTTCAATACACATCCCATACATAGAGATAAAAATCATTCATATGGTGAACACCTGGTAACCGACATTAACAAGATGCATATATAAGAATATCCCCATCATTCCGGGACACCCTTCGGATATGATATAAATTTCGAAGTACTAAAGCATCCGGTACTTTGGATGGGGTTTGTTAGGCCCAATAGATCTATCTTTAGGATTCGCGTCAATTAGGGTGTCTGTTCCCTAATTCTTAGATTACCAGACTTAATAAAAAGGGGCATATTCGATTTCGATAATTCAACCATAGAATGTAGTTTCACGTACTTGTGTCTATTTTATAAATCATTTATAAAACCTGCATGTATTCTCATCCCAAAAATATTAGATTTTAAAAGTGGGACTATAACTCACTTTCACAGATTTTTACTTCGTCGGGAAGTAAGACTTGGCCACTGGTTAATTCACGAACCTATAACAATATATACATATATATCAAAGTATGTTCAAAATATATTTACAACACTTTTAATATATTTTGATGTTTTAAGTTTATTAAGTCAGCTGTCCTCGTTAGTAACCTACAACTAGTTGTCCACAGTTAGATGTACAGAAATAAATCAATAAATATTATCTTGAATTAATCCACGACCCAGTGTATACGTATCTCAGTATTGATCACAACTCAAACTATATATATTTTGGAATCAACCTCAACCCTGTATAGCTAACTCCAACATTCACATATAGAGTGTCTATGGTTGTTCCGAAATATATATAGATGTGTCTACATGATAGGTCGAAACATTGTATACGTGTCTATGGTATCTCAAGATTACATAATATACAATACAAGTTGATTAAGTTATGGTTGGAATAGATTTGTTACCAATTTTCACGTAGCTAAAATGAGAAAAATTATCCAATCTTGTTTTACCCATAACTTCTTCATTTTAAATCCGTTTTGAGTGAATCAAATTGCTATGGTTTCATATTGAACTCTATTTTATGAATCTAAACAGAAAAAGTATAGGTTTATAGTCGGAAAAATAAGTTACAAGTCATTTTTGTAAAGGTAGTCATTTCAGTCGAAAGAACGACGTCTAGATGACCATTTTAGAAAACATACTTCCACTTTGAGTTTAACCATAATTTTTGGATATAGTTTCATGTTCATAATAAAAATCATTTTCTCAGAATAACAACTTTTAAGTCAAAGTTTATCATAGTTTTTAATTAACTAACCCAAAACAGCCCGCGGTGTTACTACGACGGCGTAAATCCGGTTTTACGGTGTTTTTCGTGTTTCCAGGTTTTAAATCATTAAGTTAGCATATCATATAGATATAGAACATGTGTTTAGTTGATTTTAAAAGTCAAGTTAGAAGGATTAACTTTTGTTTGCAAACAAGTTTAAAATTAACTAAACTATGTTCTAGTGATTACAAGTTAAAACCTTCGAATAAGATAGCTTTATATGTATGAATCGAATGATGTTATGAACATCATTACTACCTTAAGTTCCTTGGATAAACCTACTGGAAAAGAGAAAAATGGATCTAGCTTCAACGGATCCTTGGATGGCTCGAAGTTCTTGAAGCAGAATCATGACACGAAAACAAGTTCAAGTAAGATCATCACTTGAAATAAGATTGTTATAGTTATAGAAATTGAACCAAAGTTTGAATATGATTATTACCTTGTATTAGAATGATAACCTACTGTAAGAAACAAAGATTTCTTGAGGTTGGATGATCACCTTACAAGATTGGAAGTGAGCTAGCAAACTTGAAAGTATTCTTGATTTTATGTAACTAGAACTTGTAGAATTTATGAAGAACACTTAGAACTTGAAGATAGAACTTGAGAGAGATCAATTAGATGAAGAAAATTGAAGAATGAAAGTGTTTGTAGGTGTTTTTGGTCGTTGGTGTATATATTAGATATAAAGGATATGTAATTTTGTTTTCATGTAAATAAGTCATGAATGATTACTCATATTTTTGTAATTTTATGAGATATTTCATGCTAGTTGCCAAATGATGGTTCCTACATGTGTTAGGTGACTCACATGGGCTGCTAAGAGCTGATCATTGGAGTGTATATACCAATAGTACACACATCTAAAAGCTGTGTATTATACGAGTACGAATACGGGTGCATACGAGTATAATTGTTGATGAAACTGAACGAGGAAGTAATTGTAAGCATTTTTGTTAAGTAGAAGTATTTTGATAAGTGTATTGAAGTCTTTCAAAAGTGTATAAATACATATTAAAACACTACATGTATATACATTTTAACTGAGTTGTTAAGTCATCGTTAGTCGTTACATGTAAGTGTTGTTTTGAAACCTTTAGGTTAACGATCTTGTTAAATGTTGTTAACCCAATGTTTATAATATCAAATGAGATTTTAAATTATTATATTATCATGATATTATCATGTATGAATATCTCTTAATATGATATATAAACATTAAATGTCTTTACAACGATAATCGTTACATATATGTCTCGTTTAAAAATCATTAAGTTAGTAGTCTTGTTTTTACATATGTAGTTCATTATTAATATACTTAATGATATGTTTACTTATCATAGTATCATGTTAACTATATATATATCCATATATATGTCATATAGTTTTTACAAGTTTTAACGTTCGTGAATCACCGGTCAACTTGGGTGGTCAATTGTCTATATGAAACATATTTCAATTAATCAAGTCTTAACAAGTTTGATTGTTTAACATGTTGGAAACATTTAATCATGTAAATATCAATCTCAATTAATATATATAAACATGGAAAAGTTCGGGTCACTACAGATATACCTTCTAATTGCCCTGATAAACCTAATTACCACTCTAATAATTGTTACCACCCATGTTATTCGCCTGATTTAAAAACTGTCTCCCACCTGGAAATTCACTAAGGGCAAAATCACCCTTCTTAACTTAACCCAGATAATTAGCCTGTTCTTCCATTGATGCTTGATCACAATCTTTGGTCAGATGCGGTCCTTGGAAAAATTCACACCCCACTTTCATAGCGTGCATCTCTTTAGTCATTGACTCCATTTGTCTCTTAAAAGTCGCAAGTTGAGCCTTAACTGCAGCAAGCTCGTCATTAGTTTCGGTACTAGCAACATAAGAAGAGTGAGAAAGATCTAATTCTTGATGCCAATCATACAAATGCGTGGCAGTATCTGAGATGATTTCATAAGTGTCATCCGGAGTCTTTTTCATCAAAGAACCACCTGCAGCAATATCAAGTTCTTTCCTTGTCGGCACATTAACACCTTTGTAGAAAATTTGGACCTTATTGAAGTTGTTTAACCCGTGTTGAGGACAATTACGTAACATTTTTCCGAACCGTGTCCAAGCATCATAAAGTGTCTCATGTGGCTTCTGAATAAAATGATTAATTTCGCTCTGCAGTTGAGCGGCCTTTGCAGCTGGAAAGAAACGTTGCAAAAATTTATCTTCCATAGTAGCCCAACTATCAATTTCACCTTCAGGCAATGAGTCTAACCAATCCTTGGCGTCATCTTTCAAAAACCAAGGAAAAACCCTTAAATAGATAACTGTCTCCGCGATATTTGCAATCTTGAACAAGTTGCAAATGCTTTTAAACAAACGGAGATGCTCGAATGCATCCTCTTTCGGTGTACCTCTGAATTGGCATTGGTGAGTTATCATATTAAGAATCTGTCCTTTGACCTCAAAATCTGTGGTGACTGGTGGCTGCTTGATGGCGTGTCCGTTACCAACCCTTGTGGCTTTCATCAATGCTTCCATAGTCTGTCATGCTGCTCCTTCAGCCATGTTAACTTCTTCCTTAATATACTCAAAATCCGGAATATAAAAAGCTAACTCAGCGAAATCCTCGGCGATTTCCTGTTCTTCTTTAGCTTTGCTGCATGTGTAGTAAACTCTAGACGGTTCTAGAGTTATTGGTACCTAACCTGCGATCACACCACAACAAAACCGCGCGTAAAATCAAACAAAAATAACAGAAAAGGAACTTTTGCAAGAATTGCTTCTCACAAAAGGATCGAATAATCAAAAGCTTAACCAAATTTCCAATAATTACACCGCTCCCTAGCAGCGGCGCCAAAAAGTTGATGTGTAATTTCGTACTCTAAATTATTAGCTAAATACCTATCGATTATCACACAATACAGGCAACTATAACCAGTTCGTGTAGTAATTAAACAAGTATTTGACCAATTCGTTCCACAGAGAGCAGGTAATTGAAAACTTGAACTATTAATTATTCTAAGATTTAAAAGGGGAGTTTTGTTGTAAAACTGATTAAACGCGAAAGTAAATTAAACTTAACTTAATAAGAAGCAAAGGTATCCAATTATCTACAATTCCCTAGGCTAGGATTGCTCGGTTAAACTCATTAAGTAAACAATTACAATGATGCGACACTGTATGTATCTGTCGATTCCTACAGTTTAAGACTAGCAACCTAAGTATAATTGTCGTTAACCTAGAATTACTAACCAATTCACAATGATATTACTCAAGATTATAATCTAACTTAGGTTGATTTGGTGTCCCTTACAACTTCATAATTATTGCAACTAATTTCAAGCTCAACCACTATACGATTAATTTTATTATCGGTGTCCCTCATAAAATCTCACGTATTCCTAAATTATTTACGTTCAATAATCTAGTAAAAGCTATTAATCAATTTAACTGTCATTAGTTGATCAATAACTTCCGTGATCTAACAATCAATAAGCTTTAATAACGGTGGATCTTAGCTAGACATAAAATTGTGTAATTTAAATTAATTGTCGTTAACCAAAAGATCGCAATCCATCAACTAGGTTCATGTATCTAAGTGAATACTAAATATTTAGCTACTCATGGTAAAGCAACTAACAAATAAATGAGAAGAACAAATAAGCATGAACATTGAATTGAATAAAGAACAAAATAATAAAAGTAATAAAAGTTAATTTAGAGATTAAACTAACCAAACTTGATGTACTAAGTTAAACCCTTGCAAAATAATGTAGAAAAGCTATAAAATTCGTAATAGTAGCTGCTGTGAAAGAAAATTCGTAAATAAAACTGCATGCCCTAAATTGGGGTAAAATTCGTCTATTTATAGGAGCTGGGAAAACAGCTGAAACCGACCCATGTCGCGATCCGCGACAACCCATCGCGTAACGCGATGCACAAGGACGCGGTATAACAGCCTGAAATGTGATAGAATGGTCAGATTGCCCTTTTTTCCATGTCGTGTTCTAATGCACTTCATCACGTATCACGATGACCAAAACGCGATAAACCTCATCTTGAAGCGATGGAAACTGATTTTTTCACCCGAGGCACGTTTATCTTCAAATCTAACTTCGTTTTGGCTATATCTTCAATAAAAATCAATATTAATGAGCCAACGAACCATATCTTGACACTTTCTTCATTTTGAACTCAAATAACTCGATATCTTAATCAAAGTCTTCAAAATACCAGCAAATGGAACAAGATAACGCCCAAAATATATGTATGAAAATGGCGTTATCAATGCTACTTGTTGGATTCTGATAAGTCAAAATCCAAATATGAAAGTGAATGAAAATGGTTATTCTGTGGTGAACGGATTCGTATATCTGTGGATGTAAGTAGGATAATAAATAACCGTTGAATCAGATTCGAAGAATGTAAAGTGTAACTTATTAATGTGACATCTAAATATTCCTCGGGTATTACCTACCCGTTAAAATATTTTCACCATTAACAGTTTGTACAAAAGAATTTTTAATTACAATCTTCATGAAAATATACTTACATATATATTTTCTTCAGATGTAATCATGGATTTAATGAGTTAATATGATATTAATCTCATTTGTTTTTCAGTTTGAGCTAAAATAAGTAATCTCTAAAACTTTTAGAAACCACATATTCTTCGGAGAATATTTCTTCAATGAAATTATGGATCAATACTTCATCGTTCATTGCTGTTAGTACTCCTTGGTATCTATGGTGCGTATGATGTTGATGTTCAAGATACAGATTGTGATGTTGAGGTGTGTGATACAAATGTTGTTGTTGGTGGTACTGGTGCTGTCGGTACTGATGTTGGTGTCGGTGCTGCTGATGGTGCTTGTAATCTCTGCACCATATTCTCCAATGCTACTACCCGAGTGCGAAGCTCACTGACTTCTTCTATTACACCGGGATGATTGTCGGTTCGAACGAGTGGATGAATAAGATCTAAAATCTGAGATAGTATATAATCATGACGAGATACTCTGGAAATGAGAGAGAAAATGGTATTACGAACAGGTTCGCCGGTAAGTGCTTCAGGTTCATCGCCAAGAGGGCAATGTGGTGGATGGAAAGGATCGCCTTCTTCACGTCTCCATTATTTAAGTCGACTACGAACCCATCGCCAATTCATCCAGAATTGGTGATGACTGATTTGTTGATCCATTCCGGTTATACTGCTTTCAAAGCTCAAGTGTGTTTCCATATCGGAATAGCTGTCGGAATTTGAGGAACTTGAACTAGTTTAGGGATTCATCTCGTACGAGTAGATGAAGGATTTTTGATAAGAAATAGATTATAGGATGTAGATTAGTACCCTGCAATACATAATTTACATATGCATATATAATACTAAAATCCCATAAGTTACGGAGGAATCTACGGAAGCTGTCAGGCAAAGGTAACAATAACAGATACGCTAAGATATGAATTTATCTATACACTGTCTATGCAATAGAGGTAGTAAGATGTGTCTAGACTTTAAGGATGATAAGCAAGTAATTTTCGACACGAAATAATAAGCAAAACTTTTGACATGCAGACACGGTCGAAGTACAGACCCACTAATGCATCTAAACAACTATCAGTTAGATACACTAATGCAAGACCTAGTTCGCTAAGACCACCGCTCTGATACCAACTGAAAGGACCCGTTCATACAGATTATAAACGATTCACAATAGTTGATTACATCGTGAGGTATTTGACCTCTATATGATACATTTTACAAACATTGCATTCGTTTTTAAAAGACAAACTTTCTTTACATCGAAAGTTGACGACATGCATACCATTTCATAATACATCCAACTATAATTGACTTAATAATAATCTTGATGAACTTAACTACTTGAATGCAACGTCTTTCGAAATATGCCATGAATGACTCCAAGTAATATCCTTAAAATGAGCTAATGCACAGCGGAAGATTTCTTTCATACCTGAGAATAAACATGCTTTAAAGTGTCAACTAAAAGGTTGGTGAGTTCATTAGTTAATCATAAATAATCATTTCTAATAGTATAATAGACCACAAGATACTCATATTTAGAAAACAATCTGTGCAGGTCTACTCCTGCTGTAAAATCATTCATATGAAGAACACCGGAACCTTTCAAACAACTCACCAACGGTAGCTAATGCGTGCGTGCAATGCAAAATCATCACACCGTGGTAGTTAATACAATATAATTTTACAACGGGAGCTAATGCGTGCGTGCAATACAAAATCATCTCTCCGAGGGTAGCTAAAACGGGAGCTAATGCGTGCGTGCAATGACAAAATCATCTCTCCGTTACTAACTACAAAATCGAATACAATACAATACATCGGGAGCTAATGCGTGCGTGCAATGCAAAATCATCTCGCCGATGGTAGCTAAAACGGGAGCTAATGCGTGCGTGCAATGACAAAATCATCTCTCCGTTACTAACTACAAAATCGAACCATTTCGGGAGCTAATCCATGCGTGCAATGACAAAATCATCTCGCCGATGGTCGATAATACAATCTTTATAGAAATCGAACCTCTGAATCCAAATAATTCTATCATAGAATGTAGTTTTGAATATTTGTGTCTATTTCGTCAATCGTTTATAAAAGCAGTTCATGTATTCTCAGTTCAAAAATATATCTCAAAGCATTTAGTAAAACAGTTATAAAAACAGCGCATGTATTCTCAGTCCCAAAAAAATGTAAAGAGTAAAAGGGAGTAAATGAAACTCACTCTGCAATATTTTGTAGTAAAAATATTCATACGACGATACTGAACAATGCAGGGTTGGCCTCGGATTCACGAACCTATATCATTCATATATATATATATTAATACCTATACTTGTATTTGAACAAAGATTTATATTATTATTAGTGATATAATTTTTATTTTAACAATTTATATTCATTTTATATAAAAAATATTAAGTTTTGTTATGTTATATGTAATAAATATATTTATATATTTATATATATATTATTTGTTAGTTAAAACAGTACTTTATTAATACTAAGGTAATATTTGAAATAATAATAGTGTTAATACTAATATTAATATAAATGATAATATTATTTATAATTCTACTAATAAATATATTAATGATAGTTTTCATTAATCACTCTCATAATAATGATAATACCAGCAGTTTTTAATAAAATGAATAATTTAATAATAATGGTCATGAAAATATTAATTTTTGATAATAATACTTAATTCTTAATAATAATAATAATAATTATAAAGATATCTATTTTGTTAATTATGGTAATAAGTTTAATTATAACCATTCTAATAATCATATTAACAATAATAATGATATTATTACTAATACCTTTGTTGATAATACAATAATAATACTAACAATTTGTAAAATGATACTAATAATAATATTTATAATAATAATTTGTATTATGTTCATAATAATGATAATAATATTAGTAATACTAACAATTATAACAATAATAATTAATACTAGCAATAATAACAACAATAATAATAATAATAATAATAATAATAATAATAATAATAATAATAATAATAATAATAATAATAATAATAATAATAATAATAATAATGAAAATGAAAATAATAATACTAGTGAAAAAATGATGCTACCTTCAAAGAAATTGGCCCAAAAAAAAAAATACTACCATAACAGGGACTCGAACCCTCGACCTCTCGCATACCCGAATCACTCCCTAACCAATCTGTTATGTCAGTTTTTCTGATTTAATCATAACCCAAATTAATATAACCCGTTTATCTTCATGATTCATTTTGTGATGACCCGGAAATTTCTGACCAAATTTAAACTTAATCTTTAACGTTTCTGACACGATAAACAAAGTCTATGAAGTTGAATCTCAAAATTTTAAACTATTCAAATACCCTTCGATTTTTCTCAACAATTCGCGAACAATTATATGTAAATAGATACATATATATACTATAACTTGAAAACGTAACAAAGTGTTATGAAAATGATACTATGCATTAACCTTATTGGTTTGATTATCTGATTGATATTTAGATAAGTTAACTAAAACATTTAAGATGAACCAGTAAAACACTAATTTGCTACAGTATTTTCGAATTGCTACAGTACCCGAAAAGCTACAGTGTTTTTGAAAATTACTATTTACTACAGTAAAAAAACTTTGCTGCAGTAACTTTGCTACAGTAAAACAATATTTTAAAATGAAAATGTATATATGTATATGTATATAACGAGACGATGATTTATAGAAGTAAATGACCAAAATACTCGAAAGTTTAAGATATACTTCGAGTGATATAATTTAGGGATAATTTAAGGCTATATTTTGACAAAGGTACGTGACACGAAACGTAAAATGCAAGTTTTCTAAGCATACGAAAATGCGTTCGAGAAACCGGAACCAGGACATAAGTCGAGTGATGACGTACGACTTATCGGAACTAAAATTATTAATAAACTATGCACATGAATTTAATATAATATATAATTAATTATTTAAATTAAATATATTATATATATTATATAAAAACATGTCGACAAGCAAAAAGTTAAGAAAATGTGAGCTGGAATCCCAGGCCATGCGATCGCATGACCATTACACATAAAAACTATGCGATCGCATGGGGTCTGAAATCTGGCCACATCTATAAATTCGCACGAGTTCGTTTCAGTTTTTCATTTCCTTTTCTATCTATCTCTGTATTATTATTATTATTTATATTATTATTATTATTATTATTATTATTATTATTATTATTAAGATTAATAATATTAATCATATTATTATTAGTATTATCAGATATCGTTACCGTTATTATTAGTATTTTACATAAAATATTACGACGAGGTTATGGCCAAACAATTTCAAAATGAGTTTTCGAGCGGGATAGAGCTAAGGAAAATATGGGTTATTACTAAAGAGGTTATGGGTATTGTTCGAGGGTTTTGTTCGCAAGTCAAACCTAGTGTTTATCATCTCTGTTGCGTCTACGTACTTTCCTGCAATATTGAATCTCAATATTGATACGTAAGCATTCATATCTTATCTTTTATATATTAATAGCGTATCCATGTCTAGTGCTCGAGTATAAATTTTTATGCATGCTTGTATGCTTAATTTCATCGTTAAACAGTTTATTATGAATCATGAATTAAATACATATATTACTGGTAAAAGATATATGATATACATGTTTTTGGAAAGCTGGCGAAAAATCAATAACTTTTCATTTAGATATCGAATAGTTTCGATGAACGGATTAAAAGATATGATCAACTTAATTATGATTGACATTAATTGGAATTGCTCTTGAATCTGCAATTGATATTTAAACAACTTGTTTGTAAGATTAATAAATTGGATTTTTAAATATTACCAGTCGAATAAATAAATCCTTATATAAAACACGTCTCGTTTTGTTAAGCAACTGTCAAAATTGACTTTTTGAAATGACTGTGGATAATTATTGTATGTCGATCTCGAGCATTAAGATTGTGATACACTATGACCTGACCTAGCTTGATAGACATTTATTGACCAACATATGTTCTCTAGGTTGAGATCTACAGTTATTTAGTAATCCGAGTTTCGGTCACATTACGATGAACAACTTTATGTGCTGCTAAGGTGAGTTTCATTTGCTCCATTTTTAATTGCTTTTGCAATATATATTTTTGGGCTGAGAATACATGCACTTTATTTTAAACGCAATGGATACAAGTACATACTAAATTCTACACTGAGTTTGAACCGAAAATCCCTTAGCTTTGGTAACTAGTAACTGCCAGTTATAAGAACTGGTGAGTGCGAGTAGTAGTATATGGATCCATAGGGCTTGATATCCCCGTCCGAGCTAGAGCGCTAGCCTTTTAACGGACGTATGCTATTTGAGAAGCGTACACGTTGGTTTGCGTGTATTATTAAGATGATTATACAAAGGGTATAAAATATATATACGTTAAGTTTAGTTACCAGGGTGCTCAATTTCGTAGAATATTTTGATAAACGTTTCTGGATGAAACAGCTGAAATCTTGTGGTCCACCTTTATATACAGATTATGCGAAACACTAAAACTATGAACTCACCAACCTTTGTGTTGACACTTGTTAGCATGTTTATTCTCAGGTTTCTAGAAGTCTTCCACTGTTTGCTTATATGTTAGACAAGCTATGTGCATGGAGTCTTACATGACATATTTATCAAGGAAACGTTGCATTCACCAAATCATCACCATGTATCTTATTTTGACTGCATTATCAACGGAAGTATCATTGTAAACTATTATATTACGGTGATTGTCTATATGTAGAAATCATTAGATATCGAAAACCTTTGATTTAAATATTCATTTATGGTGTGCCTTTTCAAAAGAATGCAATGTTTACAAAACATATCATATAGAGGTCAAATACCTCGCAATGAAATCGATGAATGACGTGTTCGTCCATATGGATTTGGAGCGATCGTCACACATTTTCTTCTACAACCCAAAATCAAATCGACCAAGCTTATAGCATAATCACAACAACATAATAAAAGTTTGAATTAAAACATGAAATCGAAACAATTAATAACCAACTGCTGTCATGAAAAAAAAATATAATTAAAAGAAAAAAAAGAACAGTAGAGCTGCTGTGACACGAATGAAGAACAAAATTTGATTTCGGTTTTAAGATCTGTGACAACCCGGAAATTTTTAACCAAATTTAAACTTTATCTTTATATTATTCCAACACGATAAGCAAAGTTTGTTAAGTTAAATCTCAAGAATTTTAAATTGTGTTCATACATTCATTATAACCTCGACCAAATTCCGACGATTCACGAACCGTTATATATAAATAAATATGTATATATATATATATATATATTATAACTTGAGAATATTAATAAAGTATTAAATGTATAATACTTTACATGAACGTATTTGTTTCAATATGTTTATCGATGGAATTAGAAGATAATATCAAATGATTAATTTATCAGATACATTGTGATATGATTACGGGTCTATGTTATGAGGTCCACTGTGATTTAAGAAATCTATTCTTTTTGACAACATTCGGAAATTGGTAAAGTGATTTATAAGTAAGAACGTGGAGTGTAAATAACTTAGATGTTGGATATCGACAAGTTAAGTAACTCGACATTTTTCATTAAGATGATTTCATACGTTTATTTAACCTTTGAATTTTATCGCATGTTTCACCAACAGACTGTAATTTAAAAACTTGAAACCTATTATGAATATATATGATTCTACTTTTCTAAAACGTTTTATGATATAATGATTTCCATTATTTTAACCTTTAAACAAAATGATTCTTAAATATATTTAGTTTTGGAAAACAAAATTATCATATTTATTTGATTTAGTTTCAAACGTACAAAAACATTTTCAGTTTAAAAAGAACTTTATTATTAAAACGTATATAACTTTTATAAATATCTAGAACCACTTTTGACAACTCATTACTTAACCAGTATGATAAAGATAACGATATTTATATTTTATTTTATTAAATATATATAACGATTTAAATTAATATTATATATATTTATACGCGTATTATACGTACATAGTTTTCTACTTTTACTATACTTAAACTCTACCTTTACTTTATTTTTACTTTACTTTAACTTTAATAATTCACTTTAATAATTCATACTTTAATAATTCACTTTAATAATTCATACTTTAATAATTCATACTTTAATAATTCACTTTAATAATTCAAAAGTATATTATAAATAGAATTCAATAGGTTTCATTATTTCATAGAAACTTGAAAATATTTTTCTCTAAACTCTCTCAATCGATTTACATATATATATTTACTCCGTATTATTTCAAGATATTATTAGTATACATAAAATATTACGACGGAGTGCTGTCCGAGTGATTTCAAAATTATTTTTCGAGCGGGATAGAGCTAAGGAAATTATGGGTTATAGCTATGGAGGTTATGGGTATGGTTCGGGAGTATTGCTCGTGAGTTAAACAAGTGTTTACCATCTCCGTTGCGTCTACGTACTTTTTCTGCAATATTAAATCTCAATATTGATACGTGAGCACTCATAACTTAACTTTTATATATTATTAATGTATCCCTGACTAGTGCTCGAGTATATATATAGGATTATGCATGCTTATACGTTCGTTATTGTTGTTAGCTAGGTTATGTCGAATCTTGAATTAAATACATATGCTATTAAGATAAGGTATATGATATGCATGTCGTTGAAAAGCTAGCGAAAATTTGAGAACTTTTCATTTAGATATTGAATGGTTTCGATGAACGGTTTAGAAGTTATAGTCAATTGAATTTTTATATTATTATTAAAAATGATTATTATTATCGTCGTTATTATCGTCGTTATAATCTAATTATTATTATTATTATTATTATTATTATTATTATTATTATTATTAATATTAATATTAATATTATTATTATTATTATTATTATTATTATTATTATTATTATTATTATTATTATTATTATTGTCGTTATTAATAAAAGATATTATTGTTATTTTTATTATTATTACTATCATTATTATCGTTAAGGTTATAATTAGTATTATTATTATTATTATTATTATTATTATTATTATTATTATTATTATTATTATTATTATTATCACTCAAATAGTTATTAGTATTATCATTAATATTATTATTATTCGTATTATTATAATTAAAAATAATATTAGTAACATCTAATTATTATGATTACTATTATTATTATTAATATGAACGCGATATAAAAGACGACTAAAATCTATTAAACGAAGCGATTAGGAAATAATGAGTATGAGTATCATGATGAAATTAAGATATTGTAAGATATTGATTTAAAGGAAAAATATCATTTTAATTATTTTACTATTATTATTATTATTAAAAGTAGTTTTAATATTAAAACTACCATTTTTACTAAAATTATTATTTTTAATAAAAATATCATTGTTAATATGAAACATCATTATTATTATCATTTTAGTACTATTGTTAATAAAAATTATCATTTTATTATTTTTAGAAAATATAATTATTGTTATTTTTATTAATAGAATAATAATAATTATTACAAAATAATACAACTTTTACTTATTATTATTATTATCAATATTATTTTATCAAATAAATATGTGATACAAAGATATTTTACTACGTATAATATAATTACATTAATAATACCTATTATATTATTTTTATGATATTAAATGAACTTTATAAATTTTATTACTTAAGATATATAAAAGTATATTTTTATTATATAAATTTTAATACAAAATTTTATTTATTAATAAAAGAACTATATTATTTACTTTAATAAAATCTATTAAAAATATTTAAATAAATAAAACCACTATATTTAAACTATATAATAATCATGTATAAATTTTGGAAGATATTTTGGTCAATATGACTTTTGTTGACTTTTGCATATTTAGTCTCGAGCATTAGGATTGTGATACACTACGACTTGACCTAAATTGTTAGACAGATATTGATCAAACATATAAATATATGTAATTAATATAGGTTCGTGAATCCAAGGCCAATATTGCACTTGTTCAATGACGTCATATGTATTTTTACTACAAAATACAGTATTGTGAGTTTCATTTGCTCCCTTTTTAAATGCTTTTGCAATATATATTTTTAGAACTGAGAATACATGCACTGTTTTTATAAATGTTTGACGAAATAGACACAAGTACTCAAAACTACATTCTATGGTTGGATTATCGAAATCGAATATCACCCCTTTAGCTTGGTAACCAAAGAATTAGGGAACAGTACCCCTAATTGACGCGAATCCTAAAGATAGATCTATGGGCCTAACAAACCCCATCCGAGGTATGGATGCTTTAGTACTTCGATTTTTATACAGAAGAGAGGATTCTGTTATACAGATGAGAGGATTCTGTTTTGGGGATATTCTATATGCATCTTGTTAATGTCAGTTACCAGGTGTTCACCATGTGAATGATTTTACCATAATGCAGATGAGAGGATTCTGCTTGAGGATTATGTTTATGAAAAACGAAAATCTTGTGGTCTATTATATTATTGGAAATGATTTTACCTTTATGCAGATTAGAGGATTCTGCTATTGGAATTATGTTTAATAAAAATCTTGTGGTTTATTAAAATAATGGAAATGAATGATTATGATAAACTAATGAACTCACCAACCTTTTGTTTGACACTTGAAAGCATGTTTATTCTCAGGTTTGAAAGAAATCTTCCGCTGTGCATTAGCTCATTTTAAGGATATTACTTGGAGTCATTCATGGCATATTTCGAAAGACGTTGCATTCGAGTCATTGATTTCATCAAGATTATTATTAAGTCAATTATAGTTGGATGTATTATGAAATGGTATGCATGCTGTCAACTTTAGATGTGAATAAAGTTTGTCTTTTAAAAACAAATGCAATGTTTGTAAAATGTATCATATAGAGGTCAAATACCTCGCGATGTAATCAACTATTGTGAATCGTTTATAATGTATATGAACGGGTCCTTTCAGTTGGTATCAGAGCGGTGGTCTTAGCGAACCAGGTCTGCATTAGTGTGTCTAACTGATAGTCGTTAGGATGCATTAGTGACTCTGGACTTCGACCGTGTCTGCATTGTCAAAAGTTTTGCTTATCATTTTTGTTGGAAATTGCCTGCTTATCATTCTTAGTCTAGACACGTCTTACTGCATTGATTGCATGAATAGTGTATAGACAAAAATTCATATCTTAGCATATCTGTTACTGTAAACTTTGTCTGACATATCCCGTAAATTCCTCCGTAATCTACGAAATCTTTTGTGCTATATATATAGATATTCTATGTAATTAGAATACCACCCGATAGCCGGAAAATCATTTCATATCGAAAAATCCTTTATTCAATCGAACGAAATGGAATTCATCATTAGTTCAAGTCCCTCGAATTCCGATATGGAATCCCACTCAAGCTCCGAAAGCAATGTGACTGGAATGGATCAACCAATCAACCATCATCTATTTTGGATGAATTGGGGATGGGTTCGTAGCCTCCTCAATTATTGGAGACAAGTAGAAGGCGATCCTTTTCATCCACCACATTGTCCTCTTGGCGAAGAACCTGAAGCACTTACCGACGAACCTGTCCGAAACACCATTTTCTCTCTCATTTTCAGAGTATCTCATCACGATTATATACTACATCAAATTCTAGATTTTATTTATCCGCTCGTCCGAACCGACAATCACCCCGGTGTAATAGAAGAAGTCAACGAGCTTCACGCTCGGGTAGTATGTGATGATTCGTCCAAATCCCTTTGGACGAATACATCATTCATCGATTTCACAGTGAGGTACTGACCTCTACATGATACGTTTTGTAAACATTGCATTCTTTTGAAAAGGCATAACATAATTGAATATCAAATTCCAAGGTTTTCTACATCTGATGATTTCTACATATAGACAATCACCGTAAATAATAGTTTACCATAATACACCTGTTGTCAATGCAGTCAAAATAAGATACATGGTGATAATTTTGTGAATGCAAAGTTTTCTTGAATAAAGCATGTATGACTCCATGCACATAGCTTGTATAACGTATAAGCAAACAGCGGAAGACTTCTAGGAACCTGAGAATAAACATGCTTAAAAGTGTCAACACAAAGGTTGGTGAGTTCATAGTTTTAATGTTGCGCATAATCTGTATATAAAGGTGGATCACAAGATTTCAGTTGTTTAATCCAGAAACATTTATCAAAATATTCTACAAGATTGAGCACCCTGGTAACTAAACTTTAACGTCTATATAATACGTAGTAAGTACCCCTGTTTTAACATACATGAAACCAACATGTACAATACACGCAAACCAACGTGTACTAAACTCAAATAGCATACGTCTGTTTTATAGTTCAGGCTAGGGTTTCTATACCTGGAACAGACGGGGATGTCAAGCCCTATGGATCCATATACTACTACTTACGCCCACCAGTTCTTATAATTGGCAGTTACTAGTTACCAAAGCTAAGGGATTTTCGGTTCAAACTCAGTGTAGAATTTAGTATGTATTTGTATCCATTGTGTTTAAAATAAAGTGCATGTATTCTCAGCCCAAAAATATATATTACAAAAGCATTTAAAAAGGCAGCAAATGAAACTCACCTTAGCAGCACATAAGGTCATTCACCGAAATGTGACCGAAACATGGAATGCAAAATAACCGTAGATCTCAACCTAGAGAACATATGTTGGTCAATACATGTCTAACAAGCTAGGTTTGGTCATAGTGTATCACAATCCTAATGCTCGAGACCGACATGTAAAAGTTAACAAAAGTCATCTCAAAAGTAAATCTGACCCAATATGATCTTTAAATCTATACATGTTTATTATCATAGTATAAGTCTTGATAATTGAACGAATTTATAGTTTATCAAACTCAAAATATTATTTATTTCAGGAGCTATATTTGAATTATCATGGCAATCGAAAATATTTTATTATTTCACATAGTTTTTCAATACTTGTAAAATCAGATTATAGTGTTTATAAAGTTTTAAAACATGATAAGACAGTCAATTTTGACAATTGTTTACCAAAACAAGACATGCCTTATATAGAAATTCATTTACTCGATTAGTAATATCTAAAAATCTAATTTATCAATCTCATAGACAAGTTGTTTAAATATTAATTTACAATTTCAAACCTAATTTCAATTAACATAAAACATAATTCAGTTGACCATATCTTTTAATCCGTTCATTGAAATCACGCGATTTCTAAATGAAAAGTTAATAATTTTTCGCCAGCTTTCCAAAAACATGCGTATCATATACTTTATATCAGTAGCATATGTATCAAATTCGTGATTTATCATAAACTATCTAACTACAAAATTAAAGCATACAAGCATGCATAAACATATATACTCGAGCACTAGACATGGATACACTATTAATATATAAAAGATAAGATATGAATGCTCACGTATCAATATTGTGATTCAATATTGTAGGAAAGTACGTAGACGCAACGGAGATGATAAACACTAAATTGACCTCACGAGCATACCCATGAACCATAGCCATCACCTCCATAGCTATAACCCATAATTTCCTTAGCCCTATCCTATTCATAAATTCCATTTTTGAAATAACCCACTCATGACCTTGTCGTAGTATTTTATGTATAATACTACTAATAATACTCCTAACTATAAGATTAATAATAATAATAATAATAATAATAATAATAATAATAATAATAATAATAATAATAAATATATATATATGAAGAGCAGAGAGATATCGAGAGGTAGATGAATGCAGAAGCAGAAAACGTTTGATATTTAAAGGAGTTTGCTAGTACCTAACCCCCATGCGATTGCATGGGGTTTCAAGGTTTAGACCATGCAATCACATGGTTTGATGGAGAAGTTCACAAAACACGTTTTCTATTCTTACCGACACATTATAACTTATTATTATATATAAATTAATATTTAATCTATATAATTAATTATATATTATATTATATTCACGTGCATAGTTAATTTGTAATTTTCATTCCGATGACTCGTACGTTGTCTCTCGACTTACGTTTCAATTTCGGTTTCTCGAACGCCTTTTCATACGCTTAGAAAACTAGCGTTTTACTTTTCGTGATGTGTACCTTTAACAAAAATATAGACTTAAACATCAATAAATCATATTATAAGAAGTGTAACTCATATAATTGAGCGTTGTGGTCATTTGCTTCTATAAATCATCGTCCTAATATATATATAATAATATTATTTTAAATCTAAACGTTTTATGACTAAGTTATTATTATATTTTTATCACATTACAAAATATATATATTTATATATATTTTTATTCATGTCTAGTTACAAATATTTGTTCGTGAATCGTCGGTCAATATCATATAAATTTTAAATTTAAATTTGGTTGGAAATTTCCGGGTCGCCACAGTACCTACCCGTTAAATAAATTTCGTCCCGAAATTTGAGTGAGGTCGTCATGGCTAACCATAAAAATGTTTTTATGACGAATATGAGTCGATATGTGGGGTTTTATCATGATTGAGAAGTATGAATAAAATAATTCAATTACTCAAAGTGTATGAGTGAAGCTTATCGTAAAAGAGTGAAATGAGAAAATAGTGATTCGTCTTATCTTTTGACGTAGTCACGGTTGATTTCCGGATTTCAAGGGATTTAGAGGAAATCTTCGTGATTTGATTCTTCGATAATCAAGAAAATTAGGATCCTCTTTGATTTAATACGGTAATCTGTTTTGATTGCTATGTCTGATATTTCGCTATAAATTGACCTCTTCCATTCCATTATTTTCATCACTCCTACATCTTCTTCCTCATTTCATACTTCCCAATAGGTTGCGAAAATGTTAAATCCAGTCCTGATTCTTGATATTTTCCTGGCTATCGTATCCTTCATTCTTCTTTTTAATTTGCCACCCGAGGAAGTTATTTTCTTCTACTATTACTTGGGGTTATAATATTTTTAATTCTCCAGTGTCTTTATGTTGCAAAACGTATTGATATACACGGTTTGTAATTTAGGTGTTGTTGTCGAGTTTTATATTTTCTTTTATATTTCGGAGTTCCATGCTTTTGTTTCTTCTTCCCGACTTCAAGTCAAGCGAATAATGGTCTAGAATTTGTAGGTATGGAGTTTCGAATGATCATAATATACAAAGCAGAAAGGAAAGGTAATAGCATGATTTGATTTGTCAAATTGCCAGAATATCCGGAAAAGACAGAATCATCAAGAAAAATATTTTCTTGATATGTTTAGAGGTTAAATAGAATGAAAGAGTTATGTAACATGGTTCATGATGATGGTATGATCTGTGAACCTTTATCACATTCCATTAGAAACTCAGCATGACTTACTGTAATATAATCACGTTGATCAAGTGTCATTATATTATACTAACTCATGCTTCAATTCCCAACACTTCTTCAAAAACATTCATAATTTAAACTCGAAGGTTTACAGAATATAGAAACTAAACAGTTTCCTTTATGATGTAATAAAGATAACGCGAGGAGATAAATGATTTCAGATAAGAATAGTTATGAAAATATCTTCAGGAATATCGAGGATATTTATAATGAAAGATATGATGATATCTTAGAATTTCTAATATCAAATGATAATAAAGAAGATTTGTCCGTAAATATTTAGAGTCAGGAGCAAGGTATTCGTTAATGACTTCAGCAAATACTGAATCATTTGGATTCTTTGGAGGCAGGTTTAGTCTTTGTGATTTGTCAACAGTCTCCTTCATAGTTTGCTCAATCCGTTTTTCAGTTCCAAATCTGAGCTTTTTTATCACACCACTCTTTATTATCAAACTTTTGGCTGTTAAGGTCGTTTACAGTTTTTGCTGCTTCATCAACATTTTTCCAAAATTCGGAGAACTAGTTCGCAGTTTGGGCATTTTTCAGAAACTTCACATTCGAAGTATGTAAGTCTTTGAGGTAGACGTTATATGTATATATATATAACTGTTGGCGTAGAATTGCTGCGAAATTCGAGAATAATGATTTGTCAAATTACCAGAATATCCGGAAAAGACAGAATCATCAAGAAAAATATTTTTTTGATATGTTTAGAGGTTAAATAGAATGAAAGAGTTATGTAACATGGTTCATGATAATAGCATGGTATGGTCTGTGAACCTTTAATTCAATAAATTCCATCTCATAATAAATCAAGTGTATTATTCAAATATATGTTTGATTTTACACTTTCATCATCGATGTACTCGAAACTTTTCAAATAACATCATTCGTACTTTGCGGAATTCACAAGAATTCTACGAACCGAACATCATACATTAACAAATAACGAAGTATTGATTCATAAATTCAATGTCATTAAAGAAATACTCCGTAAAAGTTAGGTAATTTTTAAAGTCTTTAAGGATTATTCAATTCTAGTTTCAACCGTAAATCAAATGAGTTTAATTTAACATTAACTCATTAAATATATGTTACATCTGAAGAAAATATACATATATATATTTTCACAAAGACTGTAATAAAATTCTTTTGTACAAAATATTAATTGTGAAATTTTTTTAACGGGTAGGTAATACCCGAGAGATATATAAATTCACAATTAATATGTTAAATTCTTCGAATCTAATTCAGCAAATCATCCATTATACTCCCTACTTTCACAATAATATACATTCTTTTATAGAAATCAAAACAACCATACTCATTCAAAATTTAATTACATATTCTGATTTTGAAATCTCAGAATTCAACTCGAGATATGACCAAAATCATCACTCTTAGATCCTTACATCTTTCACAAGCTATACTTTGACTTCAAAACTGTGTTAGAACATCATATGTATATTAACGATTACAATATGTGTTCAAAACCCTTCGAAATTCCTGAAGACACTTCAAATAACGAACAATCGAGATGATGATCCAACCACATATTAACCACAGTCTTGCATCTGAAAAGCTCTCGAAACCAGAGTCATAATTTAACACGTATCCGTGTCAGACCCTTTGGCATTTATTAGCAAAAATAACTTTGTGATTCCTTTTCAAATTAGTCAGTTTTGTCACAGCTTCAGCAAGTCAACTTCGACTTTTCAGTTGAAACAGTCTTATTATAACCTTGATATAGACGTTTCCCTTTTATCATCGTTACCGGAGAACCTTTTATGTCTCACCACATTAGAAATAAACTTACCAACAACTTCAATGATCTTTGACTTTCCAAAAACTCATTATATTTATCGAAACCCCATCATTTACTCATCCACATCTTGTAACAAGAATTGTCATGCCAATTACTAGGAATCATCAATCGGTATTTTGAAATCTTGCAGCATGTCTCCGCCAACAGTTATAGGTGTATATATAACGTCTATCTCCTAGACTTATATACTTTGAATGTGAAGTTTCTGAAAAACACCCTAAACTGCGAACTAGTTCTCTGAAGTTTGGAAAATGCTGATGAAGCAGCAAAAACTGTAAACGACCTTAACAGTCAAAAGTTTGATAATAAAGGATAGTGTGTTGGAAAAGCTCAGAAAAAGAGAAGGTTTGGAACTGGAAAACGGATTAAGCAAACCATGAAGGAGGCTGTGGACAAATCACAAAGACTAAACCTGCCTTCAAAGAATCCAAATGATTCAGTGTCTGCTGAAATTATTATCAAATACCTTACTCCTGACTCTAAACCTTTGTGAATAATATTCTTCATCATCCTCTGATCTTAGATATTCTAAGTTATCATCATATCTTTCATTATAAATATCTTCAATGTTTCTAAAGATATCTTCATAACTATTGTTATTCGAAATCATTTATCTCTTTGCGCTATCTGTATTACATCATAAAAGAAACTATTTTAGTTTCTAAATTCTGAAAAATTCGAATTTAAAATATGTATACTATTGAAGTAGTGTTGGGAACTGAAGCATGAGTTAGTATAATATAATGACACTTGATCAACGTGATTATATTACAGTAAGTCATGCTGAGTTTTTAAATGGAACGTGATGATTCACAGATCATAACATCATCATGTGCCATGTTACACGACTCTTGTATTCTATTTAACCTCTAAAGTATTAAGAAAATATTTCTTGATGATTCGGTCTTTTTCAGGGTATTCTGGTAATTTAACAAATCAAGACCGTGCCATTACCATTTCCTTCTTAGCACATTAACAATGTTCATTTCGAAATTTATATCTGCGAATTATGGACCATTACAAGCGATGCTTAATCGCAAAAAGAAGAAACGAAAGGACAAAGCTCCAAAATAGAAATTGGAGTATAAATCGCAGTAAATAGGAGGGAGTATTAACTGTGGATGATAATGATTATAGAAGACAGAAGCAGGGACTTTGAAGTATAAGGGAAGATATAAAACCCAACAACAACCCAGAAATTACAGACCATATATATCGATGCATATAGCAATATAAAGACACAGGAGAACTAAAAACACTATAAAATCAAGAGTATAGTAGAAGTAAATAGATTCTTCCAGCGGCAGATGAAAAAGAAGAATGACAGATATGAAAGTTAGGAGTATATCAAGAATCAGAACTGGATGGAGCATATTAGCGAATGCTATAAAGTATGAATTGAGGGAGAAAGAATAAAAGGTGTGAGTTGTGGAAATAAGGAAACGAAGGGGGTGGATATATAGTAAAATATCCAACAGAGAAATCAAAACAGAATATCGCATTTAATCAAAGCGGATCCTAACTTCCTTAATTACCGAAAAACCAAATCTTATTACGAAAATTTTCTCTAAATTCCTTGAATTCCGGAAATCAACCGTGACTATGTCATTGGTTAAAAAGAACGTGCATTTACTCATTTCATTCTTTTGTTATAATTTCACTCGTACTATTCACAAAAATCAAATTGCTTTATCGATATTACTTGATGATAATAAAACTCTAATTTCCAACTCGTATACGTCATGAAAACATACTTATTGTCAGCCATGACCATCCCATTCAAATTTCGGTACGAAATTTCTTTAACGGGTAGGTACTGTGACAACCCGGAAATTTTCAACCAAATTTAAACTTTATCTTTATATTATTCCGACACGATAGCAAAGTTTGTTAAGTTAAATCTCAAGAATTTTAAATTGTGTTCATACATTCATTATAACCTCGACCAAATTCTGACGATTCACGAACCGTTATATATAAATAAATATGTATATATATGTGTATATATATATTATAACTTGAGAATATTAATAAAGTATCAAACGTATAATACTTTACATGAACGTATTTGTTTCAATATGTTTATCGATGGAATTAGAAGATAATATCAAATGATTGATTTATCAGATACATTGTGATATGATTACGTGAAAGGACCCGTCCTAATCCACCTGGACGAAGTCATCAACATTTGGTCCCATTGCGATGATCGGCTCCAAGTAATGTCCTTATATTGAGCAAATGCACAGCGGAAGACTTAATTCGTACCTGAGAATAAACATGCTTTAAAGTGTCAACCAAAAGGTTGGTGAGTTCATGGTTTATCATAACAATCATTTCAATATGTTAATAGACCACAAGATTTCATAATCATAAACATAATACACTCGCAAGTGTATGTAAAGCATTCTAAGTGGTTGAGCACTTGGTAACCATACTTAACATTTAATCAACGTCGCATATTCCCTTTATTATAAAATCTCACTACACCGTACCAAGTGTAATCACCAAAACGAAGTACTGTGCAACCGTTGAATACTAGTCATCCAGTCCGGTTGGGGTTGTCAGGCTCGATAGATCTATCAACAGGATTCGCGTTTACAATACCCATGTAAATAGTAGTTACCAAGCTACAGGGAAATATGCCAGTGGTACAACTCAACGTAGAATATATTTTTAAGTACTTGTGTCTATTTTGTAAACATTTATAAAAGCAGCGCATGTATTCTCAGCCCAAAAATATATATTGCAAAAGCAATTAAAAAGGGAGCAAATGAAACTCACTTTTGCCTTGAAGGTATTTAATTCGACTTGGCCTCCGATAGATATCACGAACCTAACCATATATATAATATATCAACATATTTTCTTTTTAAGTAATCGTTACATATATATATACTTTTAATACTTTTAATATTTTCTTAGTCCGTAGTTAGAATCCGATGTTAGTGGTCCACAATTAGTTGCTTAAATAAAATAAATAAAGACCCCATCGTATTCGTATTGATCAGAATTAATCTCGACCCATGGTACCATGTTGTCAAATGACGTGTTGCGTACATAAAGTACCGTGTTGTCAAATGACGTGTTGCGTACAATCATGAGGTCTTATGATTAATCTTCTCGTGTTGTTTACGGGTGGTCCTGAAATATATAAAATCAAATCATAAGTAATTATATATAAAATATCATATTAATTAGAAAATATATGATTAATTTACTTTTTCTCCAAATATTTTCGTAGCTAAACTAGCTTCGGATACCCAATCTTGTTTTAGTCGTAGTTTCTTCATTACAACTCCGTTTTTATTGGTTCAACTTGCCACTTCCTTGGATCGAGTCAAATTTTAAGAATATGAACTGAAAATACCTTAGTTTGTATTCGAAATCATAGGTTATAGGTCAAACTTTGGTGAAACTTATGAAAGTGATCATTTTCCATCATAAAAACAACATTTAATGATCATTTTTCTAAAAATACTTACACTTTGAGTTAAACCATGAAATTTTTATGTGTTAACATATTCATAAGAAATATCATTTTTCCAGAACATGAACTTCCAATTCAAAGTTCAAGATGGTTTTTAATTATCCAACCCAAAACAGCCCCCGGTTGCATTCTTACGACGTAGATTCAGTTTTTAAGATGTTCTTTGTAAAACCAAGTTATATCTTGTTAGGTTAGCATATCATTATGATATATTACAGGTCTTGAAGTATTTTAAAAGTCAAGTTAGAAGGATCTATTTAGTTTGCGAACAAGTTTGAAATCATTCAAACTATGTTCTTGTTGTTAAAATTTTATACCACAAAATAAGATAGCTATATGAATATGAATTGAATAAGATTATGAACAAGGTTACTACCTCAAGTTACTTGGACAAAGTTACTGCAAAATATAAGAAATAATCTTGAAATCAAAGAGTGGTGGAGTTAGATCAAAAGGTTGGAAGTAAACTTCTTCAAATGGGTGGTTATTTTGATATGTTCTTAAAAGAGTTTTCTTATGGTGTTTAAGGCTTGTAATTGAAGCTAAATGATGGGGAAAATGCTTGGAGATGATCAAGTATGAAGTTAGGAGTATTTTGAGAGAGAAATGAGGGTGTAGGTATGAGAAAATGGAGTGAAGAAATGGTGTTCATTTATAAAAACGTTTTTAGTTTATAAAGAAAGAAAAGGATTCCTAATTTTGTTTTCTTACTAATAATTCATACTACTTGACAAATTCTAGTTACCTCATATCTAGGGCAGTAATAATGTTGATTAGTATGTTGATTTGATGTGTATATACCAATAGTAAATACGTATAGAAGCTGGGTATGATACGGGTACATATACCCTAGATATACGTATAGAAATCTTGAGGAAACGGAACCAGAATTCAAATATAGCTATCTTTTGTGAATATAATTATATTGTTTTATGTATTTAAGTCCTTAAAAAGTGATTAAATACATTATATATACGATACATATATAAGCATTATAGATTATAAGTATATATATCAAAGAATGTTACGTATAGTTATCGTTTTGAAAACTTAAGTTAGTAGTTTCAAAATATACTTATAACTCATTGTCATTAGTACATAATGAGATGTTAAACCATCCTTAGATCATGTTAAATATATATAAATACATATATATACACAAACATATAATTATCGTATGTTATATAGTTCGTGATATCATCGGTCATATTGGACGGTCAAACGTTGTGTAAAACTCTTTTCAAAAACACAAGTCTCAACAATTTGGATTGCTTATCATGTTGGTATGGTTTAATTTATGTAAATATTAATCTCATAAGTATAATTTGGTCGGAAAATTCCGGGTCATTACAGTACCTACCCGTTAAAGAAATTTCGTCCCTGAAATTTGATCGAGGTTGTTATGGATAACAATAAGAAGGTTTTCATGACAAATATAAGGTGATAATGGAGTTTTATCATCATTGAGTAATGTAGATAAAACGATTCGATTATACGAAGAATATAAATGAGACTATCGTAAAAGAGTGAGATGAGTAAAATATATTCGTCTTAACCGATGACGTAGTTATGATTGATTTCCGGGATTTAAGGGATTTAAATAGAATCTTACGTAATAAGATTTGGTTCTTTGGTGATTAAGGAAATCAGGATCTTCTTTGATTATATGCAATAATCTGTTTCGATTGCTCTGTCAGATATTTCACTATAAATTCACCCCTTCATTTCCTTATTTTCCGTGACTCACACCTTCTATTCTTTCTCCCTTGATTCTTACTTTAAAGCATTCATCAATATGCTCCATCCAGTCCTGATTCTTGATATACTCCTAACTTTTATATCTGTCATTCTTCTTTTTCATCTACCACCAGAAGAATCTATTTACTTCTACTATACTCTTGTGTTTATAGTGTTTCTAATTCTCCCGTGTCTCTATATTGCTATCTGCATAGATATACACGGTTTGTAATTTCGGGGTTATTATCGAAGTTTATATTCTTCATTATTTTTCGGAGCTTCATGCTTTCGTTTTCTCTTCCCGACTTCGAGTCAAGCGAGTAATGGTCCGAAATTCGTAGATATGAAATTCAGAATGAACATAGCTAATGCTCTTAGAAGAAAATGGTAATAGAACGATTTTGATTTGTTAAATTACCAGAATACCCTGGAGAAGACCAAGTCATCCAGAAAAATATTCTCTTGATATGTGTAGAGATTAGATAGAATGTAAGAGTCATGTAAATGGCACATGATGACGGTACTGTGAATCATCATGCTTCATTAGAAACTCAGCATGACTTACTGTAATATAATGACGTTGATCAAGTGTTATTATATTATACTAATCCATGCTTCAGTTCCCAGCACTACTTCAAAACATTCATATTTTAAACTCGAAGGTTTCAGAATTTAGAAACTAACACAGTTTCTTTTATGTTGTAGATATTACGGAGAGATAAATGATCTCAGATAAGAATAGTTGTGAAAATATCGCCAGAAATATGGAGGATATTTATAATAGAACATACGAGAATATCTTAGAATTTCTAATATCAATGGATGATGAAGAAGATTTGTCTGTGAAGGTTTAGAATGAGAAATAAGATGTTTGCTAACGATTTCAGCAGGCACAGAATCATTTGGATTCTTTGAAGGCAAACTTATTATTTGTGATTTGTCCACGGCTTTCTTCATAGTTTCACATAATCCGCTTTTCGGTACTAAATTTTCTATCGAGCGTTCCTAACACTCCTTTCTTTATCATCAAACTTTTGGCCATTAAGATCATCTACAACATGCTGCTTCGTCAGCATTTTCAAAGTTAACTGATCTGGGTCATCGGTTATCAAATCGAGGTAGTTTCAGGAGAACTGTGTTTTTAGAATGATTAATCGCTGATGGTAATATTGTGGAATATAAAAGGTTCCCCAGTAACAATAAAGAGTACGCATATATATCGCGGTTATAATAAAGTTGTTTCGGATGAAAAGTCGGAGTTGACTTGCTGGAGCTGTGACAAAATTAGCTACTTTGGAAAGGGATTGCAAAACGATCTTCGGTAATAACAATGTCAAAGGAACTAGAACAGATACGTGTCAAACGTTTACTCAGTTTCTGAGGGTTTTTTAGGTGCATAACTATATGCATCAATCTTTTCTTCTGTAGATGAAGTGCGGTTGGTTTATCCTCTCGATTGAGGTGTTTTTAAGAATCATGATAGATTTGAACGCTGATTGTAATCGTCGAGATACAATGAGGTTTAAAATGAAATTAAGTGGCAATCTTGAAGAAATGTTTAGTTTCATATGTTATAATCAATATTTTAATTCATTTTAATTGTCCAATATCATTAGTCCACAGTCGATAGTCCACAGTAACAGTCCAATAATTCATATATAGTTTAATATATAATATACGAATTAATTAATACGTGTCGTGACCCGTATACCTCTCAGACTCGATCACAACTCAAACTATATATATTATTATAGAATCAACCTCAACCCTGTATAGAGAACTCGATCATTACTGCATACAGAGTGTCTATGGTGATTCCAAATAATATATATAGATGCGTCGATATGATATGTCAAAACATTGTATACGTGTCCCGATATTTAAAGTGCGTAAAATAATTACAGAAATTAAATGACGATAAATAAAAGTGCGATAATTAAATTGCGATAAATAAACTGCGATAAATAAAATGTAATCAGTTAGCTAGGAACAGTTAGCTGGAACAGTTAGCGTGGATTCTTAACAAAAATTTTCATAGTTAATTTGTTTGTTTTTAACAGATTTTATTTTGTCATATGTTTTCTTCATATGCCACTTGTTGGATTCTGGGAAGTCAAAATCCAAATATGAAATTTAATGAAAATGGTTATTCTGCGGTGAACGGATACGCATATCGGTGGTTGTAAGTAGGATAGTAAATGACTATTGAATCAGCTTCGACGAATGTACAATGTAACTTATTAAGATGAAATCTAATTATTCCTCGGGTATTACCTACCCGTTAAAAAAAAATTCACCATTAATATTTTGTACAAAAGAACTTTTAATTACAATCTTTATGAAAACATATATACATATATATTTTCTTCAGATGAAATCATGAATTTAATGAGTTAATATGATATTAATCTCATTTGCTTTTCGGTTTGAGCTAGAATAAGAAATCTCTAAAACTTTTTGAAACCACATATTCTTCGCAGAATATCAATGAAGTTATGGATCAATACTTCATCGTTCATTATTGTTGGTACTCCTTGGTATCTATGGTGCGTATGATGTTGATGTTGATGTTTGTGGGACAGATTATGATGTCGAGACGTGTGATGCGGATGTTGTTTGTTAGTGGTGATGATGGTATTGTTGATGTTATTGATGGTGGTGCTGATTATGCTGCTGGTGCTGCTGCTGGTGTTTGCAACCTTCGCACCATGTTCTCCAAAGTCGTCACGCGAGCGCGAAGTTCGTTAACTTCTGCTAGTACACCGGGATGATTGGCAGTTGGAGCAAGCGAATGAACAAGATTTGTAATATGGGATAGTATATAATCGTGACGAGATACTCTAGAAATGAGAGAGAAAATGGTGTTTCGAATAGGTTCGCCGGTAAGTGCTTCAGGTTCATCGCCAAGAGGGTAATTTGGTGGATGGAATGGATCATCTTCTTCTTGTCTCCAGTGATTTAGTATATTACGAACCCATCCCCAATTCATCCAGAATAGATGATGGGAAATTGGTTGATCCATTCTGGTAACGCTGCTTTCGGAGCCCGAATGGAAATCCATATCGGCATAACTGTCGGAATCTGAAGAATTCGAACTAGATGAGGAATCCATCTTGTATAATGGGGAAAATGAATTTTTGGTATGGAATAGATTATAGGAGTTTGATTTGGTACTCTTCAATACATAATTTACATATGTATATATAATACCAAAATCCCGTAAATTACGGAGAATCTTTGAAAAGATATCAGTCAAAGTTCGCAATAACAGATATGCTAAGATAAGAATTCGTCTATACACTATCAATGCAGTAAATGCAGTAAAACGTGTCTAGACTTATGAATGATAAGCAGGTAATTTCCTAAGGATGATAAGCAGATTATTTCTGACTAGAAATGATAAGCAAAACTTTTGACATGTAGACACGGTCGAAGTCCAGACTCATTAATGCATCCTAACAACTACTAGTTAGACACACTAATGCAAGACCTGGTTCACTACGACCACCGCTCTGATACCAACTGAAAGGACCCGTCCTAATCCACCTGGACGAAGTCATCAACATTTGGTCTCATTGCGATGATCGGCTCCAAGTAATGTCCTTATATTGAGCAAATGCACAGCGAAAGACTTAATTCGTACCTGAGAATAAACGTGCTTTAAAGTGTCAACCAAAAGGTTGGTGAGTTCATAGGATTATCATAACAATCATTTCAATATGTTAATAGACCACAAGATTTTATAATCATAAACATAATACACTCGCAAGTGCATGTAAAGCATTCTAAGTGGTTGAGCACTTGGTAACCATACTTAACATTTAATCAACGTCGCATATTCCCTTTATTATGAAATCTCACTACACCGTACCAAGTGTAATCACCAAAACGAAGTACTGTACAACCGTTGAATACTGGTCATCCAGTCCGGTTGGGGTTGTCAGGCCCGATAGATCTATCAACAGGATTCGCGTTTACAATACCCATGTAAATAGTAGTTACCAAGCTACAGGGAAATATGCCAGTGGTACAACTCAACGTAGAATATATTTTTAAGTACTTGTGTCTATTTTGTAAACATTTATAAAAGCAGCGCATGTATTCTCAGCCCAAAAATATATATTGCAAAAGCAATTAAAAAGGGAGCAAATGAAACTCACTTTTGCCTTGAAGGTATTTAATTCGACTTGGCCTCCGATAGATATCACGAACCTAACCATATATATAATATATCAACATATTTTCTTTTTAAGTAATCGTTACATATATATATACTTTTAATACTTTTAATATTTTCTTAGTCCGTAGTTAGAATCCGATGTTAGTGGTCCACAATTAGTTGCTTAAATAAAATAAATAAAGACCCCATCGTATTCGTATTGATCAGAATTAATCTCGACCCATGGTACCATGTTGTCAAATGACGTGTTGCGTACATAAAGTACCGTGTTGTCAAATGACGTGTTGCGTACAATCATGAGGTCTTATGATTAATCTTCTCGTGTTGTTTACGGGTGGTCCTGAAATATATAAAATCAAATCATAAGTAATTATATATAAAATATCATATTAATTAGAAAATATATGATTAATTTACTTTTTCTCCAAATATTTTCGTAGCTAAACTAGCTTCGGATACCCAATCTTGTTTTAGTCGTAGTTTCTTCATTACAACTCCGTTTTTGTTGGTTCAACTTGCCACTTCCTTGGATCGAGTCAAATTTTAAGAATATGAACTGAAAATACCTTAGTTTGTATTCAAAATCATAGGTTATAGGTCTAACTTTAGTGAAACTTATGAAAGTGATCATTTTCCATCATAAAAACAACGTTTAATGATCATTTTTCTAAAAATACGTACACTTTGAGTTAAACCATGAAATTTTTATGTGTTAACATATTCATAAGAAATATCATTTTTCCAGAACATGAACTTCCAATTCAAAGTTCAAGATGGTTTTTAATTATCCAACCCAAAACAGCCCCCGGTTGCACTCCGACGACGTAGATTCAGTTTTTAAGATGTTTTTTGTAAAACCAAGTTATATCTTGTTAGGTTAGCATATCATTATGATATATTACAGGTCTTGAAGTATTTTAAAAGTCAAGTTAGAAGGATCTATTTAGTTTGCGAACAAGTTTGAAATCATTCAAACTATGTTCTTGTTGTTAAAATTTTATACCACAAAATAAGATAGCTATATGAATATGAATTGAATAAGATTATGAACAAGGTTACTACCTCAAGTTACTTGGACAAAGTTACTGCAAAAGATAAGAAATAATCTTGGAATCAAAGAGTGGTGGAGTTAGATCAAAAGGTTGGAAGTAAACTTCTTCAAATGGGTGGTTATTTTGATATGTTCTTGAAAGAGTTTTCTTATGGTGTTTAAGGCTTGTAATTGAAGCTAAATGATGGGGAAAATGCTTGGAGATGATCAAGTATGAAGTTAGGAGTATTTTGAGAGAGAAATGAGGGTGTAGGTATGAGAAAATGGAGTGAAGAAATGGTGTTCATTTATAAAAACGTTTTTAGTTTATAAAGAAAGAAAAGGATTCCTAATTTTGTTTTCTTACTAATAATTCATACTACTTGACAAATTCTAGTTACCTCATATCTAGGGCAGTAATAATGTTGATTTGATGTGTATATACCAATAGTAAATACGTATAGAAGCTGGGTATGATACGGGTACATATACCCTAGATATACGTATAGAAATCTTGAGGAAACGGAACCAGAATTCAAATATAGCTATCTTTTGTGAATATACTTATATTGTTTTTATGTATTTAAGTCCTTAAAAAGTGATTAAATACATTATATATACGATACATATATAAGCATTATAGATTATAAGTATATATATCAAAGAATGTTACGTATAGTTATCGTTTTGAAAACTTAAGTTAGTAGTTTCAAAATATACTTATAACTCATTGTCATTAGTACACAATGAGATGTTAAACCATCCTTAGATCATGTTAAATATATATAAATACATATATATACACAAACGTATAATTATCGTATGTTATATAGTTCGTGATATCATCGGTCATATTGGACGGTCAAACGTTGTGTAAAACTCTTTTCAAAAACACAAGTCTCAACAATTTGGATTGCTTATCATGTTGGTATGGTTTAATTTATGTAAATATTAATCTCATAAGTATAATTTGGTCGGAAAATTCCGGGTCATTACATTACGGGTCTATGTTATGAGGTCCACTGTGATTTAAGAAATCTATTCTTTTTGACAACATTCAGAAATTGGTAAAGTGATTTATAAGTAAGAACGTGGAGTGTAAATAACTTAGATGTTGGATATCGATAAGTTAAGTAACTCGACATTTTTCATTAAGATGATTTCATACGTTTATTTAACCTTTGAATTTTATCGTATGCTTCACCAACAGACTGTAATTTAAAAACTTGAAACCTATTATGAATATATATGATTCTACTTTTCTAAAATGTTTTATGATATAACGATTTCCATTATTTTAACCTTTAAACAAAATGATTCTTAAATATATTTAGTTTTGGAAAACAAAATTATCATATTTATTTGATTTAGTTTCAAACGCACAAAAACGTTTTCAGTTTAAAAAGAACTTTATTATTAAAACGTATATAACTTTTATAAATATCTAGAACCACTTTTGACAACTCATTACTTAACCAGTATGATAAAGATAACGATATTTATATTTTATTTTATTAAATATATATTACGATTTAAATTAATATTATATATATTTATACGCGTATTATACGTACATAGTTTTCTACTTTTACTATACTTAATCTTTACCTTTACTTTATTTTTACTTTACTTTACTTTAATAATTCACTTTAATAATTCGTACTTTAATAATTCACTTTAATAATTCATACTTTAATAATTCACTTTAATAATTCATACTTTAATAATTCACGTTAATAATTCAAAAGTCTATTATAAATAGAATTCAATAGGTTGCATTATTTCATAGAAACTTGAAAATATTTTTCTCTAAACTCTCTCAATCGATTTACATATATATATTTACTCCGTATTATTTCAAGATATTATTAGTATACATAAAATATTACGACGGAGTGATGTCCGAGTGATTTCAAAATTGTTTTTCGAGCGGGATAGAGCTAAGGAAATTATGGGTTATAGCTATAGAGGTTATGGGTATGGTTCGGGAGTATTGCTCGTGAGTCAAACTAGTGTTTATCATCTCCGTTGCGTCTACATACTTTTCCTGCAATATTGAATCTCAATATTGATAGTGAGCACTCATAACTTAACTTTTATATATTATTAGTGTATCCCTGACTAGTGCTCGAGTATATATATAGGATTATGCATGCTTATACGTTCGTTATTGTCGTTAGATAGGTTATGTTGAATCTTGAATTAAATACATATGCTATTAAGATAAGGTATATGATATGCATGTCATTGGAAAGCTAGCGAAAATTTGAGAACTTTTCATTTAGATATCGAATGGTTTCGATGAACGGTTTAGAAGTTATAGTCAATTGAATTTTTGTATTATTATTAAAAATGATTATTATTATCGTCGTTATTATCGTCGTTATTGTGATTCCCCATACAAACCCATCGTGTACGGATCATCAGCAACAGGATCATTACAAGGTCAAACACTATATGCGGTTTTGAAATAAGTTTGCATTCATAAGAAAAGGTGATGTCTTAACCAACATCAAATGTTTAACAACCGATAGTATGCTTCTATGAATAAAAGCAATTAATAATAGTACGTGACCCATAGGTCGTTACAAATTCATTGTTTCAAAAGTAACAAAGTTTGAATGCAAAATAAACGTTTCATGCGAAGACATCTCTAATAAGCGCAGCGGAAGTCTACAAAGCATGGCAACTACAGCGGAAGCAATCAAACCTTAAGCACCTGAGAAAAACACGCTTAAAACGTCAACACAAAGGTTGGTGAGCTATAGTTTAAGTATAACAGTAATGTAAGGTAGGCCACGAGATTTCAGTGTTTCAAAACAATAAATACAATATTGCGATAAATGAAAGTGCGATAAAATAAAAGTGCGATAATTAAAAAGTACGATAATTAAAAGTGCAATTAAATACAATAACAATAAATAAAAGTACGATAATTAGAAGTGCAATTAAATATAAAATAAAGGAAATTAAATATGAAATAAAAGAATTATGCTTATTTAAACTTCCGTAATCATGATGTTTGACGTGTTGATTTTAGTTTTATGCCCATGGGTTAATTGTCCTTTGTCCTGGATTATTTAATATGTCCGTCTGGTTTTGTCCATAACAGTCCATCAGTCATAAATATAAAGTGCGAGTGTCCTCGTCAAATTATCCTTATACTCGAAGTTAAATATTCCAACTAATTGAGGACTTAAACTGTAACAAGGTTCTAATACTTTGTTTAATAATTACACCAGGTTATCGACTGCGTGTAACCCAAGGTTTTAATACTTTGTTAACAATTACACCAAGTGTAATTGTATATAATTTCACCCCTGTTTTAATAATTCTAGTGACTATTAATCCATTCCCATGTCCGGTTAAATGAACGATTATTCGTACATATAAATACCCCGCCCATCGTGTCCGATCGAGTGTATATGGTTATGTATAGGGACGTCCAATTGTAAATCTTTATATTAAAATTAACAAACTATCATTTAGTTAAACAAATATAAAGCCCATTAATAGCCCATAGTCTAATTTCCACAAGTGTCGTTCTTTTGTCCAAACCCCAATTATGGTACAAAGCCCAATTACCCAATTTTAATAATTAGCCCAACATCATGATTACTTCGGCATTAAATAAGCATAATAATAACTTAGCTACGAGACATTAAATTAAAAAGGTTGAACATAACTTACAATGATTAAAAATAGAGTAGCGTTACACGGACAGAATTTCGACTTACACCCTTACAATATTCGCTAACTTTTATAGGCATATAGATAGAGAGATTGATATATGGATATATAAAACGATCAAAATGCGTTAGCTTTTATAGGCATTTTTGTCCAGGGTATCTCCGCGAGTCACGGTCCCTTTGCACTACAAACTCCGCAAGTCGCAGAGTTCGTAAACCCAGCTCACACAAGTTTGGATCCTAGTCTGCAGACGGTTTTAATATATAAATATAATATATATATATATATATATATATATATATATATATATATATATATATATATATATATATATATATATATATATATATATATATATATATATATATAATTTATATAATTAATTATATATTATATTATATTTATATACATAGTTAACTTGTAATTTTTAGTCCGTTGCGTCGAGCGTTGAGAGTTGACTCTGGTCCCGGTTCCGGATTTTCGAACGTCCTTGCGTACAATTTAATATCTTGTACTTTGCATTTTGAATCTTGTATTCTTGTAATTTTGAGACATTTCTTATCAATAATTGGAACCACTTTGATTGTATTTTGTACTTTTGAGCTTTTTGGTCGTTTGCGTCTTCAATTCGTCGAATCTATCTTTTGTCTTCACCTTTTATTATTTAAACGAATACCACTTGTAAATAGAACAATTGCAACTAAAAGCTTGTCTTTCTTGAGGAATAATGCTATGAAATATATGTTCGTTTTTAGCATTATCAAATATTCCCACACTTGAGCGTTGCTTGTCCTCAAGCAATATAGTCTTGAAATACTAGAATCACTTCTTTATTCTTCACACTTTGTACATCAGTGATTTCTATACGGCGGTATAAACAATGGTAGTAACGATGTGGTTTACAGTCTCACATGAATATAAAAATTTAGATCCATTAATGAAATTGGATCTTTATGAAAACATTTGATCTTTTGAAAATTCATTCTAGCTTTTACCCTAGCTAAGTTTTCCGGAATAACCCTTCACCGGTGTTTGCAAATTATTTTTGTGGGTTTAGTGGGTTTCAGATTTGAAAATTTTAGCTCAAAACTTACGGTTTTGTGTCACCCACTTGCTAACCTTGTATTGGGAAAGCAACACGTCCAGTATACTTGCTCCGTATATTACCTTTCGGTAAACTACCGTCCGGTTGTAAAGGAAAGCATTGAACAAGCAACTGTTAAGGCAATGTCCCCTGACATGCTTTTGTTCATGGTCTAAAACGTGTCGGATGCTATTAATATCCTTTGTAGGAGTAATAGTAAAGATCATCCTGTAATTTTTCTGGTCTGGCACAAGGTCCTGTCTTTGACCATGCTATGCAACCACCGTTCTTACGGTTGACACCCGATTTGGTTCAGGTGACCTAATGAATTCCAGGTGAATTCCTAAGATTTTACGTTCAATGGTAATGAACGCATTGAAAATGGGTTTTCAGAAAACAAATCGGTTTGTAATTTTGATCAAAATATTTTCTCGTTCAAGCTCGAGTTTAGATATCATCGAATTCCATGAGTTTGTAATTCTCAATCTTTAAGGTCAATCTCTAGGATTGAGTAATATCAGTCTTAAAAGCTGATTTTTGATCTTTAAGGAGATTATCCTTTCTGGGGATCTGATTCATTAGTCTTATCAAGCTAATTTGCACGGCGTCCTCCCCATTTTATGAGATAAATCCTTCTCATGGTTAGGATAAATCTGACAACTTGGCGACCCTGTTTGATGCTGAGGTCCGTGGATTTCCTGCTGATTTTAGAGATGACTTTTCTAGATTTTTCGTCAACCTACAGCTGGTCTGGACGACAACTTCTTGACCTAAATCAAGAAGTGCGTGTCTTTTTCGGAAGACTTTACTTCCTTTTAATGATGGAATTGATTCATCGTGTAGATCCATCTTTCTTTCAAAAATATTACAGTAAATCGGGTAAAACTGATTAGATTAGTCCAAAACAAAAGTATCTTCAATTATTTGTTACAGAAATATGTGATATATATTTTGAATAACTTGGTAAAAATTTCCCACACTTGGCTTTTATTTTCCTCTATTCCATTCTTAAATGAATTCTAACATTTTTGGGTTGTTTCTCAATTTATGTCCTTTCCGAGGTAACAATAATTTCGGTGTTAACACCTAGTTTTATCGTTCATAAATATGTATAAACATGATTTTGAGTTCATTTAATTGAAAATTTTAAAATTTTTTACTAGAATTGGGTGGTCAGTATATAAGACTAGGGCTGTTCTTTATTATCAGAGAGCACTAGATTCTAATACAACTACTGCTTTACTAGTATTTCTAATGATAACCAAGTGTTTAGATTAAAAAAAATTTAAAATTCCGAAAGAATTTAACCCCTTCCCACACTTAAGATCTTGCAATGCCCTCATTTGCAAGAAATCAGTAACAATTTAAATTATTGAGGGAGATTAGCGTAGAAAAATGATTAAATTTTACCAAAGTTTTCAAACATATTGGATTTTTTTTTCTTTAACTTATAAAACAAATAATTAATTAATTTTAAAATTTTGTTTCTTTTAAGAATAAGGGCGTTTCGGTATGTTGACCTAGTCTGTCCCTCAACAAAATTTTAAAATTTGTCTTTTTGAAGCGTTGTTTTAAAAGCTAAGATTTTTTGGATTTTTTAATTTTTTTGACATACTTTAAGTCAATAAGATTAAAAATAATGATAATAAAAGTTCTCGTCCCTCCCTCGGGTAAAGCAATTTCGGTTCAACGACCTAGTCTTCAACTTACGACGAATTTTTAAAAATCATATTTTTAACTTAGCAAAATAAAGTAAATTTTTGTTTTTTAAATTCACACCAAACTTAAATTTAAAATGCATAAAATTAAAAATTCATATTATTAAAAATTCACACCAAACTTAATTTTAATTTTGTTTTTATACATACAAACTTATATTAAGAATATTAATTTTTAAAATATTTATAATTTAAAATATATTGATTTAAAAAGTTTACAATATCAATTTAAGATGTATATATTAATTTTAAAAACATGGTAAAAATAAAATTAAAAATCTTTTTGGCTTTTATTCCACTTTAATCAATCAAATATTATCAAAAATATGCGCCTCTCTTTTCGGTAAAGTAATTTCGGTTCCATAACCTAATTTAACTCATGACGAATTTTTGAAATATTTTGAGTTTGATTGATTAAAGATATTTATACCTTAAGAATAAACGGTAAATTTCGCAGTGATGTAATAAATTTTTGTATGATATCAACAATTTCGGTCGCAAGACCTAATTTCATCGAATACCAATTTAATACTTTATAGCGAACAAATTAGCGTTTATTATCAAAAGGTTAAAAATAAAAATAAAAATAAAAACTGTACAAACTTACCTGTGAAATATATTTCTTAGTGATATGCTCTAGTCCACTCATAAGATAGTCGGACTAATTGGTTTTCCATGGCTACATAGGCGTAACCTCGAGCATTTAATGTTTTTTTTTCTAAACATATGAACGGTTCATCTCTGCATAAAGTAACAAATTTGGTGTTTGAATAGGTTTGATTATTTGAACATTTACCTTCGTGTGATAATTTTTCGCATTTGTGACATCTTTCAAGGTGTCGTGCTCTTCTTTTCGCTGTGGATTTTGATTTTCCTTTACCAAATTGTAACTTATTATTTTCGCATCTGGATTCTTTTCTTACTCCGTCCAATTTTTCTCTGATTACTGATACCAGTTCAATCGAAAGTGTGTCATTATTACGTTTAGTGATCAAAGCGTGTAGCATTAGATCATGGTTTAATTCACAGGAAGTCTTCATTTCGTAAAACCTAAAAAAAATAAAAATTCAGAATGGGGGGAGAAGACTAGTTCTTTAGGGTCTGCTAGGGAAAGACCATTCGGGTTCCATTTTCTAGAACTACACGAAAACAGAAAATCTAACTCTAACAGAAATACATATTATCCTTTAAAGACTTGATTCTCCCCACACTTAGTTAGCTGTGGTATCGAAATTGTGATTAACTTCGTTGTCAACTTCCATCGGACTATCTATGTAATGTTTAACTCTGTGACTATTAACTTTAAATTCAATCCCATTTGAATTTATTAATTCTATCGTTCCATATGGGAAAACTCTTTTGACTATGAATGGTCCAGACCATCTTGATTTCAATTTTCCAGGAAATAGCTTGAATAGTGAATTGAAAAGAAGAACTCTGTCTCCTTCTTTAAATTCTTTTGAACTTCTGATTCTTTTATCATGCCATTTCTTCGTTCTTTCCTTATAGATTAACGAATTTTCGTATGCTTCATGTCTTAATTCTTCTAATTCGTTTAATTGACTTAACCGTAGACGTCCAGCTTCATGTAAATCAAGATTACATGTCTTCAAAGCCCAAAATGCTTTGTGTTCAATTTCTACTCGAAGATGACATGCTTTTCCGTAAACGAGTCTAAAAGGTGTGGTTCCAATTGGAGTTTTGTAGGCTGTTCTAAAAGCCCAGAGTGCATCCTTCAATTTTATGGACCATTCCTTCGGATTTGATCCTACGATTTTCTCTAGAATACGTTTTAAAGCTCGGTTGGTATTTTCAACTTGTCCACTTGTTTGTGGATGATATGCAGTGGAGATTTTATGAGTTACTCCATATCTTTTAAGAACTTTCTCAAGTTGATTATTACAAAAATGAGTTCCCCGATCACTTATTAAAGCTTTCGGTGTTCCAAACCTTGCAAAAAGACGTTTTAAAAAATTGACTACAACTCGTGCATCGTTAGTTGGGAGAGCTTGTGCTTCCGCCCATTTAGATACATAATCAATGGCTACGAGAATGTAGAGATTATTATGAGATTTTGGAAATGGACCCATAAAGTCAATACCCCAAATGTCAAATACTTCACATACTTGAATGACATTTTGTGGCATTTCATCATGTTGACTTATTTTTCAGGCCCTTTGACAAGCATCACAGGATTTGCAAAGAAGGTGTGCGTCTTTGTAAATTGTAGGCCAATAGAATCCAGCATCATAAACTTTTCTTGCTGTTTGTTGAGGCCCATAATGCCCTCCTGTTGGTCCTGTGTGACAATGGTTTAAAATTTACTAGCTTCATCTCCGAATACACATCGGCGTATTATTCCATCTGGACAACTTTTAAACAAATGTGGATCTTCCCAGAAATAGTGTTTTATATCACTGAAGAATTTCTTTCGTTTTTGGAACGACAATCCTTTCTCAAGGAATCCACATACTAAGTAGTTTGCATAGTCTGCAAACCATGGAATTTCATTATGATCTATCTTCAATAGATATTCATCAGGAAAGTTTTCTTGTATGGCCGATTCATTTAGAACTTCTAATTCGGGATTTTCAAGACGAGAAAGATGATCAGCGGCGAGATTTTCTGCTCCTCTTTTATCTCGGATTTCAATATCGAACTCTTGTAAGAGTAAGATCCAACGGATTAATCTTGGTTTAGCATCTTGTTTCGAAAATAGGTATCTAAGAGCAGAATGGTCGGTATAGACCACTGTTTTAGCTAAAACGAGATATGAACGAAATTTGTCAAAAGCAAAGACAATAGCAAGGAGTTCTTTTTCAGTAGTTGTGTAATTTGTTTGTGCTCCTTGTAACGTCTTAATAGCATAATATATAGGTTGAAATCGTTTTTCAATCCTTTGTCCTAAAACGGCTCCCATTGCAAAATCACTTGCATCGCACATAAGTTCAAATGGTAGATTCCAATTTGGAGTTATCATGATCGGCGCATTAGTGAGTTTTTCTTTAAGAATATTAAAAGATTTGATACATTCCTCTGAAAAGATGAATAGAGCATCCTTTTCTAGGAGTTTATTCATAGGAGTGGCAATTTTAGAAAAATATTTTATGAAACGTCGGTAAAAACCGGCATGCCCTAGAAAACTCCTAACTCCTCTAACATTGGTGGGATGTGGAAGTTTAGCAATTACATCTACTTTAGCTCTATCCACTTCAATTCCTTCCTTTGAGATTTTATGACCAAGAACGATGCCTTCTTTAACCATGAAATGGCATTTCTCCCAATTAAGAACTAGATTTGATTGTTCGCATCTAATAAGCATTCGTTCAAGATTAACTAAACATGATTCAAATGTATTACCGAAGACTGAAAAGTCATCCATGAAAACTTCCATGCATTCTTCTATCATGTCGTGAAAAATCGCCATCATGCACCTTTGAAAGGTTGCAGGGGCGTTGCAAAGTCCAAATGGCATGCGTTTGTAAGCAAAAGTACCATAAGGGCACGTGAACGTCATTTTATCTTGATCTTCGGGTGCTATTGGAATTTGAAAATATCCAAAAAAATCGTCAAGAAAACAATAGTAACTATTCCCGGCTAATCTTTCCAACATTTGATCAATGAAAGGTAAGGGAAAGTGATCTTTTCTGGTGGCGTCATTTAATTTTCTATAATCAATACATACACGCCATCCTGTTACAGTCCTAGTAGGAATAAGCTCATTTTTCTCATTTGTGATGACAGTCATGCCACCCTTCTTAGGTATGCATTGAACTGGGCTTACCCATGGACTATCAGAAATTGGAAAAATTAAACCTGCATCAAGCAGTTTAATAATTTCTTTCTTAACTACATCTTGCATATTAGGATTTAGTCTTCGTTGGCGTTGCACATACGTTTTATGACCTTCTTCCATAAGGATTTTATGTGTGCAATACGAAGGACTTATTCCTTTTATATCATGAATCTTCCATGCAATGGCTGGTTTATGAGCTTTCAACACAGAAATGAGTTGCGATTTCTCATTTTCAGTAAGAGAAGACGATATTATTACAGGTAATTCAGATTCACCATGTAAATAAACGTATTCCAAATAATTTGGAAGTGGCTTTAACTCTAATGTCGGAGGTTCTTCTATCGATGATTTGTATCGATATCTGTCTTCTTCTTTTAGCATTTGAATTTCTTCTGTTGTTGGTTCATATCTGATGTGTGGAATCTAGTATATAAATTTATCACTGGAAATATGCCTGGTTTAAAGATTACTACACACTAACGGGCAGTGTACCCGATCGTGCAATAGTATAAAAATGGTAATTCCAAGATCGTTCCAAGGACAGTATTAACGTGAGAATTAAGTTTGTAAATAAAAGTAAACTAAGTTAAACTATGAAAATCGAAAGTACGAGATAGTTTGTTTTGCGGCTATTTAACGATTAGCCAAATCAAGATAGCTTTGAAAATAAAAGACAATATTTTTGGTTTTTAAGTTTAAATAAAGGAAATGCAGACTCGACAGAAAAATAAAGATATTTGAATTCAATGGATAAAAGAATGTTCGCCTAGATATCCTATTCGCAGTGTTGGATGATTTGTTATTAAGCACTAGTTCTATTAATCAATGCACGCAATTACAGAGTCGGTTTACCCAGAGTTCTCTTTTAGCAAACACATCAAACTAGGACTTATTGGCTTAGGGTTCCCTTTCACCAAAAACCATCATTCATTTGTGACTTGGTAACTAGCTAATTATAAGATTAAGATTCAATTGGTTACGCGTTCGCTCCACACAATTCACCCCTATTTCGGTTAATTACATTACACAGTTTACCCCCTTGGTCCAGTAAGCACCCAATCGGTTAAGACAAATCAATTGGAAACTAGATCACTAAATTGAAACAGGGTTCCCTTTGTTCAAACAAGTTTCACTAATCAACCTAGTAACAATAATTAACACCCACAAGAATGGTTCTTTAATCAAAACTCATAATTAATCATGCATCAATCAATAAAACATTAAAGTGTCATCCAAACACTTGCAAATATTCAATCTAGACAAACATTAAAGGTTTTAGCCTACAATCATGGCTGAAATCAAAATAGCAATCAAAAACATAGAATAATTCATTATTGATAACAAACGAATAAAACTAATTAAAGATTGAATCCTGAAGAACACACGAATCAAGACTTGATTCCGGAATGATTAGTACCTTAGAATGACCTTGAAGATCTCCAAAAATCACCTAGGTTCGTCAAAAAGTGGCTGGAATTCGTCTCAATACGATTATTATTAATTAGGGTTAAATTCGGGCTTAAATACTTGCAAAAATCTGCTGAACCGCCAGACCTGTCGCGCCGCGGCCTTAATTGTCGCGCCGCGACAATACAAAGGAAATTCTGGCCTTGTAAACTCTCTTTCTGATCTGGAATATAGTGCAATGTCGCGCCGCGGAGGGCTTTGTCGCGCCGCGACATATAGCTGAAACAGAAAACTTCGACTTTTTGCACACTTTCTTCACTTGAATCATCTAATAACCCAAAATACCTGATAATTACTGAACATATTCATCCTCGGTGCGCCATTATCAATAACATACTAACAAAATGCCTCATAAACATCGTAAATCACCACTTTTCAATAATTGCCTCTTCAAACTCACTTCTTCTCAAAATTACCAAGATAACCGCCAAATCGTATCCAAATGGACCAAAATGTAACCGATATCGCCAATGAAAATGTGTATAAAGTACGCGATATCAAACCACCCCACACTAGAGTTTTGCTTGTCCTCAAGCAATTAAACTCGAAAATTATCTTCTACAATACGATAACGTCTTCAATATGAATGTAGAACCAATGAATCAAGAAACCAACAAGCATCTAGCGTGGGCACGATTTGGCAAAAATAACAACCATGGTTCCCACTTGCATTCCCCCGATGTAACTTCCCAAACCGCAATCAAAATGAATCATTATAATAACCAAAAGTAATCTCGATAACGTACCATAATGATGAATCAGAGAACCTCGAATCATAAGTCTTCAATAGCATCGGGAATCAAGTGGGAACCTAGCACCAAGGAATAAGCAATCGAACACATGTGCCAAGAGAACGTACGGGCTACCCCGCAATTGGTCAAGCCAAGCCTCCCACAGTACCTAACATCGCGAGATGTCGGTAGAAAATAATGTGCTTAGGAGGATACACATTACGTCCGGATATCATCGACGGTTATGAGGTAACCATCTAATCCGTTATGTCAACCATAAAGATTGAGGTTCATCAGGCTTAAAAGCTGATATCTTACCTTTCCGGAGGTTATCCACTGGGAATCTGATCAATCACTGACATTTTGTGTATCATGGTGCGCTTCCCATTAAGCTAGCAAATCTCCCTCATTGAGATAAGCTTCGACTACCAGTTTCCCTGTTTGATGTTGAGGCCTGGTAGATTTCCAGTCGATTTTAGCAATGACTTTTCAAGACTTTTCGTCACCCTACAACTGGTCTGGACTACAACTTCTGAAATAACTCAGCAAGTGTGTCGTTCGGGAGACTTGACTCCCTTTAGGATGGAATAGATACATCCTGTGTGGTCATAAAAGGTGGTCGAGCGCATACATTGTCCTTGTTAGGAGAAACAATGAAGACCGCCCTAAAAAGTTTTCGATCTAGCGTGTGGCCCGGCTTCGACCACACGATCCAATCACCGTTCATATGGTTGACACCCGTTTTTGTACAAGTGACCTACGTATGAACTGTCTGTTCATGTAGGATTTCACATTCAAAATAATGAACGTGTTTCCTCTAAAGTACCTCATCGTGAAATGATGGGTAATGAAATGGTACGCCTTTAGAGAAAAACGTACCAAGTAGGACTATCGGAAGACTTTACTTCCTTATGAGTGGATTTGAGTCACTCGGAAGTGCCAATCTGTTTCAATTGACACCGGTTTTAAAATTCCCGAAAACCTTCGGGTTCCATAGCTTTTGGCTATGGGTTGTGTTGTCTAAGCAAACACAAGCACGTAGCTATTGCTCCCAAAAAGGACAGCACTGGTGAAGCTCAAGGCTCCTCTTCCCACAGTATCACATCATTAAATGATGTAATAATAAAATGATATAGTTTCGGAAGTATGCTATACCAAGTAACCAAAAGTTTTTGATCTGGCACGTGATTCGGTCACAATCACGCTATGCAATCAACGCTCTCTCACGGTTTACACCCGTTTTGGGACAGGTGACCTACTATTTAGTTCCCCGAACTAGTAGGATTTCATGTTCAAAGGTAATGAACATGTGGAACAACTTTGGCTTCTTTAAACATAATGAAATAAATACCAAGCCATACCTTAAACAAAGGTTTTGGTCGAATTTTTAACTACATTTTATATATTTTTTTTTTTTCTTTTTTAACTAACTAATTTTTTTCATTTTTTTTTTTTTTTTTTCCCTAAATTTTTCAAAAAATTTTTTTTTTACGACCAAAACCCCGTGAAACGTTAAGTCTTTTAAATGTCAAAACCAAAATAATGATGATTCTATTAATAACCAACCCGAGAGATTTTACATCCCCCACCCCACACTTGAGATTAAGTAATGTCCCCATCACTTGAGATCAAAAATGGATTAAAATCAAAAGGGTAAGAAAAATAAAAACTTATCGAGCTTAACCACAGATCGTGGAATGACAGTGACAGATGGCGCTGAACTGACTGCCAGCATAAGAACATCGTCCATTCCCGATTCTCACACAAATATCATCACTCAAGTAGTTTTGCTGAACTTAATGCCAGACTTGAAAAACCGTTTCATCAACAACCTATTAAAAAGAAAAGCAAGCAAACTACATAAATGGGCAAGGTGGTACCACCCGGTACCGAAACGCCTTGCCCCGAATAAGTCTTAAGTACATCATACGAAAAATAAAAATATCAAGTACAACCAAATCGAAAAGAAAATAGTCTTAAACCAATACAACAAGATCAACGGGCACGCAGGCCCTCATCACTGAAACCCGTCATACGGCCAGCTGCCGTACGGGTACTGCTGCTCATATCTGCGCTGGGCATCCTGAAATCTCTCCCTCTCATCATAAATCGGGGCCTCAACTCGAGGCCTAACCTCACTCCGATAGTATACTGGTTGCTGAGCGATGGTACCAAAATAATTCTCTGGATCGTGGTAATAGAGGCGATCGTTGTGGCGTTGCCAGTCATTACCGTATGCAATCCACTGCTGATCATGGTTTATCTCATTTAACCTTTCCTCCTGCCTAGAATTACTCATCTCTATTCTCTGTTGGCTCGCCCACATTCTGTTATCATGTTCCCGCTGATCACTCCGGAAATCACTAAACCCACTCGACATACCAACCTGTATATTACCCACTGATGAAACCAAACCATCCCAAATTTCTTGGGAAATTCCCCATTGCTGCTCACCCCCAGCTTGCACATTTGGAGCAACCGGCTCCGGCTCATTTACACCCTGATTAGCACCCCCAACCTCGGGTGCTTGTGGCTCAACAAACGGCACCACAACATCTCGACTCTCATTCCACATAACGAAATTCGCATTAAAATAAAACCTTAGATTAAAAGGTTTCATAATCTGCAGCTGATCAGTCAATCTGGTACACCTGCTGAAATCTATATTGAAAAACTTTGCAATTCGCGTAACATAATGGCCACCAAGAATTGGCCGTGTGGCTCGAATCTCTCGTGAATGATTTGACAAATATGTGCCAATAAGATTGCACAAATCCACATGTGCACCTCGCGTATACCTAAACAAAATCCATAGCTCGGTGGAATTTACTTTATCATTCCCATTCCGTCGGGCACAAAAAGTACTTGATAAAAGCTTTTGAAACAACCGTAAGTCTTTTCGTTGAATATCAGAGCCCTTGGATTCATTTGACACAAAAGGCACCAAACCCGATATTTCCTCCCAAAAATCACGCTCAAGATAGCCTTCCTGATTACCAATAAACTCTGTCTCCTGTAAATACCGTTTCAAAAGATTATCGGTCCACCCTTCAAACAAATTCAACGCTCGCGCTAAATCGAATCGACTCATCGCTCTTCTCTCGCCCCCCAATCGAAAAGTTAAGAACCCTTTATCTTCCCCATTTCGTCTAGTACGAAAGCTAAGAGAGGAGAAAAATTCAACAATTAATTCCCTATAAAGATCCTCTCTTAGGGACATAGCGCGTTCCCATGCATCTAGTTCGAACCCACAATAAGACAACGACAACATGGAAGCAATCTCCTCTTTAACCTCATCAGATGCTCTGTCTAACTCATCCCAGCTGAAGAACCAAGTAGCTTGGATGTTTCGAACCGAAATAAATGCATAGTATTGAGGAAATTCTTCCTGAACTGTTTCCAACCACACTTCCGGGTCGGTTCGTCGTTCTTCCTCCATACGGGCCTGAGCCGTGGAGGATGATGGTGCACTAGCTCTGCTTCTCTGCACAAATTAAACAAAAACAAATCCAAACACAAACATTGAAGAGTTAGCGTTAAGCGAAATCAACATGTTCCACATACTTGCATCAATTGTCATCAAACTCGTTTCAACTTCAATTAAACATTTAAACAATAGCAAGTATCCAAAACATATGTTTGTGTTTCATGTATCACATTCAAACTAATTCCAAAACTCTTATAGCATAAATGTGTTTCTTTAAACAACTAACTTTAAACTCCATATAACAAACTTCATCATATCAACCATCCAATTACATCAAGATTAAACAACTCCACATTCAAATAGTCATCTCATTAATCACAAAAACTCAACAAACTTAACCAATTCCAAATTCTCACATGAAACCCGCCCAAATTACCCCACACTATCTTAAAACATACCATCATTAACAATCAACACCCTTTCAAACAAAATCCCCAAATATTTAACATGAAATTCGAATTTAATCACTACCATAATTTCAAGAATCAATATCATGCATAATCAACACAATAAATCATGAAGAAACACAATAATATCAAATTCATCAACAATTAATTCATATTAAAGCATAAAAGATTCAATTAAACATAACCCCCTTAAATTTTCAAACATGAACCCTAAAATTAACAAGATTAATCAAGATTAATGAAAGAAAAAGCAAGAGATTAGTTAAAATCGGACCTTAACCGGCATGATGTAGCAATTAATTGAAGAAATTAAGAAGTGATTTGGGTAATTGAATTTAGGGTTTGAAAAGCCTTAGGTGTTCTTGAGATAAGTGTGTGATAATATGTGGTGTAAAACTGATGCATATACCCTAAAAAGGGTCAAATTCGCGACGGGTCATGTAATTATTCGGGTTGGCCCATTTAACTTTAAACAAAACCGGGGGTTCAGTATCTGGTCGCGTGATTCGTCGCGCCGCGATGTTAACTGCCGCGCCGCAGCAGTACACTACCCCTGATGGTTAATTCTTTTGAGAAACGTGAATCCCCAAACCAATGATACCTCGCGCCGCGACCAAAATTGCCGCGACGCGGTAATACACATATTTAAATATCATCTTTAAGTCCCTTTCTGTTTCCAACCTACGCACTTCTCCGCGCCGCGAAGGCCGTTGCCGCGACGCGGCAATACAAAGGGAACAGCCACTTCGTTTTTTTTTACTTAATTAACAACCATTAATTAACCTTAAACCTCAAAACCAACTAGCAATCAGTAAAAACCAATCATTTAGCATTTTAGACTCAGCGAACCCGTGATCTTAGCAAATTATACAAACTATACAACAATGTGAACCTTATTTAACGAGTCGTTCACGCGACTCGTCCCCAACTTCAAGTGGCGTTGGGATCGGGTTCAACGCGAACCTCATCATTAATCTCCAACGGACCCTCAAAATACTTCTTCACGCGATGTCCGTTAACCTTAAAGGTGCTACCATTTGCATTTATTAACTCAATCGTACCGTATGGGTACACCTTAACAACCTCAAATGGTCCCGTCCACCGGGACTTAAGTTTTCCCGGTAAAAGTTTTAATCTAGAGTTAAACAAAAGCACTCGGTCGCCTTCGTTAAACTCTTTCGGACCCTTAAACTTCTTATCATGCCATTGCTTGGTCTTTTCTTTATAGATCAACGAATTCTCATACGCATCAAGGCGTAATTCACCAAGCTCGTTCAATTGCCCCGCCCTTAGGCGTCCGGCTTCCTTCAAGTCTAAATTGCACTTTTGAAGTGCCCACATAGCTTTATGCTCAATCTCCAACGGGAGATGGCACGCTTTCCCATAAACCAACCGATAAGGAGTGGTACCAAGTGGCGTTTTGAAGGCGGTTCTAAACGCCCACAAAGCTTCATCGAGCTTATTTGCCCACTCCTTCGGATTCGAACCCACAGTTTTCTCAAGAATACTTTTAAGAGCTCGATTGGTATTCTCAACTTGTCCGCTCGTTTGGGGATGGTATGAAGTAGAAACTTTATGGACAACTCCATATCGCTTCAATACCTTCTCCATTTGAGCGTTACAAAAATGAGTACCCCTATCACTAATTAAAGCTTTAGGAGTTCCAAATCGAGAGAATAAACGCTTAAGGAACGAAATCACAACTCGTGCATCATTTGTGGGTAAAGCTTGCGCTTCGGCCCATTTAGACACGTAGTCGATGGCAACGAGTATGTAACTATAATTCTGAGATTTCGGAAATGGCCCCATAAAGTCAATTCCCCAAACGTCAAATACTTCGCAAACTTGGATGCTTTGTTGAGGCATCTCATCACGTTTGGTGACTTTACCTGCCCTTTGGCACGAATCACATGACTTACAAACCAGGTGGGCATCTTTGAAGATTGTCGGCCAATAAAAGCCGGCATCATAAACTTTACGCCCCGTAATTTGGGGTCCAAAATGCCCACCGGTAGGCCCACTATGGCACTCGGTTAGAATTCGCATACACTCATCACCGGAAACACACCGGCGGATAACTCCATCGGGACAACAACGAAAAAGATAGGGATCCTCCCAGAAATAGTACTTAAGGTCACTGAAGAATTTCTTCCTCTTTTGATGTGACCACCCTTTCTCCAAGAATCTCCCAACGAGATAATTAGCTATGTCCACGTACCACGGCTCATCAACCTTATCCACCTTCATGAGATATTCGCCGGGAAAATCATCATGAATGGTCGTCTCATCGAGAACCTCACGGGAGGGGTTCTCAAGACGTGAAAGGTGATCGGCCGCCAAGTTTTCAGCACCCTTTTTATCCCGGATCTCCACATCAAATTCTTGCAAAAGCAAGATCCATCTAAGAAGTCGGGGTTTTGCATCCGGTTTGGCAAAAAGGTACTTTAGAGCAGAATGGTCCGTAAAGACAATAGTCTTAGATAAGACTAAGTAGGACCGGAACTTATCAAACGAAAAGACCACCGCAAGGAGCTCTTTTTCAGTGGTAGTATAATTTAATTGTGCTCCTTGCAAGGTCTTGCTTGCATAGTAGATGGGTCGGAAATGCTTCTCGACCCTTTGACCCAAAACTGAGCCAACAGCGAAATCAGATGCATCGCACATAAGCTCGAACGGTAAGGACCAATTCGGAGCAATAATGATTGGTGCATTGATGAGTTTCTCCTTCAAAAGCTCGAATGCCTTTTGGCACTCGTCGGAGAAATTCCACGGGGTGTCCTTTTCAAGGAGTTTATTCATCGGGTTTGCGATCTTAGAAAAATCTTTAATGAATCGCCGGTAAAAACCGGCGTGCCCGAGAAAACTCCTAACACCCTTAACATCGGTAGGAGGTGGAAGGTTCTTAATAGCGGTAACCTTTGCGGGATCCACCTCTATACCGTTCTTAGAAATCTTGTGCCCGAGAACTATGCCCCCTTGAACCATGAAATGGCACTTCTCCCAGTTGAGCACAAGATTGGACTTTTCGCACCTGACCAACATCCGTTCTAAGTTAAGAAGGCATGAATCGAAAGTGTCACCGAAGACCGAGAAGTCATCCATGAACACCTCCATGCAATCTTCGATCATGTCATGGAATATGGCCATCATGCACCTTTGAAAAGTGGCCGGAGCATTGCAAAGGCCAAAGGGCATGCGTCGATATGAAAACGTGCCATACGGGCACGTGAAAGTAGTCTTCTCTTGGTCCTCGGGCGAGATAGGAATTTGAAAATAGCCCGAGAAACCATCGAGAAAGCAATAGAAACTGTTTCCCGCCAACCTCTCTAGCATTTGATCCATGAAAGGTAGCGGGAAGTGGTCTTTACGTGTGGCGTCGTTCAACTTTCGGTAGTCGATACAAACACGCCACCCCGTGACAGTCCGCGTGGAAATTAACTCATTTTTATCATTGGTGGTAACAGTCATACCACCTTTCTTAGGTACACAGTGTACCGGGCTAATCCACGGGCTATCAGAAATCGGGTATATCAGACCTGCATCAAGGAGCTTAACGATTTCTTTCTTCACGACATCCTGCATGTGCGGGTTCAACCTCCTTTGACGTTGCACCACAGGTTTGGAGTTATCCTCCATTAGGATTTTGTGGGTGCAATAGGAGGGACTAATACCCTTAATGTCGTGAATCTTCCATGCAATGGCCGGTTTATGGGCCTTTAGCATGGTAATAAGCTCATTTTTCTGACCTGCTGAAAGAGAAGAAGAAATAATTACCGGAAGCTTAGATTCCTCTTGCAAGTAAGCGTATTCCAAATGATCTGGAAGTGGCTTCAATTCAAGCTCGGGAGGTTCTTCAATTGAAGACTTGCTCCGGTAATTAACATCACGTTCGAGTTCTTTGAACTCCTCTTCAGTCGGCTCATAGCCGTTTTCCATCAAGGTGGTTAAAAGATCCACCTCCTCAACCTGCACATCCTCATCAATCTCAACCAATGAGCATTCTCCTGAACCCTGTAACTCTGGGAATTCCTGCAAAAACTCAGACTGGACATTCACAGTGTTAAGAAAATAACATGTATCATCAGTGTAGCCAGGGTATTTTAAAGCATGGTCGATTGAGAATGTTGCACTCAAATCATCTATCCTAAGGGTCAGCTTTTGGCCATACACATCAATCATACACCTAGCAGTATTTAAGAATGGCCGACCCAAAATTAGTGGAATCCTTTCATCCACTTCCATATCCAAAACCACAAAATCCGCCGGAAAAACTAACGACCCGGTCTTAACTAGCATATTCTCTATGATTCCACGAGGGAATTTAATAGAGCGGTCAGCTAGCTGAACAGCCATGCGCGTGGGTTTTAACTCCCCGGGGTCTAGCTGTAAATAAATAGAATATGGCATTAAATTAATGCTAGCCCCCAAATCCGCCAAAGCCCTCATACAGTCTAGATTACCAAGTAAACAAGGAATGGTAAAACTTCCAGGATCTTCAAGCTTCTCGGGAAGCTTGTTTGCAACAACCGCTGAGCATGCGGCATTCAACCTGACTGAAGACACGTTCTTCAGCTTCTGCCTGTTAGTCAGCAAATCTTTGAGAAACCTCGCATACTTAGGCATACCTGCAATAACATCAATAAAAGGCATATTTATGTTAACTTTTTTAATCAAGTCCATGAACTTGGACTTTTCGGCCTCTAGCTTCTCCAATCGCTGTTTCCTCGGGAATGGGAGCGGTGGTTGATACTCTCTAACTACCGGTTTAGCAGCAACAGTAACCGGTTCCTTAACAACTTTTTCAGCCACCTGTTCCAGCTCCTTCTCCCCTTCCGGTTCACTTTCAACAACCGGCTCACTATCATTAACTAACGGTACCCTCAAATCATACTCGTCGGGCTTCCTCGGTGGATCATATGCTAAACCACTTCGGGTGGTGATAGCATTAACATGCCCGTTTTTCGGGTTACTATCCGTCTTGCTCGGTAACTCCCCCGGTTTCCTCTCACTACTCTTATTAGCAAGTTGACCAATCTGCTGTTCAAGATTATGAATAGCTGCTTGTTGATTTCGAAACATTTGGTCATTCTTTTCATTATTCTGAGTAACGGTAGTGACAAGTTGAGTCTGAGATATCACTAACTTCTCGATCATAGCCTCAAGGTTGGACTTTTTCTCTTCGACCTGTGGTTTCTGAAAATAACCGGGAGCTTGCTGCTGAAAACCTCCACTAGAACCCGGTTGGAACCTCGAACCCTGATTACCTTGCGGATTATAAGGATTATTAAAATTCCTATTAAACTGAGCACGTCCCTGAAACTGATTGTTATTCTGCTGACTAATATAGTTGACCTCTTCTTTCTGATTCATAGTCAAACCCGCATCACAATCTTTGCCCAGATGCAAACCTCCACAGTATTCACAACCAACCTTCATACCATGAATATCCTTGTTCATCTTCTCCAAATTCCTACCAAACGAATCCAACTTAGCACTGAAAGACCCAAAATCATCATAAGCACCTGTACCTGTCGTCTCTGTTCTCTTAACTGAAGCTGAATGGAAAGACTCATGATCCTGATGCCACTCATGAGAATAAGCAGCTTGTTTTTCAATGATCTCTAACGCCTCTTCTTCAGTCTTATCCATTAACGTACCACCTGCAGCTTGATCAATACTCTGACGCGTAGGAATATCACAACCTTTGTAGAAAATCTGAACCTTCTGTAAATCATTCAACCCGTGTTGCGGGCACGAGCGTAACAAAGTAGCAAAACGGTCCCAAGCATCAAACAATGTCTCACTGCTCTTTTGTCTAAATTGAGAAATATCTGCTTGAAGTCGAGCAGCTCGAGATGCAGGGAAAAACTTCGACAAAAACTTATCTTCCAAAGTCTCCCAAGATGTAATCGTACCTTCTGGTTGCTTATCTAACCATCTCTTAGCTTCTCCCTTAAGAGTCCAAGGAAAAAGTCTTGTCTTAATTGAAGTGTCGGCAACCTCATGTAGCTTAAACAAGTTACAAACATCATTAAAATTACGAAGATGCTCGTTAGCATCCTCGGTATCTTTGCCATAGAATCGGCAATCAGAAGAAATCAAATTCAGGATCGGCCCTGTAATTTGAAAAGGCTGAGTAATATTCGGCTGAGTAATCGAATTGCCTTGGCCTCCTCGGGTGGCCTTCAACTTTTCTGCCATAGTCTGAGGACGAGGTGGTTCTTCGGCCATTTCTTCAGTTTCCGATAAAACTGATGAATCCACTGTTAACTTTTGCTTCTGACTTAAAGCTTTAAACAACTCTCTTTCAGGCTCGTCAAATGGTTTAACAATTGGAGAATCTGAAGAACGCGTATGTTGCATGCACTACCTGTAACTGCAAGAACACAGCTAACAAACCGATTAAACGCACCGACTCAATTAGAATTAAATTAAACTAAACAGTTAAAATTAACTAAAAACAAACTTAATTATCAAACTTAATTTTCAACACAACTGTCCCCGGCAGCGGCGCCAAAAACTTGATGTGTGGAATCTAGTATATAAATTTATCACTGGAAATATGCCTGGTTTAAAGATTACTACACACTAACGGGCAGTGTACCCGATCGTGCAATAGTATAAAAATGGTAATTCCAAGATCGTTCCAAGGACAGTATTAACGTGAGAATTAAGTTTGTAAATAAAAGTAAACTAAGTTAAACTATGAAAATCGAAAGTACGAGATAGTTTGTTTTGCGGCTATTTAACGATTAGCCAAATCAAGATAGCTTTGAAAATAAAAGACAATATTTTTGGTTTTTAAGTTTAAATAAAGGAAATGCAGACTCGACAGAAAAATAAAGATATTTGAATTCAATGGATAAAAGAATGTTCGCCTAGATATCCTATTCGCAGTGTTGGATGATTTGTTATTAAGCACTAGTTCTATTAATCAATGCACGCAATTACAGAGTCGGTTTACCCAGAGTTCTCTTTTAGCAAACACATCAAACTAGGACTTATTGGCTTAGGGTTCCCTTTCACCAAAAACCATCATTCATTTGTGACTTGGTAACTAGCTAATTATAAGATTAAGATTCAATTGGTTACGCGTTCGCTCCACACAATTCACCCCTATTTCGGTTAATTACATTACACAGTTTACCCCCTTGGTCCAGTAAGCACCCAATCGGTTAAGACAAATCAATTGGAAACTAGATCACTAAATTGAAACAGGGTTCCCTTTGTTCAAACAAGTTTCACTAATCAACCTAGTAACAATAATTAACACCCACAAGAATGGTTCTTTAATCAAAACTCATAATTAATCATGCATCAATCAATAAAACATTAAAGTGTCATCCAAACACTTGCAAATATTCAATCTAGACAAACATTAAAGGTTTTAGCCTACAATCATGGCTGAAATCAAAATAGCAATCAAAAACATAGAATAATTCATTATTGATAACAAACGAATAAAACTAATTAAAGATTGAATCCTGAAGAACACACGAATCAAGACTTGATTCCGGAATGATTAGTACCTTAGAATGACCTTGAAGATCTCCAAAAATCACCTAGGTTCGTCAAAAAGTGGCTGGAATTCGTCTCAATACGATTATTATTAATTAGGGTTAAATTCGGGCTTAAATACTTGCAAAAATCTGCTGAACCGCCAGACCTGTCGCGCCGCGGCCTTAATTGTCGCGCCGCGACAATACAAAGGAAATTCTGGCCTTGTAAACTCTCTTTCTGATCTGGAATATAGTGCAATGTCGCGCCGCGGAGGGCTTTGTCGCGCCGCGACATATAGCTGAAACAGAAAACTTCGACTTTTTGCACACTTTCTTCACTTGAATCATCTAATAACCCAAAATACCTGATAATTACTGAACATATTCATCCTCGGTGCGCCATTATCAATAACATACTAACAAAATGCCTCATAAACATCGTAAATCACCACTTTTCAATAATTGCCTCTTCAAACTCACTTCTTCTCAAAATTACCAAGATAACCGCCAAATCGTATCCAAATGGACCAAAATGTAACCGATATCGCCAATGAAAATGTGTATAAAGTACGCGATATCAATATCCATTAGCTATTAGTGTAGCTAACATTTCAGTTTCATCAATTGGTTCAGTTCCTTCTCCTAAAGAACATTCTCATGTTCCTTGTAATTCTGGAAATTCTCCTAACAATTCTGCATGTGAATCTATAGTTTGAATATAATAAATGTATCATCTGCAGATTGCGGTTGTTGCATTGCTCTATCAACTGAAAAGGTAACACTCTCATCCTCTATACTTAGGGTCAGTTTCTTACCGAACACGTCTATCATTGCTTTAGCCGTGTTTAAGAATAGTCTTCCTAATATGAGAGGAATTTGAGAATCTTCTTCCATGTCCAGAACAACAAAATCTACTGGAAATACTAAAGTACCAACTTTAACTAGCATGTTCTCCATTATCCCTCTAGGATATTTTATTGATCTATCAGCTAGTTGTATGCTTATTCTTGTTGGTTTCAATTCTCCAAGGTCTAGTTTAGCGTATAGTGAATACGGCATTAGATTTATACTAGCACCTAAGTCTACCAATGCTTCTATTGAACTAAGACTACCCAGAAAACATGGAATTGTGAAACTTCCTGGATCTGATAATTTTTCTGGTATCTTATTCAACAGCACTGCTGAACAATTAGCATTCATAGTAACAGCCGAGAGTTCTTTCATTTTCTTTCTATTCGAGATTAGATCTTTCAGAAATTTAGCATAACTAGGCATTCCTGAAATCACATCAATGAAAGGAAGATTTACATTTATCTGTTTAAACATATCCAAGAATTTGGATTGCTCGGCTTCAAGTTTCTCTTTCTTCATTTTACTCGGGTAAGGAAGTGGTGGTTGGTATGGTTTAACATAAGGTTTAGCTTTAACTGTGTTATCTTCATTAACCTTTTCAACTACCGGTTCTTTTTCCTTATCTTGTTCAGGTTGTGGTTCTTGTGGAGTAGGAATAGCGTCATCAGAAATTACAGGTATTTCAGGTGGGTTAAGTGTAATACCACTTCTTGTGGTAATGGCTTTAGCTGTTTCATTCCGGGGGTTAGCATTTGTATCACTAGGTAAACTTCCCGGTTTTCTTTCACCTATTAACCTTGCTAGGTTACTTACTTCTTGTTCCAAATTTTGAATAGAAGCTTGTTGATTTCTAAATGCTTGAGCATTTTGTTCATTGGTTTGTTTCTGAGATGTGAAAAACTGTGTTTGAGATTCAACTAGCTTCGTCATCATATCTTCTGAATTCGGCTTTTTATCATCGGTTTGTGGTGGTTTGGTTTGAAAATTAGGTCTTTGCTGATTGTAAGTATTATTGGATACTTGTTGATTGCTAGGACCTTGTTGGTTGTTGTATGGAACATTTCGGTTATAATTCTGGTTTTGATTGTAGATTAGTCTTGGCGGTTGATAATTATTCTGATAATTTTTTCCAGGCCTTTGGTTTAGCTATGAAATATTCTCTCTTTGTTCCATTGTTAGCTCAATACTAAGACAATCTTTTGTCAAATGTGGTCCTCCACACTGCTCACAACTAATTCGTATTGAGTGAATATCCTTAGTCATCTTTTCCATTCGTCTCTCGACAGCATCTATCTTTGCGGAAATGGAATCTAAGTCATGGCTAGAATCGGCTCTAGCTGCTTTAGATGATCTAACGATATCTTTTTCTTGGTGCCACTCATGTGAGTGGGAAGCAGTGTTATCAATAATTTTGTAAGCATCAGTTTCTGTTTTCTTCATAATAGAACCACCATCTGCTATATCTATGTCTTTTCTTGTAGTGATGTCGCATCCTTGGTAGAATATTTGTACTATTTGACAGGTGTCTAAACCATGTTGCGGACATCCTCTCAATAACTTTCCAAATCTGGTCCATGCCTCATATAGAGTTTCATTCGATTTCTGTGTGAACGTAACAATTTCTCCTTGAAGTCTTACGGCTTTAGATGCCAGAAAGAATTGTTTAAGAAATTTTTCAACTAAAACGTCCCATGTATCAATCGCCCCTTCAGGTAACGATTCCAACCAATCTTTGGCTTCTCCCTTTAAAGTCCAGGGAAATAACATGAGATATATCTATTCATCCTCCACTTCTCTTATTTTAAATAGTGTGCAGATCCTATTAAAGGTACGAAGATGTTCATTTGGATCTTCCTTCGGCGCACCACTAAATTGGCATTGATTAGTCACCATGTGTAGAATTTGTCCTTTGATTTCATAATCTGGCGCATTAATGTCTGGATGAGTAATTGCGTGACCTTGGCCAGTGCGTTTAGCTCGCATTCGGTCTTCCATACTTAGAGGTTCCAGATTTTCCATAATTGAATTTGTTGAATCTGAATCACTAGAGGATTCTGATTTAATGGTTCGTTCCTCAACAATCTCTGTTTGAATGATTGGTGGTTCCGGAGGAAAAATTAATGGTTCAGGATCTATGAATCGTCCCTGAATATTTTCCGGATTCTCAATTGTGAGGTCGGGTTCAAAAAATGGATTATCGGAAATTTGAATTGGAGTACTTGGTAGATTGGATGACGATTCTAAAGGAAAATCGACGGCGACAATATTTTCTAGATGTCTTGATCGAGTTACAGGTGGTGAACGTACAAAAGGTGGTGAACGTCTTGCTCGGTGCATTCACTGAATATCCTATTAGTTTTTAAAAGGAAAGAAAAATTATATAAGTTATCCAATTAATAGACTTTTCTGATTTTGCCCACGTTTCGAATAGCCAAAAGATGCAGCAGAGGGGCAGGATTCGTTTGGTCTCAATATAATTGAGTACTGTTTGGCTCCAATAACCCGGTCCACGTACAAATCCAACTACTACTACGAACCAGAAAATTTTGATGTCTATCAATTTAACCACTTAAAATAAATTTTCATAATTTAAAGAAATTTAGAGAAGAAATAGAATTAATTCTAAGTCCTAAAACTAGAATGTCGAGAAATAAGAAAGAAAAAGAGCGCGTCGAAAAAGGTCGAAAAAGAAAAGGGTTGAAAAATAAAAGGCGTCGAAAAATAAGAAAGAAAAAGAGTGACTTATAAAACTTTAAAACACTCGACTAACCCAACCTTATTACTATCACTAACTTAAAATTAAAATTGCAAATTGAGATTACTAATTGGAGTGATAATTGATACATAGGTAAAAGGCGTCGAAAAATAAAAATAAGAAAGTAGTGCGTCAAAACTTAAAAAGGAACTAAAAACTAAAAATTAAAAGTTGCGTCTAAAAATATTAAAGCTTACAAGAAAAACTATATCCCAAATGGCAATATCTTAAAAAGGTACTAAAACTTAAAAAGGCGTCGCAAAATTCTAAAGCACCTAAATCTTAGTCTAAAGAGAAAGCACTTAAGGAATTTTACGGCAAAGCTTAAAAATCTAAAAGTAAAAATAACTATGGCAAAAACTATGGATTAAAACTAAATATGAGCGAAAAATTCAAAAAATTACGCTAAAACAATTAAAAAGGGACAAAATATAAAAATATACTAAAAGTTGTAAAAAGTACAATTTTTATAAAAATATTATTTTTATATTATTTATTTATTAAAACTATTAATTTTACAATTTAATTAAACTAATTAAACTAAATATATAAAATAATTAAAACTAAACTAAATTAATTAATTAACAAAACCTAATTAGGGTTTTTAAATAAATATTAATAATAATTACACGTAATTAATGCAGAATTAGGGCTTCTACTCGTGTCAGGGTGGCTCCGCGAGTTGCGGTGCCACGTACCAGAAAACCCCGCGAGTCGCGGAGGTTAAAATTTTAAATGCACAAATATCGTTCGACAGGTTCTGTAGTTTTTTTTAATTATATTTTATATATTTTCTATTTTTAATTTAATTAAAATATTTATATAAATTAAATAAAAGTTATATTTTAAAAACTAAAATAGAAATAAAATACTTTATAATTTTTAAAAATCTTAAAAATAAATTTATATATTTATTTTTTTATTCGGTTTTTAATTTTTTATATATTTTTTAATATTTAAAAAGTATATATTTTACAAAAACTAATTAAAACTTAATAAAAAAATTTTTTCATGTGTGTGGCGTTTCGCTTCGGCGTTCCCCGGCAGCGGCGCCAAAAATACTTGATGTTATGCGAGGTGTATATGAAATAGCTTATATTTTACTAGGAAAAACTATTAAATACGATACAATATTACACAAGATATTTATTTATTTATAGAATGGATATACTTAAACCTTGCTACAACACTTATAGGCAGTGTACCTAATCGTACAGTAGTGTAGTTTTTAGTAAGTCCGGTTCGTTCCACAGGGAAAATCTTTAAACAAAGCTTAACGCTATATTAGTTTAATTTATAAAAATACAAATATATATAAGTAATATTATTATTATAAAAGGGGGTTTTTTACCATTTAATGACCGGTTTGTCGATTTTAAAACTTTAGTCGCAGTTAAAACCTAATGTAAAATATTAAAAATAAATACAAGACTTAATTTAAAGCGTAAAGTAAATAACGATAATGAAATTGCGATAAATGAAAGTGCGATAAAATAAAAGTGCGATAATTAAAAAGTACGATAATTAAAAGTGCAATTAAATACAATAACAATAAATAAAGGTACGATAATTAGAAGTGCAATTAAATATAAAATAAAGGAAATTAAATATGAAATAAAAGAATTATGCTTATTTAAACTTCCGTAATCATGATGTTTGACGTGTTGATTTTAGTTTTATGTCCATGGGTTAATTGTCCTTTGTCCTGGATTATTTAATATGTCCGTCTGGTTTTTGTCCATAACAGTCCATCAGTCATAAATATAAAGTGTGAGTGTCCTCGTCAAATTATCCTTATACCCGAAGTTAAATATTCTAACTAATTGGGGACTTAAACTGTAACAAGGTTTTAATACTTTGTTTAATAATTACACCAGGTTATCGACTGCGTGTAACCCAAGGTTTTAATACTTTGTTAACAATTACACCAAGTGTCCTTGTATATAATTTCACCCCTGTTTTAATAATTCTGGTGACTATTAATCCATTCCCGTGTCCGGTTAAATGAACGATTATTCGTACATATAAATACCCCGCCCATCGTGTCCGATCGAGTGTATATGGTTATTTATAGGGACGTCCAATTGTAAATCTTTATATTAAAATTAACAAACTATCATTTAGTTAAACAAATATAAAGCCCATTAATAGCCCATAGTCTAATTTCCACAAGTGTCGTTCTTTTGTCCAAACCCCAATTATGGTACAAAGCCCAATTACCCAATTTTAATAATTAGCCCAACATCATGATTACTTCGGCATTAAATAAGCATAATAATAACTTAGCTACGAGACATTAAATTAAAAAGGTTGAACATAACTTACAATGATTAAAAATAGAGTAGCGTTACACGGACAGAATTTCGACTTACACCCTTACAATATTCGCTAACATACCCTTATTATCGGAAATTAAAATTAAAATTAAAATTAAAATATAAATATATATATATATATATATATATATATATATATATACACGTTTACATATAGATAGAGAGATTGATATATGGATATATAAAACGATCAAAATGCGTTAGCTTTTATAGGCATTTTTGTCCAGGGTATCTCCGCGAGTCACGGTCCCTTTGCACTACAAACTCCGCAAGTCGCGGAGTTCGTAAACCCAGCTCACACAAGTTTGGATCCTAGTCTGCCGACGGTTTTAATATATAAATATAATATATATATATATAATTTATATAATTAATTATATATTATATTATATTTATATACATAGTTAACTTGTAATTTTTAGTCCGTTGCGTCGAGCGTTGAGAGTTGACTCTGGTCCCGGTTCCGGATTTTCGAACGTCCTTGCGTACAATTTAATATCTTGTAATTTGCGTTTTGAATCTTGTATTCTTGTAATTTTGAGACGCTTCTTATCAATAATTGGAACCACTTTGATTGTATTTTGTACTTTTGAGCTTTTTGGTCGTTTACGTCTTCAATTCGTCGAATCTATCTTTTGTCTTCACCTTTTATTATTTAAACGAATATCACTTGTAAATAGAACAATTGCAACTAAAAGCTTGTCTTTCTTGAGGAATAATGCTATGAAATATATGTTCATTTTTAGCATTATCAACAACTCGTTGATGTGTTTGCATCATCTTAACCAAGTTTTGACAATCATAACACTAGTGTAAGTCTAAGATATGTAGCACAACTCAATTAAGGGTTGTAAGTAGTTTGATGAACCAAAGTTACATCAAGATCTTAGATCCGACACATACATGAGTTCTAATAGTAATATTAAGCTACAAACTTGAAAGTAAACTAAATAAACAAGATCTTAAGTTGTAGAACTTAGATCTTAGCTAGATCTTAAAGATCCTAGACTAGAAAGTCTAGATCTAGTGTTCTTAAGTTAGATCCTAAGTTACAAAACTTGGATCTACACTTTAATGAAACCACAAGTTATGAAACTTAGATTTTCAATTTCTAAAATGTATGTAAGCTTGTAAGCTCTTATTTACAACAAAATTAGAAGACCATAAGTTATATAAACTTAGATCCAACATAAGTATATGAAGTTATAACTAGAAAGTTATACTTCCATGTTCTTGAACTTACAAAGTTAACTTTTAGTTTCAAGAAATATGAGATCAAGATTAACTAGTAATACTTCACCAAATTAACAACATCACAACTTTAAAGTACTTACAAAAGAAAGAATTAAACTAAAGTATAAGTATTATGTTCATGTTTGTTTCATACTTAGGAAGATTCAAATCAAAGTTTGGATCTTAGGATTTAAGTCTACAAAAAATGAACACAAGTATGATTATGAAACTTATGAACTTTAAATCTTGAAAACATTTAAATGTAGAACCATAAACTAACAAGTTTAGGTTCTTGTTCTTGGTTCTTCATCAAACAAAATATTGAAGAAAGCAAGATTCATGGAGATGCAAACTAGGTAGTTTGATCTTTAACAACAACAAACAATAATCAAGTAAGTAAACAACAAACAAAGATCAAGTAATTTGATGATGATGGTGGCTGTTTTATGAAGGAAAAGGAAAAGAAAATAAAGCTTGTTACTTACAATATTTTGAGAGAGAAATGAGAGAAAAGAGAAGTAAGTTTGAAGTGTGTGTAAAAGTTAAATGGAGACTAGTGTGTAACAAAAAAAAAAATTGAACTCCCTTTTTCCCTACAAAGGCTGACGGTTTTAGCATCAAGGAGGAAAGAATCAAATGCAACTTTCATGCATGGGGAGATGGTGAATGCTTAGAATGGTATTAAAGCTAAATGGCATGGGAAAGAGGTGTAAGTATACTAGTAACAAGTCTAAACATAACACTAACTAATCTTGTTTATCATTAATGAAATACTTGCATAATAATGGGCTAATTAGTCCATTAAGAAAGTAGGGTGGGCTTCCAAGTCCATTTCCAATAATAAAAGCTCAAGCCCAAGTAAGTAGCAAATTAAATAAACAAAGCCCAAGTAATTAACTAGTTACATTAGTTAATTAAAAATGATCAATATTAATTAATCATGAATGTAAATAATATTCGAAAATATTATTCGTGAAAAGTACGTGTGTCACAAAGATAAGTCGGGCCATGAAAAGTTAAATACGGTAACAAGTAACACGTATAAGAACACGTTTATTAAAACACAAGCATTAATAATAAATTATTAATAATTAAACATTGGAAAAACCAGGGTTGTTACAGTTATAATCTAATTATTATTATTATTATTATTATTATTATTATTATTATTATTATTATTATTATTATTATTATTATTATTATTATTATTATTATTATTATTATCATCATCATCATCATTGTCGTTATTAATAAAAGATATTATTGTTATTTTTATTATTATTACTATCGTTATTATCGTTAAGGTTATAATTATTATTATTATTATTATTATTATTATTATTATTATTATTATCATTCAAATAGTTATTAGTATTATCATTAGTATTATTATTATTAGTATTATTATAATTAAAACTAATATTAGTAACATCTAATTATTATGATTACTATTATTATTATTAATATGAACGCGATATAAAAGACGACTAAAAGCTATTAAATGAAGCGATTAGGAAATAATGAGTATGAGTATCATGATGAAATTAAGATATTGTAAGATATTGATTTAAAGGAAAAATATCGTTTTAATTATTTTACTATTATTATTATTAAAAGTATTTTTAATATTAAAACTATCATTTTTACTAAAATTATTATTTTTAATAAAAATATCATTGTTAATATGAAACATCATTATTATTATTATTTTAGTACTATTGTTAATAAAAATTATCATTTTATCATTTTTAGAAAATATAATTATTGTTATTTTTATTAATAGAATAATAATAATTATTACAAAATAATACAACTTTTACTTATTATTATTATTATTATCAATATTATTTTATCAAATAAATATGTGATATAAAGATATTTTACTACGTATAATATAATTACATTAATAATACCTATTATATTATTTTTATGATATTAAATGAACTTTATAAATTTTATTACTTAAGATATATAAAAGTATATTTTTATTATATAAATTTTAATACAAAATTTTATTTATTAATAAAAGAACTATATTATTTACTTTAATAAAATCTATTAAAAATATGTAAATAAATAAAACGACTATATTTAAACTATATAATAATCATGTATAAATTTTGGAAGACATTTTGGTCAATATGACTTTTGTTGACTTTTGCATATTTAGTCTCGAGCATTAGGATTGTGATACACTACGACTTGACCTAAATTGTTAGACAGATATTGATCAAACATATAAATATATGTAATTAATATAGGTTCGTGAATCCAAGGCCAACATTGCACTTGTTCAATGATGTCATATGTATTTTTACTACAAAATACAGTATTGTGAGTTTCATTTGCTCCCTTTTTAAATGCTTTTGCAATATATATTTTTGGGACTGAGAATACATGCGCTGTTTTTATAAATGTTTGATGAAATAGACACAAGTACTCAAAACTACATTCTATGGTTGGATTATCGAAATCGAATATCTCCCCTTTAGCTTGGTAACCTAAGAATTAGGGAACAGTACCCCTAATTGACGCGAATCCTAAAGATAAATCTATGGGCCTAACAAACCCCATCCGAGGTACGGATGCTTTAGTACTTTGATTTTTATACAGACGAGAGGATTCTGTTATACAGACGAGAGGATTCTGTTTTGGGGATATTCTATATGCATCATGTTAATGTTGGTTACCAAGTGTTCACCATATGAATGATTTTACCTTAATGCAGACGAGAGGATTCTGCTTGAGGATTATGTTTATGAAAAACGAAAAATCTTGTGGTCTATTATATTATTGGAAATGATTTTACCTTTATGCAGACGAGAGGATTCTGCTATTGGAATTATGTTTAATAAAAATCTTGTGGTTTATTAAAATACTGAAAATGAATGATTATGATAAACTAATGAACTCACCAACCTTTTGGTTGACACTTGAAAACATGTTTATTCTCAGGTTTGAAAGAAATCTTCCGCTGTGCATTAGCTCATTTTAAGGATATTACTTGGAGTCATTCATGGCATATTTCGAAAGACGTTGCATTCGAGTCATTGATTTCATCAAGATTATTATTAAGTCAATTATAGTTGGATGTATTGTGAAATAGTATGCATGCCGTCAACTTTAGATGTGAATAAAGTTTGTCTTTTAAAAATAAATGCAATGTTTGTAAAATGTATCATATAGAGGTCAAATACCTCGCGATGTAATCAACTATTGTGAATCGTTTATAATGTATATGAACGGGTCCTTTCAAGATCGTTTTAAACAAAATTTTCAACATGAATTAGATCGTAAATGGTTCCTAGAAACATTAGAAATCATCAGTTGAACTTAAAACATTCAAACGATTTCGAATTTGAGAGATTACAATTTAGTTGACTTTTGAATTTCTAAGTTTGACTCCTCAAATTCGAATTTGATTTTACGAATTGGAACTTTTTAGAAAACATTCATGACATGATTTAAGACATTTCTGTACTTTTAGATTTTTAAAATGGATTTGATTTCGGATTATGAGCAAAAATTTATACGAACAGAGATAACAGAAAAATAAAAAAAATATACAGCATCGACCGGTACCATGTAGATGTAGTGTTTTTGAATGTGATAACGGGAAAGTTAATGATTTTCATCAATAAGAGGATCAATTATATGATGCAGGTGTCGACCATAATTCACAAGCGGAATAGAATGCAGTAAAAAATTATTTGATAATGACATAATATAAATTACGCGTAATTAGTTGTTTATATGCTTAACTTAATTAATTAATAAATGTATTTATAATTATAATAATAATTAATAATTATATTAATAAAATCTGTTAATAAAATAAAATACTAATAATAATAATAATAGGATTAATTATAATATTAATAATAGTAATATCAAATAATATTAATAATAATAAGGATAATGTAACATAATGAAGTAATAATTTTAAATAGAATAATAATTTCTAATGAAAATGATAATAATATTATTAATGATAATAATAATAATAATAATAATTATACTAATTATATTAATGATAATAATATTATTAATATTTATATTTATATATATATCAAATTTTATATATATATGTTATATATATTTAATATAATGATACTAAAAAAAATACTAATGTTGATATTAATGTTGATAGTGATAACAATATTATTTAAGTAACTATATTTTAATTTATAATTTAAATTAATATCTTAATATTATTTATTATTAATTATGTAATATAACATATACTGAGTATTTAATATTTACACATTTTATATATATATATATATATATATATATATATATATATATATATATATATATATATATATATATATATATATATATATATATATATATATATATATATATCATTATGTAATTGTATTTGCATATTAGTTACATTATATAGTATATATGTAAATATGAATACATTAATAATGTGTTATATATATATATATATATATATATATATATATATATATATATATTATATTTCTATTTACTATATTATATTATTTTATAATAGAAATAGATATTATAAATTTCAACACATAATATTTATATCTTTTATATTGCAATATACATATACTAATAATTATGTATAGTTATCATATATGTTTATATATAGATTCTTTTTAATAATAATTTTATTATATTATATATTATTTTACATATTTAATTCTACTGATTAATTTGTATTTTAATATTTTACATCATTATTTATACATATATATATATATATATATATATATATATATATATATATATATATATATATATATATATATACATATACATATTTATTAACAACAATTGTTCGTGAATCGTCGGGAATAGTCAAAGGTTAACTGAATCCAACTAAACAGTTCCAACAATTTTAAGACTCAACATTACAGACTTTGCTTATCGTGTCGAGATCATATAAAGATTAAGTTTAAATTTGGTCAGAAATTTCCGGGTCGTCACATTTTAATGAGACACATTCTCTTACGAAAAGATTTAAATTGATGACCTCAACCCAGACATCCCACGTAATGTGTGTGTGTGTGTGTGGGGGGGGGGTGAATTTGGGAATTAATTGCGTATGCAAAGATTTGAACCTGCATCTCCTATGTGAGAATTAGTTTTATATTTGAACTAACAAAAAATATTATAATAAAGAAAAATGATATTTTATTGGTGAATAATGGTGCTAGTAAAATTTTCTAGAACTTTATGCAAATTCATATTGGACACTTCTAATTGAATGGATGAAGTAATATTTGTTTTCTATTATTAAGGAGCTTTTTTCTAATGATAGCCTTATTGGTTCACGTCATTTCGAGGAAAGTGAATCATTTTATGTTGATGAGCTTTAAGAGAATGATTAGAAGTTCTTAGATAGTGGAATCGTGCAGTACTAGACACGAGATGGCTCATATAAAAAAAATCCTTTTTTGAATAAGTCAATTCATTGGCGATCAAATCATGTAGATCCGCTATTTTTTTCCTATTCAAAACTCGACCCTTAGTCTATGTGTTTTCACATCTAGAGTCAATTGCAGATTAAAAAAATGTCAAAGGGCATTCTTACTTCCTAAACAAATCCTTCAACATCGTTTTTTAACGGCTTGAGAGGCATCGAATGCTCTGCACTCACGCACGCTAGGTACAAACTCCAAGGATCGAACCCGGATTGCTTGGCAACTAATCGCGGGTCCCGGGTTGCTTGGCAACTAATCGCGGGAATCCTGAAGAATACCTCCCCCTCCTTGGAATCGAACCCGGATTGCTTGCCAACTAATCGCGAGTCCGCCTTACTAGGCTCGATATGAGTCAGCTGGTAGGTCGGTGGTAAATCCTTCAACATCTTTATATCAACGTTGGTTTATCTAGAACGTGCAAAAGATTAAGTAACTTATGCAAAAGAACCCGAATACATTTGTAGGTTAGATGGTACAGTAGTTATTTCCTGAAAATGGATGGTTATCTACAACGTACAAACAAAATATGTGTGTCTGATTTCTTAAAAACATCGTTTGGACTTATGATTAGCAAAATCTTTCTTTTTAAAATAAAAAATAAAAATGATTAAAAGTCATCTTAATTTGTTTAAATCAACTAGGGTATTTGACCCCGCTTTGCGAATCGATTATTTCAAGCGACCACGTGCTTTACGGATAGCTCGAAGTCATCGTGAATGAACCCCAGTAGCCACAAAGATGTATATTTTTGTGCTCCACGTCAGATCTCTAGTTATCTTCAATCTTAGAGACCATGTATTCACTACTAGGCCACCTCCGTTTTGGTTTAGGAGATCTAACTTAGGTCGTGTTTAATTGTTTTTTAAATGAATGATTTATCACTAAATGTTGAATTGTATTCATTGTATTTGTTTGTATTATTTGGATGAGAAATGATAGTGAATGATAATAATATGTGTGTTGAACTGACATACATTCATTTGAAAAATAATAACATCGATTGAATTTTACTACTTTTGTTTCCTAGAATGTTAGTTTTAATCAAAAAATTAATGACGTTACGAGTTGAATTTTTTGCTTAGATAGTTATTATTCATCATATATATATATATATATATATATATATATATATATATATATATATATATATATATATATAAATCCTTATATACTAAAACTCATGGCCGGATGTCTAGTTTTAGTTATTTCAGAATGTAGTTTCGAGTTTGCGTTCACACTACAACCGGTCCCTCAACTTCCACTTACTTTACACAACGACCCCCGAGTTTACACTTTTTCGGAGGTAGAAAGCGTAATTATATAATTTTATTAAAACAAAAGAAACTATTTTCACCCGAATTTTTAACGGGCCCTATCTTCTCGCTCGGTGCGAGTTAAATTTTTCCGAGACCACCGTTCAACTCGAAAAAGTCTCACAAACCCAACGGGACTAACTATACGCGAAACGGACACTTTTTAAAAAACGCTTAACACAATGACAGCCCGTATCTTTCTGTTCGTCGCAGGTTGAATTTTTCCGACAGCACCGTTACACTCGAAAAAAAATTATGAACAAAACGAAACTAACTACGTTCGAAATGGACACTTTTTAAAAAACGCTTAACACAACGACATCTAAAACGGCGCTTAAGACATGAGCCGTTTTCCCCTCTGTAAATGCACAACGCTATGTTAAATATGAATACACAAGCCGAAAGCCCCCGCCGCATCGTGCGAGCCGGATCCAGACTAGTATATATATATATATATATATATATATATATATATATATATATATATACCAGAAAGTTAATATTTATAAACATAAACATTAATATTCGAATTTGTTATTAGTTAAAATGTTATTATTCATTCGATAATGTTAGCGTACATAGAAATTTTTTTAATGTACTTACGGAAATGACATCACGTCAGAAGTTTGAAGTATTTACTAGTATCAAATTGTCACTGCGTCAGAAAAAGATGGAATTATTTAGAAAATTGTAATACCCCGTATAATTAATACTATAAATTTGATAATATACAAATATACAAAATATATAATTTTGAATGGGTAATAATTTATAAGTAAAGAGTCAAATTTTATTCTAAGTTTAATGATATTAATTTATTCTAAGGTCATTCCCTATCGTAACTAAACTATTCATCCTCTTAACCTTCCACATCAGCGCCACATCAACACCAATATCCTATAACTAACTCATAACTAAACACTCCCTATCATGGCTAAAACAATACTCCTCTTAATATACAACGTACAAGCAATAAAGCATCAAGTCCAACAATAAAAAGTACTGGAACCCGCAATTCCTATAACTCATCCGTTAAATCTATGGTGAAAGCGGGTAACTAACGCGGGTAACTAAGTGGTGCCTATGGTTAGTTACGGGTAATGGGCGGGTAACTAACCATAGGGTGGTCTAAGATTGTTTAACAACAAGGTTAACATAAGTTAAATAATATTAATGTTGTCACATATATAATAAATTCTTAAACAGTGTACTTTTTGATTAAATTACTTTATAATCTAGAACTTTCAAGATTTGATTCTTACAAATGTCTAGATTTATAAAAATACCTTTGGGTATTATCTCTTTCTAACTTAAGAATAACTAGTGTTTAACCACCTATTGACTTACAAAATTAATCACCATTTATTCTTAATTTAATAATCTTTCAACACAACACATTTCACCACACTTGAGGTTATATTTTCTTAACAAGTTTTTTAAGTTTTATTTCTTTCTCCCATACTTTTCTAGCCTAAATATTCTGCACACTTTTACTTCTTAATTTTTAAGTGTTTGATCCATTTTGGTGGAAAAATAAGTTTGTTTTTGTGTTCAAGTATTAAGGTAATATTTTATATCTTTTGTTCAACATTATTAAGATTAAATTATCATTATTTAAGCTCTAAAATACTGAAATAAAACCACGTGAAAATCATGTCAAAACATAATATAACAATCATAATTTTAGTGGTCAAAATACAACAAAAATAGAGTTTTAATGAGTCTTATTTCTCATACTTTGATACTACAAAATAAAGGATATTACATACTGCTTATTTGAATGCATAATGTTCTCATACTTTTGTATCTGTTAGATTCGGTTCGGTGATCGTATCTTTTTGGTGATTCTTTTAGTGACCGTGTACTTTTGGTGACTCTTTCGTCTTTGGATTTCCGTTATTCGAGATAAGGTACGAACATTATAGGTGACACTAGGTTAATTTCGGTAACATCTTTCCCCTTAAAATCTTCTTTGAATTTTATATAAATATTTTGGTATGACATGCCTGTTTTAAACATTCGTTATGTTTTTTTTAACGGAAAATTTTCGCATCGAATACTCTCATTTGCGACCCACACACGCTAGGTAGAAAACTTCAAGGATTTGACCCTGGTTGCTTGGCAACTAATCGCGGAAAAATCATGGAGAAAACCTCCCCCTTATCGGAATTGAACCCGGGTTGCATGATAACTAATCGCGGGTTCAGATTTGTTATTCTATAAACCGTGTTATGATTATCCTCATTTTTTATGTACGAATGAGTTTGCTAATTATGCTTATTAATTGAGGAATCATAATATTTTGGTCTTTGAAAATTGTGTCAAAGTCGTGTCTCGAATAAACCTAACCAAAACAGCCACGGAATCTACCCGAAAATAGTCCCAAATAGCCTCGAGAACATCCCCTGAACAATCCTAAAAGACCGTGAAATAGCCCCGAAATATTCCAAAACAACCGGTAAATAATATGTGTGAGTGCGGCGAGTGATACAGTGATTTCTATCGAGTGTCTCTCATTCCATGTGGCTTTACAAGTCACGTTAAGTGTCGTTTAAGTTTCTATTTAATAAAGGACTCAAATATTATGTCATGTGACTCGTGATAAGAATTAGATCGAATTGTTGAGTTGACGCGTGATTTTAATATAATACGACATCGAATGTTATAAAACATTTCAAATATTTGGTCAACCGTAAATTACTTTGGTGAATTTTTATCAATTTTTTGAAACATATTCTAAAGTCTTAATCACTTGTAAAGTATTTGGAAATTCTAAATCGGTTAAAACGGTTCTTAAAATATGTCTAAGAGTAACCTATCCATGGAGGTCTCGTAGGCGCGTTAACGTGACATCAACCGTAGCGATGTATTTTGTTATATCTACAACGTCTCCTTTTAATTACCCGATGGTTGGTACGAGCTTTTTGCTATTATTTGTTATAGGGGTGTATGGATCAATACTAGCTATTTTTCTTGTTTGATGGTGGACGTTTATCATAGTGTCATATGAAACGTTTGCACCGACATGAACGATTAGCGGAGTAGCTACCCTATAATTTCATTGTGATATTTTGTGATTTATTTATTTGACTCTTCGCATTAATATATGAGATTGGTTTGACACTTAGTACGACATTTTGATATATATTTGGTATTATGGATCTATACCTATTTGTACTTGGTTTTGAAAATAAGTTTGTATCGAAAATAAACACTTTTTGTAAAATGTATTTACATGTGATACTATAATTCGGTCTTTGTTATATTCGCTCATTGAGCTTTGACTCGGTCATATTCCTTTATTTTCCTTTCTTATATACAACATGTCTTCGGTGGGGCACTGGGTCAAGGATAATAAACCTCAAGGTTAATTAATTTTGTGACCTACACTTAAAGTTTTCAAGAACCCACCAAACTCGATAATATTTTTATCATTGGATTCCCTTGGAATTAAACACTAACTTACATCTTACGGGTCCAAACTTAAACAAAAGCCACTATAACTAAGTCAATTCCATTATATTAATTGCAATACTACAATGTTTAAGTTAGAACATCATAAAATAACAATAACACAACCAGTGGCGATTCTAGAAGCAATACTTAATGGGGTCCTGAAATTTTTTTCCAGTACTAATTATATATGAATACTATTTTAGTGATTATTTACCTTTAAAAACTACAAATTCAGAAAATACATACAGTCCGAGTAGTTAAATGTAGTTATGTACTATACATCTTAAAATTTAAAAAATATACGGGGTCCTACAATTAAATTTAGTGACATCCTGTACAATTTAAAGAATATTTTTGACTAAAATTTAAACAAATAAAACGTATACGCTGTCAAGGTATCATATCTACAGTTACAATTTGTGTTGGGTAGGATTGATGGGTTCAGTTACAATTTGTGTTGGGTAGGATTGATGGGTTTGGGTTGGAGAGTCAGTGACAGAATTGATAAAGCGTATAGTCTAACAACATGCACAACACATAAGTTTAAGAGTCCATTCTTTTCTAAAACCAATTGGTGATAGAAGGACTTCCCCTTTGACTTATATGCATACATTTATTTTTGTCCATGACCGATGTGGGATAACTTTCCAACAGTCAGAATCGGTCAACCCGGACTAGACTCCAAACCCGCTTTATCGGATTGAATTCGAGTTAAATTTTGAGTCGTGTTGGAAATCGCCAGCCCTAGTTAAATCCAACTCATGTATGAATTTAGACACATCTGATGTACATTTCTATATTATAACACGCTTCATTTAAAAGCAATACATTATCATGTAAGTGGAAAAAAAAAAAAAAAAAAAAAAAAAAACTATGTGTGTGAGAGAGAAAGAGAGGAGAGAGAGAGAGCTAGGAGAGAGGGTGAGGGTTTTCAGGCGGGCACGAAAGGAACTCGAGAGCGGTACAACGGTAGACTTAGGGATCGACTCACAAGACTATTCGGAACCCACTTGACATCCTTCATGTTTTTCAACTTCCCGAAAAACTGGAGTGTGGGCGATTTGTGGAAAAGCTTCAAAACTCACGGTGACATTAGAGATGTGTACATGGTGGGTAAAAGATTAAAAGGTGGGCAACGATTTGCATTTGCTAGGTTTGCTAGTGTTCCAGATGCAGATGTTTTGCTATCCTCCCTGTCAAAGATCATGTTCGATGAATCTCCAATTCGTGTTTTCAAGGCGTTTGAACGTGGTGAGACTAGTTACCCACAATGTAACAGGAACAACCACCTTACCCAGAATATGCACAACCCTCCTGCCAAGGATCATGGTAATGCTTACCGTGATCATCGCCCCTACAACGCTGTGGCAGGCAACAACAACTTCGATTTAAGAGAGAAACTCTCCAAACCTGATCTTAGGGAGAGGTTGAATGTTATAAATGGTGTGAAATATCGGGGTGAAAGGAGTAATAAGGTGAGCAAGGTGTTCATTAACAACTCCGAACGTGCTTCTCATCTTGATAAAAGATCAATACTCGGTGTGGTAAGAGATTGGGGCTACATCCCACAAATGTGTGATTTAAGTTTAGCCGAGAATATGAACAATTGTGTGGTAAAATATTTGGGCGGTTTCAATCTTTTATGGGTGTTCCAATCGACGGTGGAAGCTGAACATGTTTTGAATAATCAAGATCATGCAATACACAGGTGGTGTAGCTCCACCCAGCTCTTGGGCATATCTAATGTTGTTACTAAACGACTTGTGTGGCTCCAAATAAGTGGTGTACCAACTACCTATTGGAACGTGTCTGTGTTTTCTAAAATAGCTAGAACATGGGGTGAAGTTGTTGATTTGCTTAACTGTTCTATTAATAAGGAAAATCAAAACCTAGAACATGGTTGGGTCCTTGTCCATACAAGTGATCTCTCCATTATCTCTGGTGACGTTAACCTTATCCACAATAAAGACTTAATCAGAACTCACGTCAAAGAAGATACCACCATGAAAATTGCTATGGACCTAGGTACAGATGTAAATGATAGAAATGATGAAGAGAATTCTGAAAATTCTTTTAACAACGATGATACGGAAGACGAATTCAAAAATGATGATTCTGGAGACGATTTCATTGACGACACTTACGATAATTCGGAAGATGAAGAAGATGGTATTGAATCACATGTTCCTGAAAAAGACATGGGTTGCAATATTTCTAAGAAATTCGACGAAGTAGTGGAAAATCCGGCTGCCGCCGGTGAAAATTCCGGCAATAGCTATTATCCGGTCAGTCCAGTGGAAGTTGGGGGGTCTGATAACATTGGAACCCACAATTTTTGTCCAGATAGCTGTTTCAAGGAATGTGCAGAGCTAGATGGTGACGGCTGCTGTAACAGAGTTGACCTTACCTCTCCTGTCCATTCACCTATCTGCTCGTCCTCTGTGCCAATTCGGCCAGGTGTCGGTAATTGTCAAACAAGTGTGCAGACTACACCACGTGCTATGAAGTCTTTTGGGCCAGATGATGCAGCCCAACACCGTATGGAGCCTACCAATCCAGGTAATATCTCAACCGAAGATATGTTGGGCCAAAACTTTGCTTCAAATAAAGCCCAAATTGATTGTCCAGTGGACCTAATCTCTCATTCACCTATACCTTGCCCTAATCAAATTATTGACCAGTCAATTTCTAATCACCCACCCAAACCAACTTCCAAAAACAAAACCAAATCACGAAAGAAGCTGAGCAAATCAACCAAATTACAAGGTAAAGATCGGGCATATAAGAAGTGTTGTTGGGCGAACATCAGAAGGTGGAAATCTTCCTCGAAGATGATGTATGTGAAGAATTCGGCTAGGAGTAAGAGTGACAAATTGCTTCGATCAGAATGCTCCTCTTGTGTTGGTTTGAAATCAAAATCAAAGAAATCCTCCTCTAATCAACATGATTTCAACTCATCAGAAGACTTATCTAGTTCAGTTCAATTGATGGGAGTGCGTGAATTTGGAGCAAAACTTGGTTTAAAATGGGAGGATAAGGAATCAGGCAAGGGGTTAAACCCCTCTCTGTAAGTCAATGTCCTTTTCGTTTTCATCTGTTACATATGAAGATCATCTCATACAACATAAGGGGTTTCGGGCTCGGTAAAAAGGAAAACAAATTCGGGCGGACAAAAAATTTAATTGCTAAAGAAAGGCCTAGTTTTGTTGCTGTACAAGAATCTAGATTAAATTCGGTTGATCTAAACTGGATTCATTCTTTATGGGGAACAACCGAGTGTGATTTTATTCAAAGAGAAAAAATTGGGAATTCGGGCGGTCAATTGTTAATTTGGGACACTTCTTGTTTCGATGCCATTGATGTAATTAGGTTCGAGTGTGTGATTGGCATCCGGGGTGTGTGGAAAGACAATCAACATCCAATTAATATACTCAATGTTTATGGGCCTCACGATGATGTAAACAAGGTTAAACTTTGGGATTCAATCTCTAGGGTAATCGATGGTAGTGATGAAGCTTGGATATTATGTGGCAATTTTAATGAAGTGAGAAAGCGTGAGGAAAGATTCAACTGTGAGTTTTTAGAATACAGAGCCCGACGTTTCAATGATTTCATTACTAATAACGGGTTATTAGAAATACCAATGGGCGGCAGAAACTTTACTCGGGTTAGCGACGATGGGATCAAGTTCAGCAAATTGGACCGTTTTCTCGTTAACGAAAAATTTCAGCTATTGTGGAAAGATCTCTCAGCAGTCGTTCTTGACAGGAAAAGCTCCGATCATTGTCCGATCCTGTTAAAAGACGAAGAAAAGAATTTTGGTCCCAAACCCTTTAAGATCTTCGACGCTTGGTTCAACGAGGAAAGTAGTGCTCAGGTTGTCAAAGATGCATGGTTAACCTCTGTTCTGATTAGTAATCGTAAAGACTGTATCTTTCGTAATAAGCTAAAGAACGTAAAAGCTGCTTTAAAAGAATGGAGTTTTAAAAATTTCAACAATTTAGATGGGGACATCGAAATTCTAAGGCCGACATGCTTAAACAAAAGGCTAGAACAAATGGATTTTAGAGGGAGATGAAAATAGCAAATTTTTTCATTAGATAATTCATAGGAAAAATAATAAAAGTAACATACGGGGTTTAACCGTCAATGGTACTTGGATTGATTCCCCCAACGAATTAAAAGATGCAATTTTCAATCACTACAAGAAGATGTTCCAAGAATCAAATGAAGCGAGACCAAGTCTAAAAGATCTGTCTTATCCTTCGGTTTCGGTTGAAGATGCCTCAGATTTGGAGGCCATTTTTGACAAATAAGAAATTCGTGAGGCTGTGTTCGAGTGTGGGAGTACGAAGGCCCCGGGTCCAGATGGGTTCAACATGAGATTTTTCAAGCAATTCTGGGATGTTATAAAAGTCGAGTTAATCGAAGCAATTAGTTGGTTTTGGAGCAACTGTGAGTTCTCAAGAGGATGTAACCCATCTTTTGTAACCTTAATACCGAAGAAATCTGATCCTTGTGGGCTATGTGACTTTCAACCAATTAGCCTAATTGGAAGTTACTACAAAATAATCGCAAATGTCCTTTCAAACCGACTTCGAAGAATCATCCCTTCACTAATTGGTTCTGAGCAGAGCGCTTTTTTAAAAGGGAGATACATTTTGGATGGTGCCTTAATTGTTAACAAACCATTGACTTTATTAAAGCAAAAAAAAAAAAGGCATCCTATTCAAAGTAGACTTTGAGAAGGCATTCGACTCACTAAATTGGAACTTTTTGTTGGAGGTTATGGAGTCTATGGGTTTCGGTGTTAGATGGCGGAAATGGATCTTGGCATGCTTGAAATCCGCTACCATTTCGATTCTTGTCAACGGGTCCCCAACAAAGGAATTCTCACTAGGTCGAGGCATTCGACAAGGTGACCCTCTATCACCTTTTCTCTTTATTCTCGCAGCGGAAGGATTAAACATCCTATCTAAAGCCGCAACCGAAAAAGGGCTTTTCAAGGGTATTGAGGTTGGTAATGATAAGGTGCTTTTCTCCCACCTCCAATATGCCGATGATACCATCTTTTTAGGAGATTGGAGTCGCTCAAATGCATATAGCCTACAAAACCTACTCAAATGTTTCGAGTTAGCTTCGGGTTTAAAAGTTAACTTTCATAAAAGTTTTCTTTACGGTATTGGGGTTGGTAATGTGGAAGTACAAAATATGGCGCAACATTTGAGTTGTAATGTAGGCTCTTTTCTGTTTATCTACCTAGGGTTGCCAATTGGGGCTAAATTGAATAAACTTAATACTTGGAATCCGGTAGTGGACAAGATTAAAACTCGGTTATCTAGTTGGAAAATGCGATCGTTGTCATTTGGTGGAAGATTAGTGCTTATCAAGTCGGTCCTTAGTAGTCTTCCGTTGTACTATTTCTCGCTCTTTCGTGCCCCGCAATGTGTGTTAAAAATTCTTGAGAGGGTGAGGCGTGAGTTCTTTTGGGGCGGTTCGGGTTCGGGTTCTAAATTATCTTGGGTTAAATGGGAGAATGTTATCACTTCTTACGAAAACGGGGGGCTAAATATCGGGTCTTTAGATTATAAAAATTTATCTCTATTGGGAAAAATGGTGGTGGAGGTTCAAATCCGAATCCACTTCCCTTTGGGCTAAACTAATTCGAAGCATTTATGGGTCGTGTGGTGGCTTAGATTTGGGATACGAAGCAATTCGTGTCTCAAACCCGAGTGTGTGGCGTTCTATTATTCGTGCAGGTCATAAAGTACAAGAAATGGGAATTCCTTTCATTAACTCGTTCATCAACAAAATCAGTGCAGCATCTACAACAAAATTCTGGGATGATAATTGGATCGGGGGTAATAAGCTTCGAATTTTGTTTCCTCGTCTATTCAGACTAGAAGCTGTGAAGACTGCATCCATCATAGATCGAGTCGTCACCACTGCTGCTCCTACACTATGGAAGTGGGATTGGGATCGAACTCCAACAGGCCGCACCCTTACAGAATTCGATGATATGTGCAGCCTTTTGTTGGGATACAATTTTGATACTGTTTCTGATTCGGTCCGTTGGGCTTTAACAAATGATGGTTCCTTCTCGGTCAAAGCATTGTGTTCGCTTATTGATGATCATTTACATCCAGGTAATTCTAACAACATGGCTACTATGCGCAATAGTTTAGTTCCGAAAAAACTAGAAATCTTCGTTTGGAGAGCGGTACAAAGACGAATCCCGACTAGGGTGAATCTTGATAAACGGGGCATCGATCTCCATAGTGTTAGATGCCCTCTTTGTGACGACGACCTTGAATCCGTGGAACACACATTAATCTTTTGCAAGCACGCCTTCGATTTGTGGGAACGAGTCTTCATTTGGTGGGGGTTTGGTGGTATGAACAATTTAAGCATAAACGAGATCCTTCGGGGCCATTGTCCAAACTCAACGTCCAACCTTGGTAAAAAGATATGGCAAGCGGTGGAATGGGTGTGTTCATACCTAATTTGGAAGAATAGAAACAATAAGATTTTTCGTGACTCAAGTTGGAACATTCAGGTGGCATTTAACTAAATCCAATCGCAATCATTTGAGTGGATTTCTCATCGTTTAAAAGGTCGGAAATTAAATTGGTTATCTTGGTTAAACGATCCTAGTGTATATCTTAAAATAGTGTAGTCTCGTGTTCGGTTTGCTCTCTTGCAAATCGTATATAGCATTTTGTACTAGTTAGTTTAGATTGTGGGGGACTGACTTTTCCTCATCCCCTTTGTATGTACTTGTGATGTTATTATTAATCTACTTGCCTTTCAAAAAAAAAAATGTAAGTGGCAAAAAATTCATCGATAATTTATTACATATACTGTTTAGGATCAGAAGTAAAATATAATATTACGACCAGTCACCACTACACAAGTATTTATATCAAGTATGTTTTTCAAGAAGACACAGATATCAGTAAAATGAAGGTTGTTAAAAAGTAATAAATTGTGTGTATCCATGTAATATGTTAATGGTAATTAATAATAAAATGTTTGGAGAATGAGACATTTATTTTGTGTTCATTGAAAATAGAAGAACGTGAGAACCCCGGCCCCTGATTTATGCTCCGCCATCCTGTTTTTGCCTTGTTATTAAATCTTCCAACAGACCCTACCCTTCCTAATGTTTTTCTGCCATTTCTTATTTTTCTTTCGTTTTCTTTTATTTTTGTTTGTATTGCTTTGTATTTTCGTTAATCAAATGGTATTGGCCTTAAAAAAAAAAAGATGGTAATGTGTGTTTCAGGTCTAGAAATACTTTGAAATATACCATTACTTTTACTTTATGGTATCAAAATGTAATGGTTATTAGTTTAGTGTTATCTAAAACCTAAATAACATATCAACTATATATTATGTTATTGTGTTATGTTAAGAATTTCCACTTGAAACAAATGTATGTTTTCGTGGTAATCGTGTTTAAAATATATACGAATATATGATAACAATTTTTGGGAAGATATACTAAAATAGGGTGAAACCAACCATATAGTGACCGTCATTGATCGATCTCATAGTTAATATATGAGAGAAAAATTGGAACACATTGGAGCATGAGGAGAAATATGATGATCCGTCCAAATCCCTTTGGACGAATACATCATTCATCGATTTCACAGTGAGGTACTGACCTCTACATGATACGTTTTGTAAACAATGCATTCTTTTGAAAAGACACACCATAATTGAATATCAAATTCCAAGGTTTTTGACGTTTGATGATTTCTACATATAGACAATCACCGAAATTAATAGTTTACAATACTACATCCGTTGATAATGCAGTCAATATAAGATACATGGTGATGATTTTGTGAATGCAACGTTTTCTCGAATAAAACATGTATGACTCCATGCACATAGCTTGTATCACATATAAGCAAACGGCGGAAGACTTCTAGGAACCTGAGAATAAACATGCTTAAAAGTGTCAACACAAAGGTTGGTGAGTTCATAGTTTTAATGTTGCGCATAATCCGTATATAAAGGTGGATAACAAGATTTCAGTTGTTTCATTCAGAAACGTTTATCAAAATATTCTACGAAATTGAGCACCCTGGTAACTAAACTTTAACGTTATAATAAGTACTCATGTTTTAACATACATGCAACTAACATGTACAATACACGCAATCCAACGTGTATTAAACTCAAATAGCATACGTCGATTTTATAGCTCAGGCTAGGGTTTCTATACCTGGAACAGACGGGGATGTCAAGCCCTATGGATCGATATACCACTATTCGCGTCCACCAGTTCTTATAACCGGCAGTTACTAGTTACCAAAGCTAAGGGATTTTCGGTTCAAACTCGGTGTAGAATTTAGTATGTACTTGTATCCATTGCGTTTAAAATAAAGTGCATGGATTCTCAGCCCAAAAATATAGATTGCAAAAGCAATTAAAAAGGGAGCAAATGAAACTCACCTTAGCAGCACATAAGGTCATTCACCGAAATGTGATCGAAACTCGGAATGCAAAATAACCGTAGATCTCAACCTAGAGAACATATGTTGGTCAATACATGTCTAACAAGCTAGGTAGGGTTATAGTGTATCACAATCCTAATGCTCGAGACCGACATGCAAAAGTTAATAAAAGTCATCTCAAAAGTCAACCTGACCAAATATGATATTTAAATCTATACATGTTTATTATTTCACATAGTTTTCCAATAATTGTAAAATCAGATTATAGGGTTTATAAAGCTTTAAAACATGATAAGACAGTCAACTTTGACAATTGTTCAACAAAACGAGTCGTGTCTTATATAAGAGTTCATTTACTCGACTATTAATATCTAAAAATCTAATTTATCAATCTTATAAACAAGTTGTATAAATATTAATTGCAGATTCAAAAGCAATTTCAATTAAATTCAATTATAATTCAGTTGATCATATCTTTTAATTCGTTCATCGAAATCACGCGATTTCTAAATGAAAAGTTATTAATTTTTCGCCAGCTTTCCAATAACATGCATATCATATACCTTATATCAGTAGTATATGTATTAAATTCGTGATTCATCATAAACTATCTAACGACGAAATTTAGCGTACAAGCATGCATAAACATATATACTCGAGCACTAGACATGGATACACTATTAATATATAAAAGATAAGATATGAATGCTCACGTATCAATACTGTGATTCAATATTGTAGGAAAGTACGTAGACGCAACAGAGATGATAAACACTAGGTTTGACTTGCGAAAAATACACACGAACATTACCCATAACCTCCATAGCTATAACCCATAATTTCCTTAGCTCTATCCCGTTCGAAAACCAGTTTTGGAAATAACACGCTCATGACCTCGTCGTAGTATTTTATGTATAATACTAATTAATAATACTACTAATATTTCTAATAATAATATAATATTAGAATTAATAATAATAATAATAATAATAATAATAATAATAATAATAATAATAATAATAATAATAATAATAATAATAATAATAATAATAATATAAATATAGAGAGTAGAGAGACAGATGTGTGTGAAAAATATTCGCAGAAAACTGGAGCATTTATATTACATTTGCTGAAACAAAACCCCATGCGATCGCATGGGCTTTCAGTGTATATGTCATGCGATCGCATGGAACCCCCTGCCAGCTCACATCTGATCTGTTTTCTAGTTTGTCGACATATTTATTAATTATATATATAATATATATAATTTATATTAATTAATTATATAATATATTATATTCTCGTGCCAAGTTGACTTGTAATCTTTGCTCCGTCGACTTGTACGTTGACACTCGACTTATATCCCGGTTCCGGTTTTTCGAACGTCGTTTCGTACGCTTAGAAAACTTGTACGTTACATTTCGTGATTCGTACCTTTATCAATAATTAGACTTATTCGCCAATAAATTATATCACTTGAAATGTAACTTATACATTTGAGTGTTTTGGTCATTTGCTTCTTTAAATCATCTTCTCGTTATTTATCAAAGTACATTTAATAATATAGTTTTAAATCAAAACGTTTTATTTTTAACTTCTCAAACATATCTAAATATCAATCGAATTAATAAACAAGTGTTGCTATCGTTTTCTTAACTAATTGAAATCATATATATATATATATATATATATATATATATATATATATATATATATATATATATATATATATATATATATATATATATATATATATATATTCAATATTCATAAACACGTTTTAAATACACGTCGCAAGTTATTCATACAATTAATATTCCAATTTATCAATTATCATATATATTCAAATAGATATTTAAACCAATAAGTTTAATGCACAGTATCATATACTTAATACTTTGTTAACGTTTTCAAGTTATAATATACACATATCTATTTACACATAATTGTTCGCGAATCGTCGAGAACAACCGAAGGGTAATTGAATATATGAAATTAGTTTAAAAATTTTGAGATTCAGTTTTACAGACTTTGCTTATCGTGTCAGAATCTTATAAAGATTAAGTTTAAATTTGGTCGAAAATTTCCGGGTCATCACAAGAAAGCTCGGATACGGGCCTTGTCTATAGAAGGTGTTCGATGATTGCTCTCGACGACTCATAAGTTAATAACTACGATCATTATTTCTTTACTTTTTGTAGAACTAAAAAAGATATTTACAAAATGTACTCAAAAAAAGCTAGGGGATGTAAAATTTGTTACAGAAGTTTTGTAAATTTTTCATCCTGAATAGATCCCTCCTTAGTTTGGATCAAATTAATTAACTATTTATAATAATTGCAATTGTGTATTTCATGTGAGTAGTTGTGTACATTTGTGTCATTGTGTGCATAAGTTATGTTATAATCACTATAATGTAGTGACTCGAACTTTTCCATGTTTATATATATATTAAATAAAATTGTTATTTACATGATTAAATGTTTCCAACATGTTAAGCAATCAAACTTGTTAAGACTTGATTAATTGAAATATGTTTCATATAGACAATTGACCACCCAAGTTGACCGGTGATTCACGAACGTTAAAACTTGTAAAAACTATATGATGACATATATATGGATATATATATAGTTAACATGATACTATGATAAGTAAACATATCATTAAGTATATTAACAATGAACTACATATGTAAAAACAAGACTACTAACTTAATGATTTTTAAACGAGACATATATGTAACGATTATCGTTGTAAAGACATTTAATGTATATATATCATATTAAGAGATATTCATACATGATAATATCATGATAATATAATAATTTAAAATCTCATTTGATATTATAAACATTGGGTTAACAACATTTAACAAGATCGTTAACCTAAAGGTTTCAAAACAACACTTACATGTAACGACTAACGATGACTTAACGACTCAGTTAAAATGTATATACATGTAGTGTTTTAATATGTATTTATACACTTTTGAAAGACTTCAATACACTTATCAAAATACTTCTACTTAACAAAAATGCTTACAATTACATCCTCATTCAGTTTCATCAACAATTCTACTCGTATGCACCCGTATTCGTACTCGTACAATACACAGCTTTTAGATGTATGTACTATTGGTATATACACTCCAATGATCAGCTCTTAGCAGCCCATGTGAGTCACCTAACACATGTGGGAACCATCATTTGGCAACTAGCATGAAATATCTCATAAAATTACAAAAATATGAGTAATCATTCATGACTTATTTACATGAAAACAAAATTACATATCCTTTATATCTAATCCATACACCAACGACTAAAAACACCTACAAACACTTTAATTCTTCAATTTTCTTCATCTAATTGATCTCTCTCAAGTTCTATCTTCAAGTTCTAAGTGTTCTTCATAAATTCTACAAGTTCTAGTTACATAAAATCAAGAATACTTTCAAGTTTACTAGCTCACTTCCAATCTTGTAAAGTGATCATCCAACCTCAAGAAATCTTTATTTCTTACAGTAGGTTATCATTCTAATACAAGGTAATAATCATATTCAAAATTTGGTTCAATTTCTATAACTATAACAATCTTATTTCAAGTGATGATCTTACTTGAACTTGTTTTCGTGTCATGATTCTGCTTCAAGAACTTCGAGCCATCCAAGGATCCGTTGAAGCTAGATCCATTTTCCTCTTTTCCAGTAGGTTTATCCAAGGAACTTAAGGTAGTAATGATGTTCATAACATCATTCGATTCATACATATAAAGCTATCTTATTCGAAGGTTTAAACTTGTAATCACTAGAACATAGTTTAGTTAATTCTAAACTTGTTCGCAAACAAAAGTTAATCCTTCTAACTTGACTTTTAAAATCAACTAAACACATGTTCTATATCTATATGATATGCTAAATTAATGATTTAAAACCTGGAAACACGAAAAACACCGTAAAACCGGATTTACGCCGTCGTAGTAACACCGCGGGCTGTTTTGGGTTAGTTAATTAAAAACTATGATAAACTTTGATTTAAAAGTTGTTATTCTGAGAAAATGATTTTTATTATGAACATGAAACTATATCTAAAAATTATGGTTAAACTCAAAGTGGAAGTATGTTTTCTAAAATGGTCATCTAGACGTCGTTCTTTCGACTGAAATGACTACCTTTACAAAAATGACTTGTAACTTATTTTTTCGACTATAAACCTATACTTTTTCTGTTTAGATTCATAAAATAGAGTTCAATATGAAACCATAGCAATTTTATTCACTCAAAACGGATTTAAAATGAAGAAGTTATGGGTAAAACAAGATTGGATAATTTTTCTCATTTTAGCTACGTGAAAATTGGTAACAAATCTATTCCAACCATAACTTAATCAACTTGTATTGTATATTATGTAATCTTGAGATACCATAGACACGTATACAATGTTTCGACCTATCATGTCGACACATCTATATATATTTCGGAACAACCATAGACACTCTATATGTGAATGTTGGAGTTAGCTATACAGGGTTGAGGTTGATTCCAAAATATATATAGTTTGAGTTGTGATCAATACTGAGATACGTATACACTGGGTCGTGGATTGATTCAAGATAATATTTATCGATTTATTTCTGTACATCTAACTGTGGACAACTAGTTGTAGGTTACTAACGAGGACAGCTGACTTAATAAACTTAAAACATCAAAATATATTAAAAGTGTTGTAAATATATTTTGAACATACTTTGATATATATGTATATATTGTTATAGGTTCGTGAATCAACCAGTGGCCAAGTCTTACTTCCCGACGAAGTAAAAATCTGTGAAAGTGAGTTATAGTCCCACTTTTAAAATCTAATATTTTTGGGATGAGAATACATGCAGGTTTTATAAATGATTAATAGACACAAGTACGTGAAACTACATTCTATGGTTGAATTATCGAAATCGAATATGCCCCTTTTTATTAAGTCTGGTAATCTAAGAATTAGAGAACAGACACCCTAATTGACGCGAATCCTAAAGATAGATCTATTGGGCCCAACAAGCCCCATCCAAAGTACCGGATGCTTTAGTACTTCGAAATTTATATCATATCCGAAGGGTGTCCCGGAATGATGGGGATATTCTTATATATGCATCTTGTTAATGTCGGTTACCAGGTGTTCACCATATGAATAATTTTTATCTCTATGTATGGGATGTGTATTGAAATATGAAATCTTGTGGTCTATTATTATGATTTGATATATATATAGGTTAAACCTATAACTCACCAACATTTTTGTTGACGTTTTAAGCATGTTTATTCTCAGGTGATTATTAAGAGCTTCCGCTGTCGCATACTTAAATAAGGACGAGATTTGGAGTCCATGCTTGTATGATATTGTGTAAAAACTGCATTCAAGAAACTTATTTTGTTCTAACATATTTGTATTGTAAACCATTATGTAATGGTCGTGTGTAAACAGGATATTTTAGATTATCATTATTTGATAATCTACGTAAAGCTTTTTAAACCTTTATTGATGAAATAAAGGTTATGGTTTGTTTTAAAATGAATACAATCTTTGAAAAACGTCTCATATAAAGGTCAAAACCTCGCAACGAAATCAATTAATATGGAACGTTTTTAATCAATAAGAACGGGACATTTCATATAAGTTATGTTATACATACATTTTTTTTTGTCAGAGGTCATCACTGAATCAATCTCTCGTAGAGAGTGTGATGACTTATTCCTCCCTGTGGGTGGAGAATTCTTTCTCGACTCGTGGTTCGAGAACCGACTTCTCTTTTATTCTAGGGTAGATGCATGATTGTCTACATCTCACCTCCCTCATACCTCGCTTGTGCGAGATTGAGTTTTGTTATTGTTGTTGTTGTTGTTGTTGTTGTTGTATTTCAGAGCCAACCCGATTGTGATGTGAATGGTGTTCACTTGGTTGATGCTGACTAACCGACGGATCCTAACATGCTACTACGTTTATATCGAAAACTTTACGAGATGTTATTATTCAAGTAGCGTATTACGTAACTAGATAGAGTATAACTCCGCTAGGTCGCATAAATCAGAGTTGAAATACTTGAACAAATATTGAAATAAAACATTATCCTTTTCATTACATATCTTTCTAGTCTATATGTTGCAACATTATAAGTAAAATTGTATGGTAAAGAAATCCATTCACTATCATTGTGATGCATATGGTCATTGGGTTGAGTCTTGTTCATGAGATTATTATTATTCGTGTTAAACTATGTAAAATGTGTGAGTTTGTCGTTTTTTAAAGAAAAATGTGATATATAAAGTCGACTTGAGTAGATTTAAACATATTTCCTTTATAATCGTTTTTATATTAAAAAAACACTTATTAGTTTCTTACAACTAAAGGCTGACTTTTTTTTTATTTAATTTTTTTTTGTGTGGCAAAAAACGAAAAACTTTGTAACAAAGACTTTATCTCGGGAGAGATAAAGAAAACAAGATACAAAAAGCGACTACGGGCAAGGCTTGAAAACAGAAAACTAAATCTAACGACGTAACCGGAATAAAAGCTAACTAAAGCCGAGCCACGCCCTGAAACTAAACGATAAAACAACATACAAGCACAAATGAAGATAAACGAAGATACAATACTAGCCAACAAAACCTAACCCCACTAACCAATAGCGTCATCCTTACCACACTTTTTGGGACATGAAAAAAGGACCTTATTGTCGATGTTTTTGTCGAAGCCATCTCCAGCACTAGCCTTGAATGAAAAGGACGCGATGTTTTTGGACCCGTCACCTATGATAGTACCCGACGAAAAGGGATTCAAACCACCTTTTCTAAACTCATAAAAAAAAACCCCTTTCTCTAAAGAGCGTCGTTTACTCGATCCCACATAAGACCATTTACAACCCCCGTTTACTTGAATATCTTTGAACGAATTTTGGCTTGCATCTCCCGCTTCATCATCATCAATGCTATCCCGTAACCTAAACGAATTATCCGGCACATTTTTCTTCTTTGCCTTATCCTTAGCCTTACCTTTTGCACCATAAATCTTCACCCCGGGCCGACGAAATTTACTCGAGTGCGAAACCCATCCCGGACAAAAACCTTCACATGTCGCGTTCGTACAAATACAATACCTCCTACCCTTACCATTACCCGTAGCAACATTTGTCAAGTTATCTAACAAACTACAAGTCTCTACACCCTTCGATAAAGAAGCATCTGACCCCGAAACAACCTTCACGATATCGTTTAATTTCCTTTTTTGTTAACGTACCCTTGACCTTCAAGTGCCATGTCAATTTCCGCATAATGTGAATTATATAAATCCGTACCACGTCCATCCCCCATTTTATGCAGTTTACACCCTTTCACCTTTATCCCCTGTTCTTAGCCCGATTCGATAACCTTATCACCTCTCAAACCCGAACCCACCCATCTGTCATTGCTAAACCCGAAACCAAAGCAGCAACACTAAACCTGCTCGAGCCCGCAGTTGCACAAACGGAACCTGTAACAGGAACATGACCCGTTTGAACAGCCTTCATCACAACCACTTGAAATCCTATACCTGACACAACCGAACCCTTCTCAATTGCAGCAGCAACCGATTGCCCCATACAACCTACAACATGGTCATTTACCTCATTTTCGACATTATTTCCACAACTCTTTGAAATATCAACGGTACCCTAATCTACCACATTCGAAATGTCCTTATTTAAACTCTTAACCCAATCTGAATCGAGTCCATCATTAATAACACGATCAAGTAACTTTGGATCACTAATCTCGTTAACCCAAACTTGAATATTCGAACTAACACCCGATTCAATGAGAGCCACTTCCAACAATTCATGAATGTGTTTAACCGCTCGTGTCTCAACGAAAACAAAAAACGAACCTGCATTAACAAAATCACTCAAGGACTTTGCTACACAAACCACCTCACCAAAGTTATTGGCAATAACCTAAGGCATTATTTTCTGACAAAAAAGAAATCGGAACCCCTCGGATTTCAAGCCTTCAAATTTTAATGCCTTCAGAAAATGAAAGGAAAAAAGTACTAGTACATTATCTAATGGGCCATGTCCTCTATTCATACAAAGATATTAGGCCCATTTAAACATTTAAAGAAGCCCAAAATAACCCGTAACATGTCTATCATCATTGAAGGAAGCTGCTAGCTGCAAATCTGCAATAACGTCCCTCTTATAAACCCTAACACTTATAAACCCTAAAATAATTTAAGTCATAGTAATTTCGAACTTCATAGCATCCCGTTTGAAAAAACATCAGCTTTCAATGGAGAAGATAGAAAACGCTACGAAAGAGGTAAACTTTTTTATAGTTTCCGAATCGAATTATTACAAATTTAAGTAATATATAATATTTTCAGTAATTGTTGAATAATTACTGACAAAGTTTGATTTATAGTGAAATACATTGAAAATTGTTAATCAATCATAGTTAATTTATAGAATATACAGAAGAAGGCCAAATGAGAACCACCTAATACTAATTGTTATGCTGACGTGGCTTTAATGAATTTGAATTGTTAGGTTTTGGTTGACATTGTGAAATTAGCACAAAAGAGAGGAATGAAAGGTAGTGATGGAGGTTGGAAGGATTTTTTAAGTGTTTATGATAAAAAAGTTGGGATTAGTTTGAGTGATCCTGCAAGGAGGTCACCTGAGGCGTTGATTGCGTTCTTGAAAACGTTTACCAATGCAGATGATTTGAAAGTAAGCGGTTTCGGTGGAATATGATTATATACTATGGACTGTATTGTTTGAATTTTGTGATGTAATTACGCCTTTTTTTCAGTTTTTCGGTAAAGTGGTGGAAACACATGCAAGCGTGGAGCATATCGAAAAGAAAGCGGATAAATTGTCCCCTGAACAGGTTTGTTATGATCTGTTTGTGTTACTTTTTGAAATTTCATTTGATTATAGTAAGAGAATAAATCTAAATCCATGTAGAATGTGCTAAGTGCAGGAGCTGGTTTACAAGACTGTTGGTCATCCACAATATGCACAAAATTACTCATTTCCATCGTATGAAGAGGTTGGTGAAATATATATACTTTGAACTTTGCCTTACCATTACGTGACATGCAATAATTGTATTCCATTTGTGTATTAGATTATAAAAAAGCATGATTTTTTTGTATGCTATATGAAATATCTCATTTTTGGTGCAGGGTTGGTGTGTTACAAAGAGTAGACAGAAGAATAAGGCAATGAGATCTAATAAATTGGTTGCAGTTGATTGTGAGATGGTACTATGTGTAGATGGCACTGATGCCCTCGTTAGGGTTTGCGTTGTTGATCGTGATTTACAGGTGGGTCCCGTACCCTATTATCAAGTTCATGTTATGAGTTGAACTGCACCACTTTTTGAATTGATGAATTTGTTGTAGGTCAAACTCGATACACTTGTTAAACCAGATAAAGCCGTTGCTGATTATAGAACTCATATAACCGGTGTTACTGCTAAAGACTTGGAACACGTTACTTGTTCTTTGAAAGATGTACAGGTAAAATTCTGAAACTTTTTTGTGATTTAGTTTAACCCGTGCCCATTCTTTTTTATGCTGAATTTGTCACATTTTTTAATAATAGGAATCTATGATGAAATTGCTAGCAAGAGGAACCATATTGGTTGGGCACAGTCTAAATAATGACCTACAAGGTAACTAAGTTTTGTGGTATAAATTATGGTAATCATATGTGACCCATTATCTCTTTATATAAGAAAATATCGATTTTGGACAGAAATGCGTATGGGGTCAATTTGGCCCTGCCTGTTTCGTACATAAAAATATATGTTGGCCGAATCTATCATTTCTTGTTTGCTAATTTTAATCATCTATGTAAACTTTTTATTAATATTAATGCAGCACTTAAGGTAGAGCATACACGAGTAATTGACACGTCTCTTATCTTCAAGTTTTGGAGTGGCTCCAATTTCAGGAGACCGTCTTTAAACGATCTGTGTAAGGCAAGTCTCGAATGTAAATTTTTAGATGGTGTACCACTTTACGACGTTTTTTTTTTTTTTTTTTGTTAACTTGTATGTTTATATGCTGCTACTAGCATTTATAATTAATATAAACTATTTTATTTTTATCTTAACTGTTGGCATATTGCAGTCAATTTTGGGATATGAGGTTAGGAAGGAAGGTGCGCCTCATGATTGTTTGGAGGATGCACGTGCAGCAATGAAGCTTGTTCTTGCAAAAATAGAAGGGGGAGTTGATGATACTACACCATCGACACAAAATGAAGTGAGTTTGAAATTGTTTATATGTTCGCTTTTGATGTTTTTTGTCGAGTCGTTTTGTTGATTTTGTTTGTATATATATGTATGGATTTATAGGTGTATGAAGCAGATGCAATGAAGTTACTTTGTCATCGCATACCAATCAGCATCCCTGGAGAAAAATTACTTGAAATTATTCCCGGAGATTTCACCGTTGAGTTAAAGGTAAATAATAATTAATTAAATTAAATTGTATATTTTAAATATTAAATAAGTATCAATGAAGAAAATAAATATTATTTTCTTGTTACAGATAAATAAGAAACCGGGAGGAGACAAATATTCAGCTTTTGCCGTTTTCAAAAACAAACAGGAAGCTGATGAAGCTTTTGATGGGCTTGACGGTGACCGACTTAATGTATGCATACTTATCTTCCTTTCTCAATATATATAACTTTTTTTTTTTTTTTTATTTAACGTCATTGTGTTTTTTTTAGGATTCATCTGGGAGGCCACAGAAGTTAATTAACTTCAAACTGGACTCCGGTGTATTTGGTAATTTATATGTTCGAAAGATGGTCCAAGATGGTGATAATGTTCAAGTAGCATCAAATAAGAGATCATCTGAAGATGAGATCGTTACTCTGCCTAAAAAGTTAAAGACAGAACTGAAAGAATTAAAGACAGAACCAGAAGAGTTGAAGATGGAATCGAAAGAAATCGTTAAATGTAATAATTGTGACATTTATGTGAAAGAAATTGAAAGCCTAAAGAAAATTATAAGCGAACGAGATCAAGAGATATCCATGTTAAACAACATCATAGCAAAACAGGTAAGAAAACAATACGGATTATGACTTCGCCTTTCTCAGCACAAGCTTTTGCAGCGGTCAAATGCTGTCAAGAAGATGAGAACCAGCATAATATGAGGGAAGTGATCTATTGTGTGTAACATGTCTGAAACTAATTTGTTGCAATCAAGGTTTATCTTAGGTTTTGTTACTGCCTTTTTTTTTTATTATTGTTATTATTTTGTTTTAGAGGATACTGGGAATTATATGAAACAAGTGTATCATGAACTTGCAAGTGCAATTCACTTGGTGCTCTGTATGATTTTGTCAAGCTTTCATGCAATTCACTTTGAATTTTGTTTCTAGATTCACCACTGACGTGATGTTGTTATGCAAACATTGAGACAGAAGTCCAGTTATGCATGTGATGTCGTGATTTATTGTGCACTTGGCGTAAACTACTTTCTGCAATCGAATCGAAATCAGAAATAAAAGACAACAAACCAATTTTCGTAATCTAAGCACTGCAATTTAGGTTCCTATTTAGTTTCCTTTTGTACTTGTAGACTAGTCTGAAGCTTGATAATGGTATCAAACACACTTAAAATACTTAAAATACTTGTACAATTATGTAATTGTCACAATAAAGTAACCAACTGCCATATACAAATGGTGCTGCATAAGGAAAAATGATGCACTATCATTTTTTCGTATCAGCTTCTAAAACAGAATCATAAAATTGCATTTCTTTTTGATCAAATCATAATCATAATTCTCTTCTTAAACAAAGCGTCTTACATAGATGAGAGAACATAGACAATCACGAAAATATAGTTATGATAAGTTTAATGCTGATCGTATAATCAAATGTTAAAAGCAAAAAATCAACGCTCTACATTATGTTGTAAAATCAACAGTTTTATCTTCCCAGTAAATGTACGACTGTCTATAACCTGCCTCGGGTGTGAATGGGTAACATTGTCGTATGAACACAAACCAACATCAAATGCCCGAGAAAAATTTAAGGTGCAATAACAAACACATGAAAATTTCAGGTTACATATGACATTACTCTAAGAAAGTCACTCGCTTTCGTCATCTTCATCATCTCCAAATGAGAAAACAGAAGCATCAGCCGCGATTGCCTTAATATCACCAGAATTCAAATTAGGAATCGATCTCTCAATCTCCCCATTTCGTACATCATTCACAACTTCAGTGTTTGATGTGGACTGTTGACTACTGTTCAACGAAAGTTGTTTAGTATTTTCTCTCAAACTTGTTACTTCCGCTTCTATTTTACCAGATTTACGAGGTGCTGCTGACGGTGCAGTCCCTGATCCCGAGGTTACGTTACGTGAGCTTCGTTTGTTAGACACAGCTTTGTCTTCATCATCGCTGTCAGAAAACACATCGTCTTTTTCTTGATCTTTAGTGGAACTTTTACTTTGATTTGAGTCAGCGGGGTCCTTGTATGACGGTGAGGAATCATTGGAGCTTAAACTAGGTTTATCAGTAGCTTTGTACTTTTGAGAGATTGTACCATCATAATCGATCATCACTATCTCAACTTTGAATCCTGGGATGGGTAATCTTCTCTGTAAAGGATGGTTGGTCAGCCATTAGCAATAAAAAAAATCTGAATGTAGAGGTGGCAATTCTGACCCATTTATGAGTACATGGGTCAAATTGGGTTATTATTCCCTAACAAGTCTTATAAGTAGAACGTAATTTACCTAAGCTAAAACATTAATAGGTCAAAAGGGGTTGATAATTGCTTGAAGTGCATTTAAATTGCTTAAAACCTAAAATTGCACATGAAAAAAATATTGCTATATTACAAAAGATAAAGTTTTTTTTTTAAAGACAAAGAAATGTTTGCGGGCCAACCCGACCTGACACGAACCACTTCGAACAATGCAAGGGAAAGACTGTATAAAGAGCATTTTCTCTCAACCTTCCTAATCAAGACACATCAGGTCCCCATGTATCGACCTTAACATAATACTCTAACTTACTAAATCAAAAACTTTTAAGTTTTAACATCTATGTTTCTTGCATCCTACATGGCTTCAATTCTGGGAGTACATTAGAAGACCAAATAGTAGAGATGAAAATTCAGTAATCACAATGTGGTGCATTACATACCTTGTCAAAATCATCAAAATCAGAACCATTCAAAATAACCCTGTTTTCCATCATTGTTGTATTAAGCCAACTGCAGACACAAAAGAGAATAATTACAAGATAAATAATTAATTCAATAAGATGCTGTACAATCTTTCATCGACAATCAAACATATAACCAATAATTTGCATTTCACCCAATCATGTCAATTTCAGTTATATGATGGATATAAGAATAATTATGGAAAGCATGTACAATATTTAGATATACTTCATAAACAGATGGCCCACAGAGAACAAGTTGTCATTTACTGACCAGTAAATATCTCCTTGGCGATCATGAAATTGGATCTTAAAGTCGCCCGTTAACTCTGTCAGGCCACGCTCACCAGGTAGGGCAAAAACCACAATCCCTTTCGTTGAAGCTCGAATCCAAAAATCTTCAGGCTGAAAAATTTGAAACAATTCTTATGAGCTCAAAAACGCAGTCTCATTGGTACACATCTCAGAAAAAAATGCATATATGATTACCATAAGACTCTTCGTTTTAGGATGCTTTTTCGTTGTAAACAAGATTCCTATAATGAAGTTAATGTATCAAAGCGCAGATACCATTATGATCAGAGATATTATATTGCACAAACAGCATATATGCAAGTAAAAATTTCAAGATACCATTATGATCAGAGACGGTAATCGAAGGTCTGACCCAATAAGGGCATTCATGGAGCCGAAATCCCCTAAGCATGCACCTGGAATAATAACTTCAGTACATATTGCAGAGAAGTGAAAAAAATCGACCCGTTTTACTGGTTCGGGTTGCTCATCTCAAATAGGTGAGATCATAAAATTTAGCTAAAATGGGGAATGGGTCAGACTGGTTGAAAGTTGCCCAAAGTCTATTTTTAGATCATACAAACTCATGTATTGGAAAAGGTACAGTTTATTGTGGTAATAATATTGTTTTATATGATCACGGTTTACGCATTATATAAGTAATACTGTATGTGGTTTAACTCAAAACAACCCGTTTCGACCTATACCAAAAGCCCAAAATATATTATTTTAACCTGAATCTCTATTGACCAATTACCCTAACTTCCAATCCACCTATCGACCCGTTTCGACCTACTCACCTATTAAATAACTCAATAATTGAAGAGATTTACCTCCTGCCAGGGGGACTTTCACCATTAAAATCTGACAAAATGCGCTCGAAGTATTTCACATAACGCTGGAAAAAGAAATACCATTAATTAGTAATCACTCTTATACAATTGTAAACAGTACTAAAAATAAACGTTGTGCAGAAGTAGGTAAACTGACAATCTGGCTTGGTAGAATCAGTCCTTTCCCATCTACGCATCTTCTTTGGTTATAATAATCAATACACTCCTGGGCTGTCGGGAAGAACTGCAAAACGTTATGCGAGATCGGTTAGTTGACGATTAATTACGATTATGCTACTCAAATACATTTGGTGATGAGTTGATGATTGTGTCTTACCTTTAAGAATAAAAGAAGACTACAAATCATTAATCCTGTTCTTGCTTTGCCAGCTTTACAATGAACAACCACGACATTAAGTATATCTTCCTTTAACCATGAGTAAGCACTTTGACAAAATGACGGTATTAGGTGAATCGGGGGACAATTGTGGTCGTTAAATGGGAAACAGGCAACCTGCAGTAAGATAAAGATGGAAAACCTGCAAGATCAGTTTTCTATTTTAGTTGAATTTTCGTCTTAATTTTGACTTTACAGATCTAGAGTTCTAAATTATCTATTTATTACGTAATTAGTAATGGAAAGCGCACAAAGGCATCTCATATATCTTCTCTGATTCAAATGCTAATTTCTGAAAAAAATTTGATTAATAGTGTGTTCTTGATTATTGTTTTTCAAAGGCCATACATCAGTAGAAGCATACCTTTCCTGCAAAGAGTGAAGCATCATACAGTCTTTCTGAACAAAGATTATATACTTTGTATCTATCCTGTAGACGAAGAATACACATTAAGCTCCCATTAGCTAAAGCATATCAATGTTATGAGACATATTATAAAAAATCATATGTATAAAATATAAACTGATCACATCATAGCATATTCAATTTGCTTAAAGATAGGTGATTGGACGTCATTTTCTTGAAGATACATTAATATTTAACATTCAATAAGAAAATGTTCCTTATATCGTCATAATCTTAATTACATTAACATAAACTCTCTAGCATTAAAGGTTTGACTTATATGTAAATGTTACCTTATGATGAGTTTCAAGAAACTTGATCACTTCCTCCATATGATTCCGATAAAATCCCTGGTTAAAAGACATTCATTAGAATAACAAAGAATTAAGTACACTTGATTGTATGTATACATTTGTTGTTAATTACCAATATATTTACCTCGAAATATCCAAAAAGTCCAGAACTCATATCACCAGCAGGAAACCCCATTGCAATTACATTATCAGTAATATAAGTCAAATCCAGGTCAAACCCTCCCTCCTGGTATCTTCGTTTATTTTGCGACACCATGTGACGAGCCCTAACTTGCACTGCCTTCACTGCACCTAAAGACGTATCAACTAAACCTTTTCCAACCGACTGAAGCACAGACGTAGAATTCGGAGATACGCCACTTCCGTTTACATTATCGTTCGATCCAGAAGTTTTCTGACCTAAATTCAAACCAAAACCGCTCGCAATTCGTGCAATGCCCCATCTTCCACTATTTTTAGCTTGTAAACTGTTTGGTGGAGGCACTGTTGATGTCGGTAAATTAGGAATTTCATCTGATGATGATGATACAATAGGCGTAGATTCAACTGAAGATGAATCAGGTGCAGAACTATCAACCTGATCAGAGATGGCCGAAACGGAAGGTTTAACCTCACTATCTTCAGTTACAGATTGTGATGATGAGTCAGATTCTGAAGCCATTCTGCACATGAAAAGGTCCACATGTAGATTCTAATTAGGGCAAATGAAATCTAATAGGCCAAATTATCAGTTCTATATACATATATACTATACATACATATATCATCCTTTCAAATTAAAATAGTTGTGATTTGTGTATCGTGATGAAATTATCAAATGTATATAGATTCAGTAATGTGAGTGCCTGTGAATAGTGTTTGCACAACAACAAATATAAATAAATATATATATTCCGTAATATATTAACGGAAATGCGAGCGTTAAGTGATGAATGTGATGGATTTATAAGATCTGATGACTTACATGGATTATATCTGAAGCTGTGGCCAATAGTACGTCAGATAAGGAGATGGCGAAGGATTGGAGGGGAAAATGACGACGGAATTAGAACAACGGTGGTTTTCCGGCCCGACGGCAAGTAATAGCCGGTTTTCGGGTTTCAATTTTGGTGGAGTAAGGTAGATCTTTCGGTTTTACAGGTCGACCCTGTGAAGCGAGGTATAAAAAAATAATTTTAGGTATTCAAAATTAGTTATGAGTATTAGTGTAAGTTAGTCCGTATATTCTATTTTGATTTTATCGAATTTTCATTTTTCTTTTTAATTTGACTTCGAATATTTTTATTTTTATTATATAATAGTCTGATTTAGGAATATTTTTATTTTTGTTATATAATAGTCGATAAAACTTGTACTATACTAATATAAAATATATTGAAAACTCAATTGACTCATATAATTTTCATCAAATTTTATAATACAAATAAATATATTCAAAGTCAATATTGAGAAACAAATACTTTAAAAAATTAAAATACGACAATTGTTATGAAACGGACTACGAAGGGAGTAACTTTAAAGTATTTAAATACTATCAATAATCTTCGGAATTGTCCGCTCATAATACGATGAATTGCTCAATTAATGCTCGACGCGCTGGTTCAATAGCTCGGCTCCCTCCCACTCTGTAACGACTCAGCTTTTTCGACTTGCTTTTGTGCTTTGTGCTTTCGCGAAACTGTATATATGTGCGTACTGAGCTAGTTTATGCTCTGGTTTCTTATTTAATGATTAATTACTTTCATTAATACCTTTCAACGTGCTATTAAGTGTGTAATCACTTAACTTGATCCCCGAATGCTTTTACGACCGTTGATGTCACTTGACGTTTACAACGAGCTATGTACTTGGTACACGTTTAACTTTGGTCATAATCAGAATATTATGACTACGTAATACTAATTGTTATTTTATAATAACAATTACTTGGGTATTTGGATGCTTAATTACGCTTAGTAAATTACTAGAACACACTAGTTAGTCTTGTTGGATTTTCTACCTTGTTGGACTTTAGCCCACCCTACACTAGCTGGTGGACTATTAAATTAGCCCAATTATAATTAATTAGTGATCCATTAATAAGTAAGACAAATGCCCATTTATTAGAGGGAACATACTAGCATTTTTGTCAAGTATTATCTTTAATGTTGCATGGGATCCTAACATAAGCACCAACTTTAGACAACCATTAACCAAAAAGCAAAAAGGTGTCCCCCCTTGTTCCCCCCATAACCCACGGCCATGTACCCTGTAGTGACCCGAACTTTTCCATGTTTATATATATTAATTGAGATTGATATTTACATGATTAAATGTTTCCAACATGTTAAGCAATCAAACTTGTTAAGACTTGATTAATTGAAATATGTTTCATATAGACAATTGACCACCCAAGTTGACCGGTGATTCACGAACGTTAAAACTTGTAAAAACGACATGACGATATATATATATGGATATACATATGGTTAACATGAGATTATGATAAGTAAGTATCTCCATAAGTATATTAACAATGAGTTATATACATATAAACAAGACTACTAACTTAAGGATTTCGAAACGAGACATATATGTAACGATTATCGTTGTAACGACATTTAAATGTATATATATCATATTAAGATATATTAATATATCATAATATCATGATAATATAATAATTTAACATCTCATTAGATATAATAAACAATGGGTTAACAACATTAATTGAGATCGTTAACTTAAAGGTTTCAAAACAACACTTACATGTAACGACTAACGATGACTTAACGACTCAGTTAAAATGTATATACATGTAGTGTATTTAGATGTATTAAAATACTTTTGGAATACTTCAAGACATATATCAAAACACTCATACTTAACGAAAATGGTTACAGTTACTTTTCCATTCTTTTCTTTCATCAAGAATTCTAGTCGTATTCTTACCCGTATTATACACAGCTTCAAAACGTACTTACTATGAGTATATACCAATAGGAATTAGCATGGGATTCCACTCTTGATTATGTCATGTATGACTAATCAATTTTAACTTCTACCATGAGCTAGTCAACTAACTAGAACTCCTTTTAACCCCACTCACCACTCACCAATTACCACTCATCATTCACTCCATTTCACTTCCAATTCTCTTTCTAATTCTCTCTCAACACACACACACTATTATGAACGTATTTTTCCAGTAATTAATCATCATCTTCATCAAAAATCACTTCAAGAATCAAGCTATAATCATCATAGGAAGAACACTTCAAGAACACTTCAAAAATCCCTTCAAGCTTACTAATTTACTTCCAAGCTTTCTAATCCATTCCAAGTAATCATCTAAGATCAAGAAACCTTTGTTATATACAGTAGGTTATCTTTCTTATTCAAGGTAATATTCATATTTAAACTTTGATTCAATTTCTATAACTATAAACTATCTTAATTCGAGTAAAAATCTTACTTGAACTTGTTTTTGTGTCATGATCCTACTTCAAGAACTTTCAAGCCATCCAAGATCCTTTGAAGCTAGATCATTTCTTGTCACTTCCAGTAGGTTTACCTACTAAACTTAAGGTAGTAATGATGTTCATAACATCATTCGATTCATATATATAAAACTATCTTATTCGAAGGTTTAAACTCGTAATCACTAGAACATAGTTTAGTTAATTCTAAACTTGTTCGCAAACAAAAGTTAATCCTTCTAACTTGACTTTTAAAATTAACTACACACATGTTCTATATCTATATGATATGCTAACTTAATGATATAAAACCTGGAAACACGAAAAACACCGTAAAATCGGATTTACGCCGTCGTAGTAACACCGCGGGCTGTTTTGGGTTAGTTAATTAAAAACTATGATAAACTTTGATTTAAAAGTTGTTATTCTGAGAAAATGATTTTTATTATGAACATGAAACTATATCCAAAAATTATGGTTAAACTCAAAGTGGAAGTATGTTTTCTAAAATGGTCATCTAGACGTCGTTCTTTCGACTGAAATGACTACCTTTACAAAAACGAATTGTAACTTATTTTTCCGACTATAAACCTATACTTTTATGTTTAGATTCATAAAATAGAGTTCAATATGAAACCATAGCAATTTGATTCACTCAAAACGGATTTAAAATGAAGAAGTTATGGGTAAAACAAGATTGGATAATTTTTCTCATTTTAGCTACGTGAAAATTGGTAACAAATATATTCCAACCATAACTTAATCAACTTGTATTGTATATTATGTAATCTTGAGATACCATAGACACGTATACAATATTTCGACCTATCATGTCGACACATCTATATATATTTCGGAACAACCATAGACACTCTATATGTGAATGTTGGAGTTAGCTATACAGGGTTGAGGTTGATTCCAAAATATATATAGTTTGAGTAGTGATCAATACTGAGATACGTATACACTGTGTAGTGACCCGAACTTTTCCATGTTTATATATATTAATTGAGATTGATATTTACATGATTAAATGTTTCCAACATGTTAAGCAATTAAACTTGTTAAGACTTGATTAATTGAAATATGTTTCATATAGACAATTGACCACCCAAGTTGACAGGTGATTCACGAACGTTAAAACTTGTAAAAACTATATGATGACATATATATGGATATATATATAGTTAACATGATACTATGATAAGTAAACATATCATTAAGTATATTAACAATGAACTACATATGTAAAAACAAGACTACTAACTTAATGATTTTTAAACGAGACATATATGTAACGATTATCGTTGTAAAGACATTTAATGTATATATATCATATTAAGAGATATTCATACATGATAATATCATGATAATATAATTATTTAAAATCTCATTTGATATTATAAACATTGGGTTAACAACATTTAACAAGATCGTTAACCTAAAGGTTTCAAAACAACACTTACATGTAACGACTAACGATGACTTAACGACTCAGTTAAAATGTATATACATGTAGTGTTTTAATATGTATTTATACACTTTTGGAAGACTTCAATACACTTATCAAAATACTTCTACTTAACAAAAATGCTTACAATTACATCCTCGTTCAGTTTCATCAACAATTCTACTCGTATGCACCCGTATTCGTACTCGTACAATACACAGCTTTTAGATGTATGTACTATTGGTATATACACTCCAATGATCAGCTCTTAGCAGCCCATGTGAGTCACCTAACACATGTGGGAACCATCATTTGGCAAATAGCATGAAATATCTCATAAAATTACAAAAATATGAGTAATCATTCATGACTTATTTACATGAAAACAAAATTACATATCCTTTATATCTAATCCATACACCAACGACCAAAAACACCTACAAACACTTTCATTCTTCAATTTTCTTCATCTAATTTATCTCTCTCAAGTTCTATCTTCAAGTTCTAAGTGTTCTTCATAAATTCTACAAGTTCTAGTTACATAAAATCAAGAATACTTTCAAGTTTGCTAGCTCACTTCCAATCTTGTAAGGTGATCATCCAACCTCAAGAAATCTTTGTTTCTTACAGTAGGTTATCATTCTAATACAAGGTAATAATCATATTCAAACTTTGATTCAATTTCTATAACTATAACAATCTTATTTCAAGTGATGATCTTACTTGAACTTGTTTTCGTGTCATGATTCTGCTTCAAGAACTTCGAGCCATCCAAGGATCCGTTGAAGCTAGATCCATTTTTCTCTTTTCTAGTAGGTTTATCCAAGGAACTTAAGGTAGTAATGATGTTCATAACATCATTCGATTCATACATATAAAGCTATCTTATTCGAAGGTTTAAACTTGTAATCACTAGAACATAGTTTAGTTAATTCTAAACTTGTTCGCAAACAAAAGTTAATCCTTATAACTTGACTTTTAAAATCAACTAAACACATGTTCTATATCTATATGATATGCTAACTTAATGATTTAAAACCTGGAAACACGAAAAACACCGTAAAACCGGATTTACGCCGTTGTAGTAACACCGCGGGCTGTTTTGGGTTAGTTAATTAAAAACTATGATAAACTTTGATTTAAAAGTTGTTATTCTGAGAAAATGATTTTTATTATGAACATGAAACTATATCCAAAAATTATGGTTAAACTCAAAGTGGAAGTATGTTTTCTAAAATGGTCATCTAGACGTCGTTCTTTCGACTGAAATGACTACCTTTACAAAAATGACTTGTAACTTATTTTTCCGACTATAAACCTATACTTTTTCTGTTTAGATTCATAAAATAGAGTTCAATATGAAACCATAGCAATTTTATTCACTCAAAACGGATTTAAAATGAAGAAGTTATGGGTAAAACAAGATTGGATAATTTTTCTCATTTTAGCTACGTGAAAATTGGTAACAAATCTATTCCAACCATAACTTAATCAACTTGTATTGTATATTATGTAATCTTGAGATACCATAGACACGTATACAATGTTTCGACCTATCATGTCGACACATCTATATATATTTCGGAACAACCATAGACACTCTATATGTGAATGTTGGAGTTAGCTATACAGGGTTGAGGTTGATTCCAAAATATATATAGTTTGAGTTGTGATCAATACTGAGATACGTATACACTGGGTCGTGGATTGATTCAAGATAATATTTATCGATTTATTTCTGTACATCTAACTGTGGACAACTAGTTGTAGGTTACTAACGAGGACAGCTGACTTAATAAACTTAAAACATCAAAATATATTAAAAGTGTTGTAAATATATTTTGAACATACTTTGATATATATGTATATATTGTTATAGGTTCGTGAATCAACCAGTGGCCAAGTCTTACTTCCCGACGAAGTAAAAATCTGTGAAAGTGAGTTATAGTCCCACTTTTAAAATCTAATATTTTTGGGATGAGAATACATGCAAGTTTTATAAATGATTTACAAAATAGACACAAGTACGTGAAACTATATTCTATGGTTGAATTATCGAAATCGAATATGCCCCTTTTTATTAAGTCTGGTAATCTAAGAATTAGGGAACAGACATCCTAATTGACGCGAATCCTAAAGATAGATCTATTGGGCCTAACAAACCCCATCCAAAGTACCGGATGCTTTAGTACTTCGAAATTTATATCATATCCGAAGGGTGTCCCGGAATGATGGGGATATTCTTATATATGCATCTTGTTAATGTCGGTTACCAGGTGTTCACCATATGAATGATTTTTATCTCTATGTATGGGATGTGTATTGAAATATGAAATCTTGTGGTCTATTGTTACGATTTGATATATATAGGTTAAACCTATAACTCACCAACATTTTTGTTGACGTTTAAAGCATGTTTATTCTCAGGTGAATACTAAGAGCTTCCGCTGTTGCATACTAAAATAAGGACAAGATTTGGAGTCCATGTTTGTATGATATTGTGAAAAGAAAAAAAACTGCATTCAAGAAACTGATTTTGATGTAACATATTTGTATTGTAAACCATTATGTAATGGTCATGTGTAAACAGGATATTTTAGATTATCATTATTTGATAATCTACGTAAAGCTTTTTAAACCTTTATTTATGAAATAAAGGTTATGGTTTATTTTAAAAATGAATGCAGTCTTTGAAAAACGTCTCATATAGAGGTCAAAACCTCGCAACGAAATCAATTAATATGGAACGTTTTTAATCAATAAGAACGGGACATTTCACACTGGGTCGTGGATTGATTCAAGATAATATTTATCGATTTATTTCTGTACATCTAACTGTGGACAACTAGTTGTAGGTTACTAACGAGGACAGCTGACTTAATAAACTTAAAACATCAAAATATATTAAAAGTGTTGTAAATATATTTTAAACATACTTTGATATATATGTATATATTGTTATAGGTTCGTGAATCAACCAGTGGCCAAGTCTTACTTCCCGACGAAGTAAAAATCTGTGAAAGTGAGTTATAGTCTCACTTTTAAAATCTAATATTTTTGGGATGAGAATACATGCAGGTTTTATAAATGATTTACAAAATAGACACAAGTACGTGAAACTACATTCTATGGTTGAATTATCGAAATCGAATATGCCCTTTTTTATTAAGTCTGGTAATCTAAGAATTAGGGAACAGACACCCTAATTGACGTGAATCCTAAAGATAGATCTATCGGGCCCAACAAGCCCCATCCAAAGTACCGGATGCTTTAGTACTTCGAAATTTATATCATATCCGAAGGGTGTCCCGGAATGATGGGGATATTCTTATATATATGCATCTTGTTAATGTCGGTTACCAGGTGTTCACCATATGAATGATTTTTATCTCTATGTATGGGATGTGTATTGAAATATGAAATCTTGTGGTCTATTGTTACGATTTGATATATATAGGTTAAACCTATAACTCACCAACATTTTTGTTGACGTTTTAAGCATGTTTATTCTCAGGTGATTATTAAGAGCTTTCGCTATCGCATACTTAAATAAGGACGAGATTTGGAGTCCATGCTTGTATGATATTGTGTAAAAACTGCATTCAAGAAACTTATTTTGTTGTAACATATTTGTATTGTAAACCACTATGTAATGGTCATGTGTAAACAGGATATTTTAGATTATCATTATTTGATAATCTACGTAAAGCTTTTTAAACCTTTATTGATGAAATAAAGGTTATGGTTTATTTTAAAATGAATGCAGTCTTTGAAAAACGTCTCATATAGAGGTCAAAACCTCGCAACAAAATCAATTAATATGGAACGTTTTTAATCAATAAGAACGGGACATTTCATACCCCTCCCCACACACTCACCACCTATAAATACAAGCCTTATTCCATCCATTTTACACTTGCTCTCATTTGCATTTCACACACACTTACTCTCTAATTCTTTCTCTAGTCTTTCTCTCTCTAAAAAGTGTAAGTATTTGATTTTTCTTCTTCTTCTTCCCTTGCCTTTCACGAAATCATCATCATCATCTAAGGGTCTAGCTTTTTAGCTTTGATCTTGATTACATCTTGTAGATTCAAACATGGATTTGAATCATTCAAGAACATGGAAGATTCAAGCTTTCTAGCTTTGAATCTTCACCTACTTTGTAGATCTAAATCTTTTAACTTTAATCTTTTTATTTTGTTATAAAGATTCAAACTTGTGTTTGTAATCTTCATGTAACTTAAAGATCCAAACTTTATGCTTCAAGATCTTCAAGAACAACCAAGATTCAAGCTTTCTAGCTTTGAATCTTCATATCTTTTGTTGGATCTAAGTTTTCTAACTTATGATCTCATTACTTTGTTATAAAGATCAAAACTTGTATTTATGGTCTTCATGTAACTTAAAGATCTAAGCTTTATGCTTCAAGGTCTTCAAGGACACCAAAGATTCAAGCTTTCTAGCTTTGTAATCTCATAACTTGTGTGAAAAGGATCTAAGCTCTCTAGCTTAGGGTTCCATCACTTTATTTGACTTAGATTATGTCATACTTGCTTGATTGAAGTAAAGTTTGTAGCTTTAGTTGTAAATGTAACTTGTAATTGTGTTAAGACTAAGGATATGATGTAACCTTGGTTCATCATCCTTCTAAGACTCTTAAATAAATTGTGTTCTTGCTTGGTCTTAACATATTGTGCGTTGATGGTAGAATTTTGGTCAAGGTGATGCTAACCCATTAACGAGTTGTACACTTGAAGCTACAAGCATCAAGGATGAGAACCGTGATGAGCATCAAGCACTAAGAACCCCACCGGAGCACCTTGCTTACTGTTTTCGGGATCTGATCAGACCACCTGGGCTACTGGAAAGTTGATTTTCAGTTAGTTCGGTTTGAGTAGATGATTTTCCGTTTAGACCTCGTCTTAATCCGAGTTACAGTTTAGGATTTATGGCCTTCCGAAAGTCACTACACCCTATTAACGTTGTGCTGAAATTTCTGACCTACTCGCACTTAAACCGTCACCACGGTCAAACGAAGACGAATTTGGTTCTGGAAATTGGTCAGCAACTATAGGACTCACATACAGAGCCATAGCCACTGACTACGCGTCTTTTCCTTTTGTATAGAGGTCGTAGCAGTTGACCAAAGTCAGCCTATTGTTTCGATCTCTATTCTTGTCAAACTTACTTAGCTTTTATGATGATGAATGATGATGATGATGATGACACTTAAACTTAATTTATGCACTTTCAAACCTTTTTGGGACAACATACTGACTTAGTGACCTTTGACTTAGGTTGACAACCTTTCGGACCGACTTACTACTTGCATACTTTCATTATCGACTTTACCGCTTTTATCACTGTGAGTTATAGCTTTCCTTTTTACTCTAACTATTTTGGGACTGAGAATACATGCGCTTTTTACATTTTACATACTAGGCACGAGTACTTAAACTTTATATATATGTAGGTTATACAACGGCATAAACTTTCCCCTTAGCTCGGTAACATTTAGTCATTGGTCTTTGAACCGGTGAACGCGAATCTTAGATATGGATTCATAGAGTTTGACATCCCCACTCGGGCTAGTCGCGCTAGCATTTAACGGGTGTTTAATACTTCGTAAACATACGCACTCGCCAAGTGTACTTTTAGGGGGTATTATTATTACGTTAAGTTAGTTACCGGGTGCCCACGGATAAGCATATACTTTATCATACTATTTTGAAACGCTGGTTGAAGCACTGAAATCTCGTGGCCTACATTACATTACTGATTACAAACAAACTATAGCTCACCAACATTCGTGTTGACTTTTTAAGCGTGTATTTTCTCAGGTGCTTAGACGATGTTGCTTCCGCTGTTAGACTTGCTGTCTTGGTGTTATAGACTTGCTGTTATGGACCTGCTGTGTTAGATTTTCGCTGCATTACTTAAAGATGTCCCAATCATGAAACTTTTATCTTGTATTCACAACTTATGTTATTTGAATAATGGCTTTGTAATGACCTCTGTGTCACGTTATCTTTTGTAAACACTATCTTTTTATGAATTCAAAACTGGTTTTCAAACAACATTTAGTGTTTGACCGTGTAAAGATCATGTTGTTGACGAATCATACATGATGGTTTTGTACGGGGCGTCACATTTGGTATCAGAGCATTGGTTGTAGGGAATTAGGTTGCGTTAGTGAGTCTGGACCGAGCCGAGTAGGATTCGCTAATAAGACTAATCTACAACTTTCTTGTTTGCCTGTTTCTGCGAAACTGCTGCATACTACTGTATTATATTACTGCATGTTACTGCTTACTTTTACTGCTCTATGAACTTGTTGCATGCTACTGCCTACTTTCACTGCTATGTGAAGTTGTGAACTTACTGTATGCTGCTGCTTATTCTCGCTACTGCATGTTACTATCTGCTTTTTGCATGATACTTCTGTTAATACTGCTATTATTTCCATACTATGCACTGCTGTAGACGATCTAGGCTGCTGTGGTTATTAAGCTTGATTACATGCTTGCTACCCGTCTGCTTTTCACTGTACCGACTTGGAGAATTAATCCTTCCTAGCTTAGATGTTTTTCTGAACCCTTTCTCACTCGTCTAACCCTAAGGACTAGTAATGTAATCCACCTGTTACTACTGTTCCACCGTTCCAGAGATCGAAACATTACTTCACGCAATCTAGGAGGAGTACCCCTCGGACTACACGTCCACTAAAGTTGATCCTCGGAGGAGGAGATATGTGAGGACTTGTCGGAGTAACCGCACCCCGAGCTTACTCTAATTAGCTACGTACAACGTATGAACATCAGAAGGTTGTTCAGTTTCCGCAAGTTGACTCGTATCCCGTACGCTTTCATGACCGTCACTTATCTCCTTCATTCTACACCACTACTCGGCGATCTAACGACACTTCTGGACTTAGGTCCCTAACACTCTTAGGCATTGGAGAAGTCGGGAAGGCATCTCCTTTCACAAGGTCATAGTGTTTTCCACTGATGCTCAGCCATACTCAAAGGCTTGGGAGTCGCCTCAAGACATATCGTATTACTACTTGTTACACGTACAACTCGACACGAGACCCAGAATGAATTCCTAAGAAAGGAACCTAACAACGTTACCTGAACCCGAACGTTTTGAAGAAATTTCGGGACATTTAGGCATTGATGCATGACCTACGGAACCTACGCACCCACATCGGGAAACCGTGAGATTAATTATGTGGAATTTGCTTCGAGATAGCATAGATAAAGCACCGTAAGACAAAATTGAGTAGAACTTGAGGTGATCATGTTACATTGACCATATGGAGTGATATTGGAATGAACGTACGATTTAGTACAATATAATGACGCCAGGCCAGCGTGATTATATTGAAGTAAATCATGCAAAAGTCCCAATGCTACTATATAAGGAATATGAAGTGATTCAAAGGAAATTTTGGTAGGAACCACTTGAATATACGCATTATGGTCTGTTAGAGGTAGGGAAAGAGTAACCACGTAGCCAGATACTGTACAAGAAGGGCCTTAATTGCAGAATTGATAACCCGAAAATTTGTTATAGATATAGAAACCCTGGATACTTAAGGGAAAAGTCTCAAATAGGAAAAACTTTGGACTTACTTGCGGTAGAGAAATCGTTATCTCAGCTATAGAGACTCGCATGGATCCTGATTTTAGTTAGGGTACATTTCATCGCAACGTTTTATTGTCTTAAAGTTGTTTAGTACTAGAGCGATAGAAACCTTATATCTAAGAACTTTAGTGTTATGATTGATAAACTATTAACAACCATGAGAGTTAAGTATTCTATAGGACAAGCTAATGGTAAGCTGGCAGAGATAGATGAATGATTTAAGGTAGTACCTTAAAATTAACAGGTGGGTCATTTGGAGATGACCTCATGTCAACAAAACTTGGAAGTTTTAAAATAGTAGTTGGAAAGGATTAGTTACCTACGCACAAGCAGATGTTATTTGAGAAGTTTGATAGAATTTTCCACGGTAGTATAATAAGATTTAGTTGGAATGAACCTTAAGATTAACCTAACATCCATCAATTTGAGAAGCTTGATGTGATAGTTGGAATGGACTTTAGGATTAACCTAATACTCATCAAGTAAGGAAGCTTTGATGAAATAGTTGGAATGGACTGGCTTTCAAGGATGAAAGTGAAAGCTATTTATAGATTATTCGTATACCTCGCGAGAATGGTGAGCCATTAATAGTTACAGAGAGAGAAGTAGCCCGAAGCTGAACCCTATTAGTTGCATGACAACAACCCGAAATCCCACAATGGAAATGGGAAGAAATAACAATGGATCTCATCACTAAACTACCGAAAACGGTAAGGCGGTTAGGACACTATATGGGTTATTATTGACCATCTCACCAAATCTGCTCACTTTCTAGCCACGAAAAAAACCGATGCAATGGACAAACTTGCACAACGATACATAAAGGAAAATTGTATCCCGTCACTCCAGCGATTCAAATTTTATATTAAAGACTACCCAAGAATCTTATTTGATGCTCATTCTTATGCGACTCTGAATCCTAACTTATTTCGAGAGATTTCTTATTTGATGATAATCACACCATCATCCTTCTTACTTCGATATTAGTCATACCAGTTCGAAATTTCCAAAATCAATGGGTAGTTAATTCTCATCCTCATACTCTCCCTTTCGTATCTCACTTATAAGCAACAACTTTACACTTAAGCATTTTTGGTCCAAAGACTTATGCCCTACTAATAGTCATCAACCACATTTAAATTCAACAGTTTTCATTACCTCGTGACATTGATGCTCAAATGTCACCCGAAATTTTCAAAAATCTTTTACTCGATTTTTTTCCAACTTGTAACCTCCGAAATATGAAAAAAAAATTTGCTGCCAAAATTTTTCACACACTATTTTACTGTGCGATCCTCCCAAGGTTTTATAAAAGTAAATTTATTTTATTCGTGCAAATTTTTGAAATCATATATGTTATATAAAATAAAGTAAATGATTACTTATTTTTGGCAAATACATATGAAATTTTACTTTCACTTTTACAAATCAAATCTTTTGTTCGAAAGATATTTTACTTTGAATGGTACGAGTTGTACATAACCCTAGATTACTAAGAACTTCGTTTCTTTTCTTACATTGTCACCTTAACGATTTCTATATAAATTTCATTGCTTATTATATAAAATTATTCGTTGCTTATTCGTATCCAAGTCATCATGAAGACTTTACAACAGTCGAAAACTAGAGATTCATGTGTGTGTGTGTATATGTTGTAACGACCCAACCCATTATCCTTCCAAAAACGTGCCATAAAAAAAAATATTCTGGAACAGCACATCTGTACGGCGTCCAGATTTCTGGACGGCGTCCTGCTCTGAAGGACTGGACGGCGTCCAAGCCTTTTGGACAGCGTCCAAATGGTCTGCTAGATTCTGATCAGTTTTACAATTACACTGTGATGACCCGGAAATTTCCGATCAAATTTAAACTTAATCTTTATATGATTTCGAAACGATAAGCAAATTCTGTAATGTTGGGTCTCGAAAATTTTGAAATCTATATTCATGTAATCAATTACCATGCCACCATGCCTGATGATTCACGAACATTTATGTACATATAGATATGTGTATATAATATATACTTATTAATTAAAAACGTTAACAAAGTATTAGATATATAATACTTTACATGAACGTATTTGTTTCAATATGTATTTGATATAATTATAGACGAAATTAAAAGATAATATTAAATGATTGATTTATCAGATACATTGTAGGATTATAAAATTTGATATGTATGAGTTATTATATTATATTTATCATTAACAGTATTAACATTAATATAACTAGTAAGATTGTATTATCATTTTAATATTATTATTAATAATTAAATTACTTAAAAATTTTCATTTATTTCTAAGTAATAATATTATTTATTAAATATTATTACTAACTACTTTATTAATATTTATACTTGATATAAAAGTTAAAGAATTTAATATATATATACATATATATAAACACAGATATATATAAATACATATTCTTACACAAAATACAGATTTATATATATATATATATATATAAATACAAATTCAGATATTAATACATATATATATATACAATCCCATATATATAAATAAATAAATAAATACGTAATTAAAATCATGAAAATCCAAAATCAGTTGTCTATCGTTGTCTAACTATTTGGTAATTGATTTTGGGACTACAAACTCGTACGAATCAAATCCAATTATTCACATTAACAGACAAATCCTGTTAGAGGTCGATAGTATTTTTTTCTAACTAATTAACTTTAAGTACCAATCAAACTAACATATCAAAATCAATTGTACTAAATTATTTACTTTATCTGATTCCTATATATTTTTTTTCTTTGTTTTGTTTTCTTCTCCTTTGGATTTTGATTCCCGTCGACCATATATGAGTAGAAAACGAACAGCTACAGCTGTAAATGATATCAATTAACTTCACATTATCAATATTCAATCCACAAAAACCTTGCTTGATAAACCTTTATCACTGCTGCCTATATGGAATTCTTAGCTCATTGCAAGACTTGAACAACCAAGGTACACACCATAACCACCACGGTCACCCTTGAAACCGCCATCTTTATCATATTTATTTATTCCTCTTGCCTTGCTTCTTTCGTTCTCTGTCAATAACAACCTTGATCAACTCATATCCGCCACCACCTATGATCACCACCCTTAAACTCGATCACAATAGTCACCATCTCATTATATAAAGAGATATACGTACACATACATTAGACATATACATACCTTCTATTCGTGTTGAAACATATATCACCATCACTTTCAATTTCGAACTTGTTCCTTCTGTCAAAAAGAACCCAACACCACCTCCATTTAAACCATCTAATGTGCCATGATTGTGGTTCATCTTATACAAAGAACCCCATCCAGCTTACATCATCACTTCACCTCACCACCTTTCTCTCTCTCTATCTCTCTTCTCTCGGTGTTACTGCTACATCTATTTCTGTTTCATATACACCACGAACTATCACCAATACCCGCTACTAATTCGGTTTCTTTTCTTCTTGATCGACACTCAAAATAGCTCTGCTGTCCTTGCTACTCGCCATATTTTTTCCCCCCCATTTCTTGTTCGAAATCACAACAACCACTTTGAATTTGAGTCTATGGTTGGTACATGATATTATAGTGTCAAAAATTCTTCTGCATGTTCTTTATTTCCTTTATGGCCGACAAGAAGTAATCAAGCTACCCACTTGATTATTATAAGAAAATAGAGATGACTTGTTTCAATAGGATTTGGCCAGTGAATATTTTTTGTTTGTTTGTGGGACTATAAATTAAAACTCCAAAAGATGCGTAAATCAAGAGGTTAGTGGTATTGAATTGTAAAGAAGATAGCGACGTTTGTTCGTTTTATTTTATTTTATTTTTTTTCCCTTCCATCGACAGAAAACAATTTTTTTTTATATAGCAACCAAAGTATTATCACCATTAATACAAATTGCGTTTTAAAAATAAAAGGAGAAAAGAACAACAGCGGCTGTTATGATCCTGATGTTTTTTTTTATACATCTGTATATATAGAGGTGAAATAAATTAAGAGGCTAGATTATACAAAAAATGGATCAGCGCTTCAAAGGTTAGGAGAGGTGATGGGGAACGAGAGGTTGTAGGTTCGAAACCATGCCATAGCACTTTTATTTTTTAATTAAACAGAACGGGCTTGTATCTTGGACCTGTCAATGATTGGGCTACGGTTTTCCTTGTGGGCCGAGATTAGAGTGTCTGTTGGAATGTAAATATAGTTGGGCTGCAAAATATAGCCGGGCCGAAAAGAAAAGGTTATACATTTTATTTCGAGGTATTGAAAACAGAAAAGAGATACAGAGAGATGGTTAGGAGAATGTTTGAGTATTCGAGGGGTCATGGGTTCGAGTCCCGTCTCGGGCAGTTTAATTCTTTTTAAGGCTACAAAGATATAACTTAATATTGTTATTATTATTATTATTATTATTATTATTATTATTATTATTATTATTATTATTATTATTATTATTATTATTATTATTATTGTTATTGTTATTATTATTGTTATTGTTATTGTTATTGTTATTGTTATTGTTATTGTTATTGTTATTGTTATTGTTATTGTTATTGTTATTGTTATTGTTATTATTATTATTATTAGTATTAAGTATCATAACTATTATAATTATTATTATTATTATTATTTATACAAGTATTAAGTATTATTTATTATTATTATTATTATTATTATTATTATTATTATGATTAGGGTTACAATTACTAATATTATTATTATTTATATTAATATTAATGTTATTATTAAGTATCAAGTATTATTATGAATATTATCATTATTAGTATTAAAATGATTATCATATTCATTATTACAAATATTAATTGAATATTATTATAATAATTATCTTAATAAAAAAATGATATATATATATATATATATATATATATATATATATATATATATATATATATATATATATATATATATATATATATATATATATATACTTATAACATAACAAAAAATTAATATTTTTATATACAAAATGAATATATGAGACGTATATATATTATTAATATAAAAATGATATAATTAGTAAATTATATATATATATATATACAAACTTATTCGATTACGATATGAATATTAATAAATATACAAATGATATAGGTTCGTGAATCCGAGGCCAACCCTGCATTGTTCAATATAGTTATATGTATTTTTACTACAAAATACAATACAGTGAGTTTCATTTGATTCCCTTTTTACTCTTTACATTTTTGGGACTGAGAATACATGTGCTTTTATAAATGTTTGACGCAATAGACACAAGTACCTTAACTGCATTCTATGATAGAATTATCTAGGATTAGGGTTAATTATTATGACATGCATCAGCCCCCGGTTTCTGTTAGAGCGTGTAAGCTCCCGAGCCGGGTGGATGGTTTATTATTTATGACATTTTGGCACCGGTTGGCCTATATTTTATAAACATGTGTTCAGCCGTGGGGTGTAAAGACCGGCACAGAGGTTCTATATTTTGAAGGCACATGTATTCAGCCGTGGAGTGAAAGACCGGCACAGATGGTTACTATTATATTTTGAATTCTCACCAGGTGTTCTTCATATGAAAGATATTTTTTTGTGCAGTTGGAATGGGACTTCTGCACGTTTTATAATATTTAAAATCTTGTGGTCTATTAAAATGATGAACATGAAATGATTACTATAAACTAATGAACTCACCAACCTTTTAGTTGACACTTGAAAGCATGTTTATTCTCAGGTTTGAAAGAAATCTTCCGCTGTGCATTAGCTCATTTTAAGGATATTACTTGGAGTCATTCATGACATATTTTAAAAGACGTTGCATTCGAGTCATTGAAGTTCATTAGAGATTATTAAGTAAATGACGGATTAGGTCATTTATAGTTTGGATATTATGAAATGGTATGCATACCTGTCAACTTTCGATATAATGAAAGTTTGTCTTTTAAAAAAATGCAATGTTTGTAAAATGTATCAGTTAGAGGTCAAGTACCTCTCAATGTAACCAATTATTATGAATCGTTTATAATCGATATGGACTTCGTCCGAATGGATTAGGACGGGGCATTTCAGTTGGTATCAGAGCGGTGGTCTTAGCGAACCAGGTCAACATTAGTGTGTCTAACCGGTAGTTGTTAGGATGCATTAATGAAGTCTGGACTTCGACCTAGTAGTTGTTAGGTTATATTAATGAGTCTGGACTTGAACCTGGTCTGCATGCCAAAAGTTTTGCTTATCATTCTTGTCAAAATTATCTGCTTATCATTCTTAGTCTAGACACATCTTACTGCACTGATTGCATGAATAGTGTATAGACAAAATTCATATCTTAGTGTATCTGCTAATTCATATCTCCGCGTATATGTTACTGTAAACTCTGCCTGACATATTCCGTAAATTCCTCCGTAATCTACGGGATCTTCTGTACTATGTATATGTATTCTATGTAATTAGAATATCATCCGATATCCAAAAATCATTTCATATCGACAAATCCTTTACTCAATCGTATGCAATGGAACTCACAACTAGTTCAAGTCCCTCGGATTCCGATATGGAGTCCCACTCCAGCTCCGAAAGCAGCGTCACCAGAATGAATCAATCAATCAGCCATCCCCAATTCATCTGATGAGTTCGTAGTCGAATTAATCATTGAAGACGAGAATAAGGTGATCCATTCCATCAACCAAATTCACCTTTTGGCAAAGAACCTGAATCACTTACCGACGAACCTGTTCGAAACACCATTTTCACCCTCATTTTCCGAATATCTCGCCATGAATATATACTATCTCAAAATCAAAACCTTATTCACCCGCTCGTTCCTACCGACAATCATCCCGGAGTAATAAGTCAACGAGCTTCACACCCGAGTTGTAACCTTGAAAAGTATGGTGCAAAATGTACCAGCTTCATCAACATTACCGGCACCAACAGTATCACCAACAACAACATCCACATGCCAAGCTTCAATTTCACAATCTGTCCCACGAACATCAACATCATACGCACCATAGATACCAAGGAGTACCAACAGCAATGAATAATGAAGTATTGATCCATAACTTCATTAATATTCTGCGAAGAATATGTGGATCCTAATAATTAACGATGAGGTATTGATCCATAACTTCATTAATATTCTGCGAAGAATATGTGGATCCTAATAGTTTTAGAGATTACTTATTCTAGCTCAAACCGAAAATCAAATGAGTCTAATATTATATTGACTCATTAAATTCATGATTACATCTGAAGAAAATATATATGTATATATATTTTTTCATAAAGATTGTGATTAAAAATTCTTTTGTACAAACTGTTAATGGTGAAAATATTTTAACGGGTAGGTAATACCCGAGGAATATTTATATATCACATTAATAAGTTACACTGTACATTCTTCAATTCAGATTCAGCAGTCATTAACAACACTGCTCAAATCCACAGATATATGAATCCGTTCACCACAGAATAACCATTTCCATTCAAATTTCATATTTGGATTTTAACCTATCAGAATCCAACAAGTGGCATAATGAAGAAAACATTTGACGGAATAAAATTTGTTAGAAACAAACAAATTAACTATGAGAAATTTTGTTAAGAATCCACGCTAACAAAATCCTAGCTAACTGTTCCTAGCTAACTGTGGACTAATCGACTGAGGACTACCAACAGTGGACAATTGAAATGAATTAAAATATTGATTATAACATATGAAACTAAACAATACTTCAAGTTTGCCACTTGATTTTCATCTTAAACCTTATTTGTATCTTGACGATTACAATCTGCGTTCAAACCTTTCACGATTCTTGAAAACACCTCAATCGAGAGAATGAACCAACCGCACTACATCTACGGAAGAAAAGATTGATGCGTATAGTTATGCACCTAAAAACTCTCGGAAACTGAGTAAACGTTTAACGCAAGCTGTGCTAATTTTCTTTAGCGTTATTATTACCGAAAATAACTTTTCAATCTCTTTTCAAATTAGCCAATTTTGTCACAGCTCCAGCAAGTCAACTTCGACTTTTTGTTCGAAACAACCTTATTATAACCTTGGGATATATGTGTACTCTTTTATTGTTACCGGGGAACCTTTTATATTCCACCATATTACCATCAGCGTTTAATCATCTAAAAACACCATTCTCCTGAAACCACCTCGGATTGATAACCGACGATTCAAATATGGCTGCATTAAATGCAGAGGAAACAGTAAAATTGTAGATGGCTTAAATGGCTAAGAGTTAGATGATAACGAATGGAGTGTTGGGAACGCTCGATAGAAAATTTGATATTGAAAACGGATTGAGCTAACCGTGAAGGAGCCCAAGGAAAAATACAAGGACCAAACCCTATATTCAAAGAATTCAGGTAATTCTGGATCCGATGAAATCTTTAGAGAATATCTTGCTCCGAGGTCATGTTAAAATCTTGCAGAAAATTTTTCTTCATTAACCTTCGAACTTAGAAATTCCAAAATACCATCATAAATATCTTCGATATTTCTGAGGATATTTTCATAAATATTCTTATCTGATATTAATTATCTCTCCGATCTATCTGTATTACATCATAAAAGAAACTATTTTAGTTTCTAAATTTTGAAACCTTCGAGTTTAAAGTATGAATGCTTTTGAAGTAGTGTTGGGAACTGATGCATGAGTTAGTATAATATAATGACACTTGATCAACGTGATTATATTACAGTAATTTATGTTGAGTTTCTAATGAAACGTGATGATTCATAGAACATACCATCATCATATGCCATTTACACGACTCTTACATTCTACCCAATCTCCAATTATATTAAGAATATATCTTCTTGATAGTTCTATCTCTTCTCATGAATTCTGGTAACTTAACCAATCATTATCGTGCTATTACAATCTCTCTCTTAGAACATTAACTATGTTCATTTCAAAATCCATACCTACGAATTCCGGACCATTATTTACTTGACTTGAAGTCGGGAAGAGGAGACAAAAGTATAAAACCCTTGAATATAAAAGAAAATATAAAGTTCGACAACAACACATAAACTACAAACTGTGCATATCAATACGTATTGCCACGTAAAGGCATGGGAAAATTAAAAACACTATAACCTCAAGGTAATAGTAGAAGTGAATAAAATCCTCCGGTGGTAGATGAAAGAGAAGAATGATAGATATGAAAGTTAAGAGTATATCAATGATCAGAACGGGATGGAGCATATTGCCAAATGATTCAAAGTATGAATTAAAGGAGAAAGAATAGAAGGTGTGAGTTGTGGAAAATAAAGAAACGAAGAGGGTGGATTTATAGTGAAATATCTAACAGAGAAATCGAGACAGATTATCGCATTTAATCAAAGAAGATCCTGATTTCCTTAATCGCCGAAACACCAAATCTTATTACGAAGATTTTCTCCAAATCTCTTGAACTTGGAAATCAATCCTATCTACGTCAAAAGATATGACGAATCTACATTTACTCATTTCACTCTTTTGTGACAGCTTCACTCGTACGTTCCACATAATCAAATTGTTTTATCTAGATTACTCAATGATGAGAAAACTCTATTATCAACTAATATTCGTCATGAAAATATTTTTATGGTTAGTATGATGACCTCGATTAAATTTCGGGACGAAATTTCTTTTAACGGGTAGGTACTGTGATGATCCGGAAATTTTCGATCAAATTTAAACTTAATCTTTATATGATTTCGACACGATAAGCAAATTCTGTAATGTTGGGTCTCGAAAATTTTGAAATCTATATTCATGTAATCAATTACCCTGCGACCATGCCTGACGATTCACGAACATTTATGTGCATATAGATATGTGTATATAATATATACTTATTAATTAAAAATGTTAACAAAGTATTAGATATATAATACTTTACATGAACGTATTTGTTTCAATATGTATTTGATATAATTATAGACGGAATTAAAAGATAATATTAAATAATTGATTTATCAGATACATTGTAGGATTATAAAATTTGATATGTATGAGTTATTATATTATATTTATCATTAACAGTATTAACATTAATATAACTAGTAAGATTGTATTATCATTTTAATATTATTATTAATAATTAAATTACTTAAAAATTTTCATTTATTTCTAAGTAATAATATTATTTATCAAATATTATTACTAACTACTTTATTAATATTTATACTTGATATAAAAGTTAAAGATATACATATATATAAACACAGATATATATAAATACATATTCTTACACAAAATACAGATTTATATATATATATATATATAAATACAAATTCAGATATTAATACATATATATATACAATCCCATATATATCAATAAATAAATAAATACGTAATTAAAATCATGAAAATCCAAAATCAGTTGTCTATCGTTGTCTAACTATTTAGTAATTGATTTTGGGACTACAAACTCGTACGAATCGAATCCAATTATTCACATTAACAGACAAATTCTGTTAGAGGTCGATAGTATTTTTTTCTGACTAATTAACTTTAAGTACCAATCAAACTAACATATCAAAATCAATTGTACTAAATTATTTACTTTATCTGATTCCTATATATTTTTTTTCTTTGTTTTGTTTTCTTCTCCTTTGGATTTTGATTCCCGTCGACCATATATGAGTAGAAAACGAACAGCTACATCTGTAAATGATATCAATTAACTTCACATTATCAATATTCAATCCACAAAAACCTTGCTTGATAAACCTTTATCACTGCTGCCTATATGGAATTCTTAGCTCATTACAAGACTCGAACGACCAAGGTACACACCATACCACCACGGTCACCCTTGAAACCGCCATCTTTATCATATTTATTTATTCCTCTTGCCTTGCTTCTTTCGTTCTCTGTCAATAACAACCTTGATCAACTCGTTTCCGGCACCACCTATGATCACCACCCTTAAACTCGATCACAATAGGCACCATCTCATTATATAAAGAGATATACGTACACATACATTAGATATATACATACCTTCTATTCGTGTTGAAACATAGATCGCCATCACTTTCAATTCCGAACTTGTTCCTTCTGTCAAAAAGAACCCAACACCACCTCCATTTAAACCATCTAATGTGCCATGATTGCGGTTCATCTTATACAAAGAACCCCATCCAGCTTGTGACAACCCGGAAATTTCTGACCAAATTTAAACTTTATCTTCATATGATTTAATATTTCCGACACGATAAGCAAAGGCTCTAATGTTGAAATCTCAAAAACTTTGAACTATGTTCATGTATTCATTTACCTTTCGACTGCTCTCGACGATTCACGAACAATTATGTGTAAATAGATATGTATGAATATATACATATGTGTGATTATTAAATTGAGAAATATTAATGAAACATTAAACGGTTTGATTAATATGAAAATAAGTTACGAAATCTATTATATGAATTGAGAACGTTAACAAGGTATTAGATGAATAATATTTTACATGAACGTAATTATTTCAAGATATTTTTCAACGGAATTAAAAGATAATATCAAATGATTTATTTATCAGATACATTGTATGATTATGAGTCTCTGTTGAAAGGTCCACTTTGATTTAGAAAACCTTTCCTTTTTAACGGTATTCGAAATGATTGGTAAAGTGATTTACAAGTAAGAACAAAAGTGTCAATTAACGGTAACTGGACAAAAGTTAGTAGAGATTCCTGTTTAATTTTCAGTGCATGCTTTACAATAACTTTCTCGTGACTCTTGATAAGTTAATTATTTAACTTTCATAAAATTAATAGTAAGAACATAAAATGTAAATGGATGTCGACAAGGTAAGCAAATGGATATGTTGATTTAAAACGATTTCATACTTTTAATTGTCCATTGGACTTAACCCTGCGATTTACGAATAAACTGTAAGTAAAAACTAGAAATCCATTATGACTTATATATTATATGATTTTACTTTATGAAATAAAAATATTTTATGATATAACAATTTCTATTATTTAAACCTTTTAATAAAATGATATTGAATATAAGTAGTTTTGGAAAAACTAAACCTTATAGTATTATTTGATTTAGTTTCAAACGTACGAAAATATTTTTATTCTTTCGATATAATAGAATTTGATTATAAAATGTTTTTATGGATTTTAAATGATATGAAAATAAAAATAAAGATAAAATAAAGATTTCTAATGGGAACCAAAAGACTATAACATTTCATCTCATGATCGCAAGTTAAAAAGATGGAAATCACTAAGCATGCGCACTTTCACGAGAAAAATCATAACTAAATCATACTGACTCGAAAAGGGGTGATTCTGGTGTCCAGACGTCCGTAACTCAAAAATCTACAACTTTCATGAAGCCACCATACGCGGATCGCATACCTATCTACGCGAAACACGTAATGTTGTGTCGACATATTTTTGTGGCGGCTCACTATTTAACATGTTTTTTATTTATTTTAATATTATATTATATTATTATATTATTTATATACCTATATATATATATGATCGATCATAATTGTTTTCTAACTACCTATCTCTCACACTCTCTCTATAATTATATTTATTATTATTATTAGTATTATTATTATTAGTATTATTATACATAAAATACTACGACGATGTCATGACCGAGTTATTTCAAAACGGGTTTTTCGAGCGGGATAGAGCTAAGGAAATTATGGATTATAGCTATGGAGGTTATGGGTATTGCTTGGGGGTTATGATCATGAGTCAAAGGTCAACCTAGTGTTTATCATATCCGTCGCGTTTACGTACCTTTCCTGCAATATTGAATCTCAATATTGATACGTGAGTACTCATAAATTAACTTTTATATATTAATAGTGTATCCCTGACTAGTGCTCGAGTATATAGGATTGTGCATGCTTGTACTTTTGATATTGCCATTAGATAGGTTATGTTAAATCCTGAATTAGTTACATATGCGGTTGAGATAAGGTATAAGATATGCATGTCCTTGGAAAGCTAGCGAAAAATTAAGAACTTTTCCTTTAGATATCGAATGGTTTCGATGAACGGATTAGAAGTTATAATCAATTGAATTTTCGATATTTTTATTAAAAATGATTATTATTATCGTCATTTTTATCGTCGTTCTAGTTTTATCTTATTATTATCATTATTATTTTCTTTATCAATAAAAGGGATTGATCATTAAAAAATATTTTTTTTATTATTACTATCGTTATTATCGTTAAAGTTATAATTAGTATTATTATTATTATCCAATTATTATTATTATTATTATTATTATTATTGGTATTATTATTATTATTATCATTATTAATATATATATCATTATTTAAAAATGGTTATTGTTATTGTTATTTTATTATTACTATATTATCATTAAGATAATTATTAGTATTATCGTTAATAATGTTATAGTAACTATCATTATTAATATTAGTGTAATTAAAACAAATATTTGTAACACCTAATTATTTTGATTAATATTATTATCATTATTATGAACACGATATAAAAGACGATTAAAAGCTATTAAATGAAACGATTAGGAAATAATGGGTAAGAGTATCATGATGAAATTAAAAGAAATTGATTTAGATAAAATTATCGTTCTTATTATTTTTATCATTACTATTATTATTAAAAGTATCATTAGTATTAAAACTATCATTTTAACAAAAATTATCATTTTAATAGAAATGTCATTGTTACTATAAAATATCATTATTATTATTATTTTAAATAGAATTATTATTTTAAAGATAATATTAAAAATTATTGTAAATATTAAGGTTATCATAATTAGAATTATCGTTTTATCATAATGTCATCTTAGTAATTATAAATATTGATATTTTTATAATAATAATTATTATTACAAAATAATACAACTTTTACTTACTAACATTATAGATATTATTTTATCAAACAAATATGTGATATAAACATATTTTACTACGTGTAATAACTTACTTTAATAATACCTATCATATTATCTTTATGATATTAAATGAACCCTATAAATTTTATTACTTAATATATATAAAAGTATATTTTATTATATAAATTTAATATAAAATTTTATTTATTAATAAATAAATTATATTATTTACTCTAATTAATCTTTTAAAAATATTTAAAAATATAAAACGACGATATTTAAACTATATATTAATCATGTATAGATTTTTGGAAATTATTTTGAGTCAAATTTACTTTTGTTGACTTTTGCATATTAGTCTCGAGCATTAGGATTGTGGTACACTATGACTTGACCTAATTTGTTAGATAAATATTGACCAACACATAAATATATATAATTAATTTAGGTTCGTGAATCCGAGGCCAACCTTGCACTTGTTCAATGACGTTATATGTATTTTTACTACGAAATACAGTATGGTGAGTTTCATTTGCTTCCCTTTTTACTCATTTCATTTTTGGGCTGAGAATACATGCAAATGCTTTATTAACTGTTTTACAATATTTATATGTGTGAGTTTTCATTACTCCCTTTTTATATATATTTTTGGGACTGAGAATACATGCGCTGCTTTTATAACTGTTTTACGAAATAGACACAAGTAATCGAAACTACATTCTATGGTTGAATGATCGAAATCGAATATGCCCCTTTTTATTAAGTCTGGTAATCTAAGAATTAGGGAACAGACACCCTAATTGACGCGAACTCTAAAGATAGATCTATTGGGCCTAACAAACCCCATCCAAAGTACCGGATGCTTTAGTACTTCGAAATTTATATCATGTCCGAAGGAGGATCCCGGAATGATAGGGGATATTCTTATATGTATCTAGTTAATGTCGGTTACCAGGTGTTCACCATATGAATGATTATTTTTGTCTCTATGCATGGGACATATATTTATGAGAACTGGAAATGAAATTCTCGTGGTCTATTAAAATGATGGAAATAAATGATTATGATAAACTAATGAACTCACCAACCTTTTGGTTGACACTTTAAAGCATGTTTATTCTCAGGAATTAAAGAAATCTTCCGCTGTGCATTTGCTCATTTTAAAGATATTACTTGGAGTCATTCATGGCATATATTTTCGAAAGACGTTGCATTCGAGTCATTGAGTTCATCAAGATTATTAAGGCAATTATAGTTGGATAGTGGATATTATGAAATGGTATGCATGCCTGTTAACTTTCTATGTAAAGAAAGTTTATCTTTTAAAAACGAATGCAATGTTTGTAAAATGTATCATATAGAGGTCAAATACCTCGCGATGTAATCAACTATTATGAATCGTTTATAATGTATATGAACGGGTCCTTTCAGTTGGTATCAGAGCGGTGGTCTTAGCGAACCAGGTCTGCATTAGTGTGTCTAACTGATAAGTCGTTAGGATGCATTAGTGAGTCTGGACTTTGACCGTGTCTGCATGTCAAAAGTTTTGCTTATCATTTCTAGTCAGAAATCATCTGCTTATCATCCTTAGAAAATTACCTGCTTATCATTATTAGTCTAGACACGTCTTGCTATATTAATTGCATGAGTAGTGTATGGACAAAATTCATATCTTAGCGTATCTGCTAAATCATATCTTATCGTATCTGTTACTTTAGACTTTGCCTGATATATTCCGTAAATTCCTCCGTAATTAATGAAATCTTTTGCTCTACATATATAGATATTCTATGTAATTAGAATACCATCCGATAGCCGAAAGATCATTTCATATCGAAAAAATCCTTTATTCAATCGTACGAAATGGAATTCGTCGTTAGTTCAAGTCACTCGGATTCCGAAATGGAATCTCACTCAAGCTCCGAAAGCAGTGTGACCGGAATGGATCAACCAATCAGTCATCACCTATTCTGGATGAATTGGGGATGGGTTCGTAGCCTCCTCAATCATTGGAGATAAGAAGAAGGCGATCCTTTCCATCCACCATATTGCCCTCTTGACGAAGAACCTGAAGCACTTACCAGCGAACCTGTTCGAAACACCATTTTCTCTCTCATTTCTAGAGTATCTCGTCACGATTATATACTACATCAAATTCTAGATTTTATTTATCCACTTGTCCGAACCGACAATCACCCCGGTGTAATAGAAGAAGTCAACGAACTTCGCGCTCGGGTAGTGACTTTGGAGAATATGGTACAAAGATTACAAACACCATCAGCAGCATCGGCAGCATAACCAGTACCACCATCATCAACGCCAACAGTACCATTACCACCTCCAACCACAACCGCGTCGTAACCCTCAACTTCACAATCTGTCCCACGAGCATCAAAGTCATACGCACCATAAATACCAAGGAATACCAACAAACACGAACGATGAAGTGTTGATTCATAACTTCATTGGAGAAACATTCTAAGATGATTATGTAGTCTCTAAAGTCTTAGAGATTATCTATTCTAGCCCTAACCATAAATCAGTTGAGTGAACCAAAATGATGGAAGGAAGAGTAGAAACCCTAACAAGAATGGTGTGTGATTTACAAGCTAGACTTGATTTACCAACATCATCAACAGTACCATTAGCATCATCAGCACAGTCAGTGCCAACATCGTCAGAATCAGCAGCACCTAAACATCACAAACTCCGTCAGTTCAAGAATCACTGTAGACATCATTACGAATCAACAACGAGTATATTGTATCAACGAGTTATGAAGTATTAACTCATTTCCACCGAAAGATTTATATGTATATCTTATATATATAAATTTTTAAACCATAATAAATCTTTCCGTACTAAGCTATTATGTGTGAATCTTAACTACTCGGTTAATTCATATTACAAATATGCAATGATGTACGTCTTTCGTCCGCAACTTAACCATCGTTAACTACAATCTCTGTCTCAATTCAATAAATTCCAATTCATAATAAATCAAGTGTATTATTCGAATATATGTTTGATTTTATACTTCCATCATTAATGCACTCGAAACTTTCCAGATAACATCATTCGTACCTTGTGAAGTTCACAAGGATTTCACGAAAACCAACATTATGCATCAACAAATAACGAAGTATTGATTCATAATTTCAATTTCATTGAAGAAATACTTCGCAAAAGTTATGTAATTTCTAAAGTTTTAGGGATTACTCAATTCTAGTTTCAATCGTAGATCAAATGAGTTTAATTTTATATTAACTCATTAAATTTATGTTACATCTGAAGAAAATATGCACATATATATTTTCATAAAGATTGTAATAAAAAAATTCTGTTGCACAAAATATTAATTGTAATTTTTTTTTAACAGGTAGGTAATGCCCGGGAGGTATATAAATTCACAATTAATATGTTACATTCTCCGAATCTGATTCAGCAGATCATTCATTATACTCCCTACTTTCACAGCAATATACATTCTTCTATAGAAATCAAAACAACCATACTCATTCAATTTCAATTACATATTCTGATTTTGAAATCGCAAAAATCAATTCGAAATATAACCAGTATCTTCACTCTTAGATTCCTATATCTTTCTAAGTTATACTTTGACTTCAAAACTGTGTTAGAACATCATACAATTACAATATACGTTCAAACCCTCCAAAATTCTTGAAGTCACTTCAAATAATGAGCAATCGAGATGATGATCCAACCACATGTTACCCACAGATATACACCTGAAAAACTCTCGAAACCCAAAGACATAGTTTAACCCGTAAATGTGTCAGACCCTTTGGCATTTATTAGCTAAAATAAATTTTCCATTCCATTTCAAAAGAGACATTTTTGTCACAGCTCCAGCAAGTCAACTTCGACTTCTCAATTAAAACAGTCTTATTATAACCTCGATAGATACGTTACCTTTCGCCATCGTTATTGGGGAACCTTTCATATCTTGCCACATTAGTAGTAAACTTATTAACAACTTTACTGATCTTTAATTTTCCGAAAAATCTTTATATTTATCAAAACCCCATCATTTACTCATCTGCATCTTTTAACGAGAATTGCCATACGAATCATCGGGAATTAACAATCAGTATTTTGAAATCTCGCAGCATGTCCACGCCAATAGTTATATGTGTATATATAACGTCTACCTCCTGGACTTACATACTTGAATGTGAAGTTTCTGAAAACACCTTAAACTGCGGAATAATTCTCGAAATTGTTGATAAAGCAGCAAAAACTATAAAACGACCTTAACAGTAAAAAGTTTGATAATAACGAGTAGTGTGTTGGCAGAACTCAGAAAAAGAAAAGAGTTGGAACTGGAAAACGGATTGATCAAAGCATGAAGGAGGCTGTGGACAAATCACAAAGGCTAAACCTGCCTTCAAAGGATCCAAATGATTCAGTATCTGCTGAAGTCATTATCGAATACCTTGCTCCTGACTCTAAACATTTGCGGACAATATTCTTCATCATCCTCTGATATTAGAAATCCTAAGATATCATCATGTCTTTCATTATAAATATCCTCCATATTTCTGAAGATATTTTCTTAATTTTTCTTATTTGAAATCATTTACCTCTTCGCGCTATCTGTATTACATCATAAAAGAAACTATTTTAGTTTCTAAATTCTGAAACATTCAAGTTTAAAATAGGAATATTTTGAAGTAGTGTTGGGAACTGAAGCATGAATTAGTATAATATAATGACACTTGATCAACGTGATTATATTACAGTAAGTCATGCTGAGTTTCTAAAATGGAACATGATGATTCACAGATCATAACATCATCATGTGCTATGTTACACGGCTCTTGTATTCTATTTAACCTCTAAAATATCAAGAAAATATTTTCTTGATGATTCGGTCTTTTTCAAGGTATTCTGGTAATTTAACAAATCAAAATCGTGCCATTACCGTTTCTTTATTAGAACATTAACAATGTTCATTCCGAAATTCATATCTGCGATTTCTGGATCATTACAAGAGGTGCTTAATCGCAAGAAGAAGAAACGAAAGGACAAAACTCATAAATAGAAATTGGGGTATAAATCATAGCAAATAAAAGAGAGCATTAACTGGGGATGACAATGGTTATAGAAGACAGAAGCAGGGACATCGAAATATAAGGGAAGATATAAAACCCAACAACAACCCAGAAATTACAAACCGTATATATCGATGCATATAGCAATATAAAGACATGGGAGAACTAAAAACACTATAAAACCAAGGGTATAGTAAAAGTAAATAGATTCTTCCAGAGGCAGATGAAAAAGAAGAACTACAGATATGAAAGTGAGGAGTATATCAAGAATTAGCACTGGATGAAACATATTGACGAACACTTTACAATATGAGTTGAGGGAGAAAGAATGGAAGGTGTGAGTTCTAAGGAAACAAAAGGGGTGAATTTATAAAAAAAAAAAAAATATATATTCGACAGAGCAATCAAAACAGATGATCGTATTTAAAGCGGATCCTAATTTCCTTGATTTCTGAAAAATCAAATCTTATTACGAAGATTTTCTCCAATTCCCTTGAACTCTGGAAATCAATCCGGTCTGCGTCAAAAGGTATGACGAATCTACACTTACTCATTTCGCTCTTTTGTGATAGTTTCACTTGTACTCTACACAAAATTAAATGGTTTTTCAATATTACTCAATGATGATAAAACTCTATTTTTCAGCTTATATGCGTCATGAAAACCTGCTTATTGTTAGCCATGACCATCCTAATCAAATTTCGGGACAAAATTTCTTTAACGGGTAGGTACTGTGACAACCCGGAAATTTCTGACCAAATTTAAACTTTATCTTCATATGATTTAATATTTCTGACACGATAAGCAAAGGCTGTAATGTTGAAATCTCAAAAACTTTGAACTATGTTCATGTATTCATTTACCTTTCGACTGCTCTCGACGATTCACGAACAATTATTTGTAAATAGATATGTATGAATATATACATATGTGTGATTATTAAATTGAGAAATATTAATGAAACATTAAACGGTTTGATTAATATGAAAATAAGTTACGAAATCTATTATATGAATTGAGAACGTTAACAAGGTATTAGATGAATAATACTTTACATGAACGTAATTATTTCAAGATATTTTTCAACGGAATTAAAAGATAATATCAAATGATTTATTTATCAGATACATTGTATGATTATGAGTCTCTGTTGAAAGGTCCACTTTGATTTAGAAAACCTTTCCTTTTTAACGGTATTAGAAATGATTGGTAAAGTGATTTACAAGTAAGAACAAAAGTGTCAATTAACGGTAACTGGACAAAAGTTAGTAGAGATTCCTGTTTAATTTTCAGTGCATGCTTTACAATAACTTTCTCGTGACTCTTGATAAGTTAATTATTTAACTTTCATAAAATTAATAGTAAGAACATGAAATGTAAATGGATGTCGACAAGGTAAGAAAATGGATATGTTGATTTAAAACGATTTCATACGTTTAATTGTCCATTGGACTTAACCCTGCGATTTACGAATAAACTGTAAGTAAAAACTAGAAATCCATTATGACTTATATATTATATGATTTTACTTTATGAAATAAAAATATTTTATGATATAACAATTTCTATTATTTAAACCTTTTAGAAAAATGATATTGAATATAAGTAGTTTTGGAAAAACTAAACCTTATAGTATTATTTGATTTAGTTTCAAACGTACGAAAATATTTTTATTCTTTCGATATAATAGAATTTTATTATAAAATGTTTTTATAGATTTTAAATGATATGAAAATAAAAATAAAGATAAAATAAAGATTTCTAATGGGAACCAAAAGACTATAACATTTCATCTCATGATCGCAAGTTAAAAAGATGGAAATCACTAAGCATGCGCACTTTCACGAGAAAAATCATAACTAAATCATACTGACTCGAAAAGGGGTGATTCCGGTGTCCAGACGTCCGTAACTCAAAAATCTACAACTTTCATGAAGACACCATACGCGGATGGCGTACCTATCTACGTGAAACGCGTAATGTTGTGTCGACATATTTTTGTGGCGGCTCACTATTTAACATGTTTTTTATTTATTTTAATATTATATTATATTATTATATTATTTATATACCTATATATATATATATGATCGATCATAATTGTTTTCTAACTACCTATCTCTCACTCTCTCTCTATAATTATATTTATTATTATTATTAGTATTATTATTATTATTAGTATTATTATACATAAAATACTACGACGATGTCATGACCGAGTTATTTCAAAACGGGTTTTTCGAGCGGGATAGAGCTAAGGAAATTATGGGTTATAGCTATGGAGGTTATGGGTATTGCTTGGGGGTTATGATCATGAGTCAAAGGTCAACCAAGTGTTTATCATCTCCGTCGCGTTTACGTACCTTTCCTGCAATATTGAATCTCAATATTGATACGTGAGTACTCATAAATTAACTTTTATATATTAATAGTGTATCCCTGACTAGTGCTCGAGTATATAGGATTATGCATGCTTGTACTTTTGATATTGCCATTAGATAGGTTATGTTAAATCCTGAATTAGTTACATATGCAGTTGAGATAAGGTATAAGATATGCATGTCCTTGGAAAGCTAGCGAAAAATTAAGAACTCTTCCTTTAGATATCGAATGGTTTCGATGAACGGATTAGAAGTTATAATCAATTGAATTTTCGATATTTTTATTAAAAATGATTATTATTATCGTCGTTTTTATCGTCGTTCTAGTTTTATCTTATTATTATCATTATTATTTTCTTTATCAATAAAAGGGATTGATCATTAAAAAATGTTATTTTTTTTATTATTACTATCGTTATTATCGTTAAAGTTATAATTAGTATTATTATTATTATCCAATTATTATTATTATTATTATTATTATTATTATTATTGGTATTATTATTATTATCATTATTAATATATATATCATTATTTAAAAATGGTTATTGTTATTATTATTATTACTATATTATCATTAAGATAATTACTAGTATTATCGTTAATAATGTTATAGTAACTATCATTATTAATATTAGTGTAATTAAAACAAATATTTGTAACACCTAATTATTTTGATTAATATTATTATCATTATTATGAACACGATATAAAAGAAGATTAAAAGCTATTAAACGAAACGATTAGGAAATAATGGGTAAGAGTATCACGATGAAATTAAAAGAAATTGATTTAGATAAAATTATCGATATTATTATTTTTATCATTACTATTATTATTAAAAGTATCGTTAGTATTAAAACTATCATTTTAACAAAAATTATCATTTTAATAGAAATGTCATTGTTACTATAAAATATCATTATTATTATTATTTTAAATAGAATTATTATTTTAAAGATAATATTAAAAATTATTGTAAATATTAAGGTTATCATAATTAGAATTATCGTTTTATCATAATGTCATCTTAGTAATTATAAATATTGATATTTTTATAATAATAATTATTATTACAAAATAATACAACTTTTACTTACTAACATTATAGATATTATTTTATCAAATAAATATGTGATATAAACATATTTTACTACGTGTAATAACTTACTTTAATAATACCTATCATATTATCTTTATGATATTAAATGAACCCTATAAATTTTATTACTTAATATATATAAAAGTATATTTTATTATATAAATTAAATATAAAATTTTATTTATTAATAAATAAATTATATTATTTACTCTAATAAATCTTTTAAAAATATTTAAAAATATAAAACGACGATATTTAAACTATATATTAATCATGTATAGATTTTTGGAAATTATTTTGAGTCAAATTTACTTTTGTTGACTTTTGCATATTAGTCTCGAGCATTAGGATTGTGGTACACTATGACTTGACCTAATTTGTTAGACAAATATTGACCAACACATAAATATATATAATTAATTTAGGTTCGTGAATCCGAGGCCAACCTTGCACTTGTTCAATGACGTTATATGTATTTTTACTACGAAATACAGTATGGTGAGTTTCATTTGCTTCCCTTTTTACTCATTTCATTTTTGGGCTGAGAATACATGCAAATGCTTTATTAACTGTTTTACAATATTTATATGTGTGAGTTTTCATTACTCCCTTTTTATATATATTTTTGGGACTGAGAATACATGCGCTGCTTTTATAACTGTTTTACGAAATAGACACAAGTAATCGAAACTACATTCTATGGTTGAATGATCGAAATCGAATATGCCCCTTTTTATTAAGTCTGGTAATCTAAGAATTAGGGAACAGACACCCTAATTGACGCGAACTCTAAAGATAGATCTACTGGGCCTAACAAACCCCATCCAAAGTACCAGATGCTTTAGTACTTCGAAATTTATATCATGTCCGAAGGAGGATCCTGGAATGATAGGGGATATTCTTATATGTATCTAGTTAATATCGGTTACCAGGTGTTCACCATATGAATGATTATTTTTGTCTCTATGCATGGGACATATATTTATGAGAACTGGAAATGAAATTCTTGTGGTCTATTAAAATGATGGAAATAAATGATTATGATAAACTAATGAACTCACTAACCTTTTGGTTGACACTTTAAAGCATGTTTATTCTCAGGTATTAAAGAAATCTTCCGCTGTGCATTTGCTCATTTTAAAGATATTACTTGGAGTCATTCATGGCATATATTTTCGAAAGACGTTGCATTCGAGTCATTGAGTTCATCAAGATTATTAAGGCAATTATAGTTGGATAGTGGATATTATGAAATGGTATGCATGCCTGTTAACTTTCTATGTAAAGAAAGTTTATCTTTTAAAAACGAATGCAATGTTTGTAAAATGTATCATATAGAGGTCAAATACCTCGCGATGTAATCAACTATTGTGAATCGTTTATAATGTATATGAACGGGTCCTTTCAGTTGGTATCAGAGCGGTGGTCTTAGCGAACCAGGTCTGCATTAGTGTGTCTAACTGATAAGTCGTTAGGATGCATTAGTGAGTCTGGACTTCGACCGTGTCTGCATGTCAAAAGTTTTGCTTATCATTTCTAGTCGGAAATCATCTGCTTATCATCCTTAGAAAATTACCTGCTTATCATTATTAGTCTAGACACGTCTTGCTACATTAATTGCATAAGTAGTGTATGGACAAAATTCATATCTTAGCGTATCTGCTAAATCATATCTTATCGTATCTGTTACTTTAGACTTTGCCTGATATATTTCGTAAATTCCTCCGTAATTAATGAAATCTTTTGCTCTACATATATAGATATTCTATGTAATTAGAATACCATCCGATAGCCGGAAGATCATTTCATATCGAAAAAAAATCCTTTATTCAATCGTACGAAATGGAATTCGTCGTTAGTTCAAGTCACTCGGATTCCGAAATGGAATCTCACTCAAGCTCCGAAAGCAGTGTGACCGGAATGGATCAACCAATCAGTCATCACCTATTCTGGATGAATTGGGGATGGGTTCGTAGCATCCTCAATCATTGGAGACAAGAAGAAGGCGATCCTTTCCATCCACCATATTGTCCTCTTGACGAAGAACCTGAAGCACTTACCGGCGAACCGTCCGGTTGTAAAGGAAAGCGTTGAACAAGCAACTGTTAAGGCAATGTCCCCTGACATGCTTTTAATTATGGTCTATAACGTGTCGGACGTAATTACTATCCTTGGTAGGAGCAATAGTAAAGCTCACCCTTATGATTTTTCGGTCTGACACAAGGTCCTGTCTTTGACCACTATGCAACCACCGTTCTTACGGTTGACACTCGATTTAGTTCAGGTGACCTAATGAATTCCAGGTGAATTCCTAGGATTTTACGTTCAATGGTAATGAACGCATTGAAAATAGGGTTTTCAGAAAACAAATCGGTTTGTAATTTTGATCAAAATATTTTCTCGTTCAAGCTCGAGTTTAGATATCATCGAATTCCATGAGTTTGAATTCTCAATCTTTAAGGTCAATCTCTAGGATTGAGTAATATCAGGCTTAAAAGCTGATTTTTAATCTTTAAGGATATTATCCTTTCTGGGGATCTGATTCATTAGTCTTATCCAGCTAATTTGCACGGTGCCCCCCCATTTTACGAGATAAATCCTTCTCATGGTTAGGATAAATCTGACCACTTGGCGACCCTGTTTGATGCTGAGGTCCGTGGATTTCCTGCTGATTTTAGTGATGACTTTTCTAGGTTTTTCGTCAACCTACAGCTGGTCTGGACGACAACTTCATAACCTAAATCAAGAAGCGCGTTTCTTTTTCGGAAGACTTTACTTCCTTTTAATGATGGAATTGATTCATCGTGTAGATCCATCTTTCTTACAGTAAATCAGGTAAAACTTTTTAGTTTAGTCCAAAGCAAAAGTATTTTCAGTTATTTGTACAAAAATATGTGATATATGTTTTGAATAACTTGGAGAATTTTCCCACACTTGGCTTTTATTTTCCTTTTTATTGTCCTCTATTCCATTTTAAATGAATTTTAACATTTTGGTTTATTTCTCAATTTATGTTCTTTCCGAGGTAACAATAATTTCGGTGTTAAAACCTAGTTTTATCGTTCATAAATATGTATAAACATGATTTTGAGTTCATTTAATTGAAAATTTTGAAAATTTTTACTAGAATTGGGTAGTCAGTATATAAGACTAAGGCTGTTCTTTATTATCAGAGAGCACTAGATTCTAATACAACTACTGCTTTACTAGTATTTTTAATGGTAACCAAGTGTTTAAGATAAAAATTATAAAATCCGAAAGAATTTAACCCCTTCCCACACTTAAGATCTTGCAATGCCCTCATTTGCAAGAAATCAGTAACAATTTAAATTATTGAGGGTGATTTGTGTGAAAATGATTAAATTTTTACCAAAGTTTCCAAATATATTGGCGTTTGTTTGCTGAATGATAAATGGTGCACATCATTTGTTCATTCCGTCTTGTTGTTATTTCACATATATTTTGCATCTTGTCGTCAAAATTAGTTGCTTTTGCTGAACTTAATGCCAGTCTTTGAAAATGCGTTGTTTTACCCTGTTGTGTATATAAGATAAACTGCAAACATATATACATATTTTTGAAGTTTGGTATATTACCACACATTCAAAAATTATTAAAATCTAAGAATAAAAGTTAGAAAATTATAAAAACTATTACAATATTAACATAAGTATTAAACGTATCAACATTACAAATTACAAAATAAATAAAACTAAGTAGACTAGGGATGATACTGATACCAATAGGGGTTCCAAGCATAACCATAGGTGCTATAGAATGCTTCAGCGGGGCTATACGTAGGATACGGTGGTTGCATCTCTATAGACCAGGGAGGGAATATGGGTTTTGGAGTAGGAATATAGTTTCTACCTATATGTTGGCAATGAGCTATGATTTGGTTTTGATGAACTTGCCAATCTTCAAATGCTCTCTGTCTAGCATTTTCGTACTCCTGTGAAGCTATAAACCTTTGCATTTCTTGCATTTCATTTCCCCCTCCTACATTACCTTGCTGTTAGTTTCTCTCAACCTGTGGATGTCTACCATGGTATTGTACTGCGGCGTTATTTCACCTCTTCAAAACTTTCGCACCATGGTATACATTTAAACCTATTGTATCGCGGGGTTCTGGTTCTTCTACTAATAATCCCCCCCGACTTATATCCACAACGAGATATTCAGCAATCAAAGTAATAAAAATACCACCTCCTATTATGCTATGCGGTCTCATCCCCCTAACCATAGCTGATAAATAATAACCCACACAATAAGGTATACTTACAGCGCTTTGTGGGTCTCGAATACACATATGGTAAAACAAATCCTGTTCATTTACCTTTTTCTTGTTCTTACCTCTTTGTGTAATCGAATTAGCTAAAAACCTATGAATTACTCTTAATTCAGCTCTATCTATATCTAAATAAGAGTAATTTCCCCCTTTGAATCGGTGATGGCTTGTCATTTGACTCCATACACCGTGTGTATCAAAATTTTTATCTATCTTTCTACCATTTAGTATCAACCCTCTACAATCGGCAGATGCTAACTCCTCAGGCGTATATATACGTAAAGCCCGAGCCATGTCTAGTAAAGACATGTGGCGCATCGAACCTCCTAACAAAAATCTAATAAAAGATCGATCGGTTAAACTAGCTACCCGATCATTTAATTCTATACTACACAACAATTCTTCACACCATACTTTATATACAGGTCTACGCATGGTGAATAAACGTACCCAGTCATTAAAAGTAGAATTACCATACCTCTGTGCAAGTAATTCCCTAATTGGCCCGGCCAATTCTACAGCTTCTAATGGTCCCCATTCTATGACCCTAGGTACCTCAACAACTTTAGAATGAAGAGTATACAAACCCCTTTGGTATTTTGGATAATCTATCCAAAGTCTATCAAATCTCAGATTCGGGTGCAAATCTTCCAAGTGCATATCAGAAAATGTCATGAATGGATGAGGTATATCTTGCTTGTAGTAGTTATCCACCTCCTGTTGTTCCGCATTCTCAGCAGGAGCATTGCGAGCTTGGGATGAAGATTCACCCCTTTCAGTCTGCAAAACACATCAAACACAATTTTTGTGCATCCAAATATGCATTAGTGTCAGCAAAATCATCAATCAAAATAATTACAATGACATGATCAATTTATATCAAACTTAAGCTCATTTTCATATTTTCATCAAATCTACACTTTTTCAAATAAGCATATACGAAAATGTACGCCAAGTTCATAAGCATTCAACTCAAATAACATGTCAAAATAATCATTGCTAGCAATTAAACAAGTTTCAAATGGCATTATCTTTCAAAAATCAAGTTCATGAATTTTAGACTTGAAAAAGTCCACTTTAATTCTCAAAATCATGTTTAGGCTCAAAGTTTGGATCATTTAACTACCTAAACATGTTACACTACTTAATTTAGCAACAATTCATGACAAAAATCGGCCATAACCTGTTTATATCAAAAAGCCCCAAATTTGCTCAAGAACACAAACCCTAGATTACTCAAAATTTGAAGTTTAAGGCTTCTAATCATGTTAAATAGCATCAATCTAGGTTATACAAGCATAATACATAAACAATTTAAGCATAATTACACTAAAAAGCATCAAAATCAAATTGAGGAAAAAATTGCTCAAGAACACTAATTTTCGGATTAAATGGTGTTTAGGTGTAGAAATTTACCGTTTTTCTTGAGTAATTCCTTGATAGCATCCTTCTCAACATGATTTTAGTAAAAGATTTGATGATTAACGGTTAAAAATTGTGATTTTGGGAGGTTTTTTTCGGGTTTTCTCGGCAGTCTTTTTGCAGTATTTGGTGTGTTTGTGGTGTGCAACTGATCAGTTCTGCGTTTTATTTTTTTTCTGATTTTTTGTCCTCCCGCGAGTCGCGGGGTTTAAAACTTCAAACTCCGCGAGTCGCGGAGTTTGTTTTTTGTTTTTTTATAACATCTTATATTAATTAAAACAATTAAGTAATTAATTTTAAAATTTTGTTTCCCTTGTTATTTAGGACGAGGTCGTTTCGGATCGATGTCCTAGTCCGTCCTTCGACAAAATTTTAAAATTTGTCTTTTTGTAGCGATTGTTTTAAAAGCTAAGATTTTTTTGGGTTTTTTAATGTTTTTGGCATACTTTAATTCAATAAGATTAAAAATAATGATAATAAAAGTTCTCGTCCCTCCCTTGGGTAAAGCAATTTCGGTTCAAAGACCTAGTCTTCAACTTACGACGAATTTTAAAAATCATATTTTTAACTTAATGAGATAAAGTAAATTTTTGTTTTTAAATTCACACAATTTAAATATAAAATTCAAAATTAATATTAAAAATTCACACCAAACTTAAAATTTGAAATGCATAAAATTAAAAATTCATATTTTAAAAATTAAAAATTCACACCAAACTTAATTTAAAAATTCATATTATAAATTTACACCAAACTTAATTTAAAATTTTTTCAAATATTTATAATTTTAAATATATTGTTTTTACAAAGTTTACAATATTAATTTAAGATTTAAATATTAATTTTAAAAACATGGTAAAAATAAAATTAAAAATCTTTTTGGCTTTTTATCCTACTTTAATCAATCAAATATTATCAAAAATATGCGCCCCTCTTTTCGGTAAAGTAATTTCGGTTTCAAGACCTAATTTAACTCATGATGAATTTTTGAAATATTTTGGGTTGATTGATTAAAGATATTTATACCTTAAGAATAAACGTTAAATTTCGCAGTGATGTAATAAATTTTTGAATGATATCAATAATTTCGGTCGCCAAACCTAATTTTATTCAATACCAATTTAATACTTTATAGCGAACAAATTAGCGTTTATTATCAAAAGGTTAAAAATAAAAATAAAAGAAATAAAAACTGTACAAACATACCTGTGAAATAGATTTCTTAGTTATATGATCTATCCCATTCATAAGATAGTCGGTTTAATTGGTTTTCCATGGCTACATAGGCGTAACCTCGAGCATTCAGTGTCTTTTCTTCTAAACATATGAACGGTCCGTCTCTGCATAAAGTAACAAATTCGGTATTTGAATAGGTTTGATTATTTGAACATTTACCTCCATGTGACCATTTTCCGCATTTGTGACATCTTTCTAGGTGTCGTGCTCTTCTTTTCACTGCGGATTTTGATTTTCCTTTTCCAAATTGTAACTTATTATCTTCGCATCTGGATTCTTTTCTAACTCCGTCCAATCTTTCTCTGATTACTGATACTATTTCACTCGGTAGTGTGTCATTATTACGTTTAGTGATCAAAGCGTGTAGCATTAGACCATGGTTTAGTTCATAGGCAGTCTTCATTTTATAAAAACCTAAAAAAAAAAATAAAAATTCAGAATGGGGGGAGAAGACTAGTTCTTTAGGGTCTGCTAGGGAAAGACCATTCGGGTTCCATTTTCGAGAACTACACGAAAACAGACAATCTAACTCTAACAGAAATACATATTATCCTTTAAAGACTTGATTCTCCCCACACTTAGTTAGCTGTGGTGTCGAAATTGTGATTAACTTCGTTGTCGACTTCCATCGGACTATCTATGTAGTGTTTAACTCTGTGACCATTAACTTTAAATTCAATTCCATTTGAATTTATTAATTCTATCGTTCCGTATGGGAAAACTCTTTTGACTATGAATGGTCCAGACCATCTTGATTTCAATTTTCCAGGAAATAGCTTGAATCTTGAATTGAAAAGAAGAACTCTGTCTCCTTCCTTAAATTCTTTTGAACTTCTGATTCTTTTATCATGCCATTTCTTCGTTCTTTCTTTATAGATTAACGAATTTTCTTATGCTTCATGTCTTAATTCTTCTAATTCGTTTAGTTGACTTAATCGTAGACGTCCGGCTTCATGTAAATCAAGATTACATGTCTTCAAAGCCCAAAATGCTTTGTGTTCAATTTCTACTGGAAGATGACATGCTTTTCCATAAACAAGTCTAAAAGGTGTGGTTCTAATTGGAGTTTTGTAGGCTGTTCTAAAAGCCCAGAGTGCATCCTCCAATTTAATGGACCATTCCTTCGGATTTGATCCTACGGTTTTCTCTAGAATACGTTTTAAAGCTCGGTTGGTATTTTCAACTTGTCCACTTGTTTGTGGATGATATGCGGTGGAGATTTTATGAGTTACTCCATATCTTTTAAGAACTTTCTCAAGTTGATTATTACAGAAATGAGTACCCCGATCACTTATTAAAGCTTTCGGTGTTCCAAACCTTGCAAAAAGACGTTTTAAAAAGTTGACTACAACTCGTGCATCGTTAGTTGGGAGAGCTTGTGCTTCCGCCCATTTAGATACATAATCAATGGCTACGAGTATATATAGAATATTTTGAGATTTTGGAAATGGACCCATAAAGTCAATACCCCAAATGTTAAATACTTCACATACTTGTATGACATTTTGTGGCATTTCATCACGTTGACTTATTTTTCCGGCCCTTTGACAAGCATCACAGGATTTGCAAAGAAGGTGTGCGTCTTTGTAAATTGTAGGCCAATAGAATCCAGCATCATAAACTTTTCTTGCTGTTAGTTGAGGCCCATAATGCCCTCCTGTTGGTCCTGTGTGACAATGGTTTAATATTTTACTAGCTTCATCTCCAAATACACATCGGCGTATTATTCCATCGGGACAACTTTTAAACAGATGTGGATTTTCCCAAAAATAGTGTTTTATATCACTGAAGAATTTCTTTCGTCTTTGGTACGATAATCCTTTTTCAAGGAATCCACAAACTAAGTAGTTTGCATAGTCTGCAAACCATGGAATTTCTTTATAATCTATCTTCAATAGATATTCATCAGAAAAGTTGTCTTGTATGGCCGATTCATTTAGAACTTCTAACTCAGGATTTTCAAGACGAGAAAGATGATCAGCGGCGAGATTTTCTGCTCCTCTTTTATCTCGGATTTCAATATCAAACTCTTGTAAGAGTAAGATCCAATGGATTAATCTTGGTTTAGCATCTTGTTTTGAAAATAGGTATCTAAGAGCAGAATGGTCGGTATAGACCACCGTTTTTGCTAGAACGAGATATGAACGAAATTTGTCAAAAGCAAAGACAATAGCAAGGAGTTCTTTTTCAGTAGTTGTATAGTTCATTTGTGCTCCTTGTAACGTCTTACTAGCATAATATATAGGTTGAAATCGTTTTTCAATCCTTTGTCCTAAAACGGCTCCCATTGCAAAATCACTTGCATCGCACATTAGTTCAAATGGTAGATTCCAATTTGGTGTTATCATGATCGGCGCATTAGTGAGTTTCTCTTTAAGAATATTAAAAGATTTGATACACTCATCTGAAAAGATGAATGGAGCATCCTTTTCTAGGAGTTTATTCATAGGAGTGGCAATTTTAGAAAAATCTTTTATGAAATGTCGGTAAAAACCGGCATGCCCTAGAAAACTCCTAACTCCTCTAACATTGGTGGGATGTGGAAGTTTAGCAATTACATCTACTTTAGCTCTATCCACTTCAATTCCTTCTTTTGAAATTTTATGACCAAGAACGATGCCTTCTTTAACCATGAAATGGCATTTCTCCCAATTAAGTACTAGATTTGATTGTTCGCATCTAATAAGCATTCGTTCAAGATTAACTAGACATGTTTCAAATGTATCACCGAAGACTGAAAAATCATCCATGAAAACTTCCATGCATTCTTCTATCATGTCGTGAAAAATCGCCATCATACACCTTTGAAAGGTTGCAGGGGCGTTACAAAGTCCAAATGGCATGCGTTTGTAAGCAAAAGTACCATAAGGGCACGTGAATGTGGTTTTCTCTTGATCTTCGGGTGCTATTGGAATTTGAAAATATCCGGAAAATCCATCTAGAAAACAATAGTAACTATTTCCGGCTAATCTTTCCAACATTTGATCAATGAAAGGTAAGGGAAAGTGATCTTTTCTGGTGGCGTCATTTAATTTTCTATAATCAATACACACACGCCATCCTGTTACAGTCCTAGTAGGAATAAGATCATTTTTCTCATTTGTAATGACAGTCATGCCACCCTTTTTAGGTACGCATTGAACTGTGCTTACCCATGGACTATCAGAAATTGGATAAATTAGACCTGCATCTAGCAGTTTAATAATCTCTTTTTTAACTACATCTTGCATATTAGGATTTAGTCTTCATTGGCGTTGCACATACGTTTTATGACCTTCTTCCATAAGGATTTTATATGTGCAATACGAAGGACTTATTCCTTTAATATCATGAATCTTCCATGCAATGGCTGGTTTATGAGCTTTTAACACAGAAATGAGTTGTGATTTCTCATTTTCAGTAAGAGAAGACGATATTATTACAGGTAATTCAGATTCACCATGTAAATAAGCGTATTCCAAATGGTTTGGAAGTGGCTTTAACTCTAATTTTGGTGGTTCTTCTATCGATGATTTATATCGATATCTGTCTTCTTCTTTTAGCATTTGAATTTCTTCTGTTGTTGGTTCTTATCCATTAGCTATAAGTGTAGCTAACATTTCAGCTTCATCAATTGGTTCATTACCTTCTCCTAAAGAACATTCTCCTGTTCCTTGTAATTCTGGAAATTCTTCTAACAATTCTGCATGTGCATCTATAGTTTGAATATAATAACATGTATCATCTGCAGATTGTGGTTGTTGCATTGCTCTATCAACTGAAAAGGTAACACTCTCATCCTCTATACTTAGGGTCAGTTTCTTATCGAACACGTCTATCATTGCTTTAGCCGTGTTTAAGAATGGTCTTCCTAATATGAGAGGAACTTGAGAATCTTCTTCCATGTCCAGAACAACAAAATCTACTGGAAATACTAAAGTACCAACTTTAACTAGCATGTTCTCCATTATCCCTCTAGGATATTTTATTGATCTATCGGCTAGTTGTATGCTTATTCTGGTTGGTTTCAATTCTCCAAGGTCTAGTTTAGCGTATAGTGAATACGGCATTAGATTTATACTAGCACCTAAGTCTGCCAATGCTTCTATTGAACTAAGACTACCCAGAAAACATGGAATTGTGAAACTTCCTGGATCAGATAGTTTTTCTGGTATCTTATTCAACAGCACTGCTGAACAATTAGCATTCATGGTAACAGCCGAGAGTTCTTCTATTTTCTTTCTATTTGAGATTAGATCTTTCAAGAATTTAGCATATCTAGGCATTCCTGAAATCACCTCAATGAAAGGAAGATTTACATTTATCTGTTTAAACATATCCAAGAATTTGGATTGCTCGGCTTCAAGTTTCTCTTTCTTCATTTTACTCGGGTAAGGAAGTGGTGGTTGGTATGGTTTAACATAAGGTTTAGCCTTAACTGTGTTATCTTCATTAACTTTTTCAACTACCGGTTCTTTTTCCTTATCTTAATCAGGTTGTGGTTCTTGTGGAGTAGGAATAGCTTCATCAGAAGTTACAGGTATTTCAGGTGGTTTAAGTGTTGTACCACTTCTTGTGGTAATAGCTTTAGCTGTTTCATTCCGGGGGTTAGCATTTGTATCACTAGGTAGACTTCCCGGTTTTCTTTCACCTATTAACCTTGCTAGGTTACTTACTTCTTGTTCCAGATTTTGAATAGAAGCTTGTTGATTTCTAAATGCTTGAGCATTTTATTCATTAGTTTGTTTCTGAGATGTGAAAAACTGTGTTTGAGTTTCAACTAGCTTCGTCATCATATCTTCTAAATTCGGCTTTTTATCATTGGTTTGTTGTGGTGGTTTGTTTTGAAAATTAGGTCTTTGCTGATTGTAAGTATTATTGGATACTTGTTGATTGCTAGGACCTTGTTGGTTGTTGTATGGAATATTTCAGTTATAGTTCTGGTTTTGATTGTAAATTGGTCTTGGCGGTTGATAATTATTCTGATAATTATTTCCAGGCATTTGGTTTATGTATGAAATATTCTCTCTTTGTTCCATTGTTAATTCAATACTGAGACAATCTTTTGTCAAATGTGGTCCTCCACACTGCTCACAACTAATTCGTATTGAGTGAATATCTTTAGTCATCTTTTCCATTCGTCTTTCGACAGCATCTATCTTTGCGGAAATGGAATCTAAGTCATGGCTAGAATCGGCTCTAGCTGCTTTAGATGATCTGACGATATCTTTTTCTTGGTGCCACTCATGTGAGTGGGAAGCAGTGTTATCAATAATTTTGTAAGCATCAGTTTCGGTTTTCTTCATAATAGAACCACCAGCTGCTATATCTATGTCTTTCCTTGTAGTGATGTCGCATCCTTGGTAGAATATTTGTACTATTTGACAGGTGTCTAAACCATGTTGCGAACATCCTCTTAACAACTTTCCAAATCTAGTCCGCGCCTCATATAGAGTTTCATTTGGCTTCTGTGTAAACGTAACAATTTCTCCTTGAAGTCTTACGGCTTTAGATGCAGGAAAGAATTGTTTAAGAAATTTTTCAACTAAAACATCCCATGTATCAATCGCCCCTTCAGGTAACGATTCCAACCAATCTTTGGCTTCTCCCTTTAAAGTCCAGGGAAATAACATGAGATATATCTGTTCATCCTCCACTTCTCGGATTTTAAATAGTGTGCAGATCCTATTAAAGGTACGTAGATGTTCATTTGGATCTTCCTTCGGCGCACCACTAAATTGGCATTGATTAGTCACCATGTGTAGAATTTGTCCTTTGATTTCATAATCTGGCGCATTAATGTCTGGATGAGTAATTGCGTGACCTTGGCCAGTGCGTTTAGCTCTCATTCGGTCTTCCATACTTAAAGGTTCCAGATTCTCCATAATTGAACTTGTTGAATCGGAATCACTAGAGGATTCTGATTTAATGGTTCGTTCCTCAACAATCTCTGTTTGAATGATTGGTGGTTCCGCAGGAAATTTTAGTGGTTCAAGATCTACGAATCGTTCCTGAATATTCTCCGGATTCTCAATTGTGAGGTCGGGTTCAAAAAATGGATTTTCGGAAATTTGAACTGGAGTACTTGGTCGACTGGATGACGATTCTAAAGAAAAATCAACGGAAGTAATATTTGCTAAATGTCTTGATCTAGTTACAGGTGGTGAACGTACAAAAGGTGGTGAACGTCTTGCTCGGTGCATTCACTGAATATCCTATTAGTTTTTAAAAGGAAAGAAAAATTATACTAAGTTATCCAATCAATAGACTTTTCTGATTTTGCCCACGTTTCGAATAACCAAAAGATGCAGCAGAGGGGCAGGATTCGTTTGGTCTCAATATAATTGAGGACTGTTTGGCTCCAATAACCCGGTCCACGTACAAATCCAACTATTACTACGAACCAGAAAATTTTGATGTCTATCAATTTAACCACTTAAAATAAATTTTCGTAATTTTAAGAAATTTAAATAAGAAGTAGAATAAAAATCTATGTCCTAAAACTAGAATAGCGAGAAATAAGAAAGAAAAAGAGTGCGTCGAAAAAAAAAGTCGAAAAAGAAAGATGGTTGAAAAATAAAAGGTGACGGAAAAATAAAAGAAACTTATAAAACTTAAAAACACTTGACTAACCTAACCTTATTACTACAACTAACTTAAAATTATAATCGCAAATTGAGATTACTAATTGGAATGATAATTGATACATAGGTAAAAGTCGTCTAAAAATATTAAAGCTTACAGGAAAAACTAAATCCAAATGGAAATAACTTAAAAAGAAACTAAAACTCAAAAAGGCGTCGCAAAATTCTAAAGTACTTAAATCTTAGTCTAAAGAAAAAGCACTTAAGGAATTCTACGGCAAACCCTAAAAATCTAGAAGTAAAAATAACTATGGCAAAAACTAAGTTTAAAACTAAATATGAGCGGAAAATACAAATATTATGCTAAAACGATTAAAAAGGGACAAAATATAAAAATATACAAAAAGTTGTAAAAAGTACAATTTTTATAAAAATATTATTTTTATATTAATTATTTATTAAAACTATTAATTTTACAATTTAATTAAACTAATTAAACAAAATAATAATAAAAACTAAAATAAATAATTAATTAAAACCTAATTAGGGTTTTATAATAATAATTATAATAATTACTCGTAATTAATGCCTGATTAGGGTTCTGTCAGGCGCGTCAGAGAAACTCCGCGAGTTGCGGTATTTAAAGCATCAAACCCCGCGAGTCGCGGGGTTCCAAAATTCAACTCTGGTACAGTTTAAATTGACGCGTTTTTTTTTCTGTTTTATATTTTTTTTGTTTTAAAATCTAAATATTTATATAATAAAAAATTATATTTAAAAACTAAAATAAAAATAGAACTACTTTATAATTTTATAAATAAAAATCTTAAAGCTAGATTTATATATATATATATATATATATATATATATATATATATATATATATATATATATATATATATATATATATATATATATATATATATATATATATTTATATATGTTTTTAAATAAAAACAAAATACTTAAATAAAACTTATATTTTTATAAACTAAAGAAACTTTATAAAACTTAAATATTTATCAAACTCCTAAAAATATTTATATTTTTGTTTTTCTTTTAATATTTTTGAATATTTAAAACGTGTTTTTACAAAAGCGTACTAAAAATAAAAATCTTTTTTTTATATATATTAGCGTTGCGCTTCCGGCTTTTAAGCTAGATTGGTTCCCCGGCAGCGGCGCCAAAAATACTTGATGTTTCGCGAGGTGTGTACGAAATAGCTATTAATTTTAGCAGGAAATACTATTAAATACGATACAATTTTACACAAGATATTTATTTATTTAGAGAATGGATATACTTAAACCTTGCTACAACACTTATAGGCAGTGTACCTAACCGTACAGTAGTGTAGTTTTTAGTAAGTCCGGTTCGTTCCACAAGGAAAATCTTTAAACAAAGCTTAACGCTATATTAGTTTACTTTTATAAAAATACAAATATATATATATATATATATATATATATATATATATATATATATATATATATATATATAAAAGTAATATTATTATTATAAAGGGGGGTTTTTACCGTTTAATGACCGGTTTGTCGATTTTAAAACTTTAGTCGCAGTTAAAACCAAATGTAAAAAAATAAATACACGACTTAAATTAAAGCGTAACGTAAATAACGATAATGAAATTGCGAATAATAAAAGTGCGATAAAATAAACTTGCGATAATTAAAAAGTACGATAATTAAAAGTGCAATTAAATACAATAACAATAAAAATGCGATAATTAGAAGTGCAATTAAATATAAAATAAAGGAAATTAAATATGAAATAAAAGAATTATGCTTATTTAAACTTCCGTAATCATGATGTTTGACGTGTTGATTTTAGTTTTATGCCCATGGGTTAATTGTCCTTTGTCCTGGATTATTTAATATGTCCGTCTGGTTTTTGTCCATAACAGTCCATCAGTCATAAATATAAAGTGCGAGTGTCCTCGTCAAATTATCCTTATACCCGAAGTTAAATATTCCAACTAATTGGGGACTTAAACTGTAACAAGATTTTAATACTTTGTTTAATAATTACACCAGGATGTCGACTGAGTGTAACCCAAGGTTTTAATATTTTGTTATCAATTATACCAAGTGTCCTTGTACATAATTTCACCCCTGTTTTAATTATTCTAGTGGCTATTAATCCATTCCCGTGTCCGGTTAAATGAACGATTATTCGTACATATAAATACCCCGCCCATCGTGTCCGATCGAGTGTATATGGTAATTTATAGGGACGCTCAATTGTAAATCTTTATATTAACATTAACAAACTATCATTTAGTTAAACAAATATAAAGCCCATTAATAGCCCATAGTCTAATTTCCACAAGTGTCGTTCTTTTGTCCAAACCCCAATTATAGTACAAAGCCCAATTACCCAATTTTAGTAATTAGCCCAACATCATGATTACTTCGGATTAAATAAGCATAATAATAACTTAGCTACGAGACATTAAATTAAAAAAGGTTGAACATAACTTACAATGATTAAAAATAGCGTAGCGTTACACGGACAGAATTTCGACTTACACCCTTACAATATTCGCTAACATACCCTTATTATTAGGATTAAAATTAAAATTAAAATTAAAATTAAAATATAAATATAAATATATACGATATAGATAGAGAGGTGGATATATGAATGTGTAAAAATGATCAGAATTCGGTTGGCTTTATAGGGAATTGAGTTCAGGGGTACTCCGCGACTCGCGGCCCTTTTTGCCTTCAAACTCCGCGAGTCGCGGAGTTTGTAAATACAGCTCACTCCAGTTTGGAGTCTTTCTTGCCGACGGTTTATTTTATTTATATAATATATAAATAATTATAAGAATTATTTAAATATTATATTATATTTATGTGCATAGTTAACTTGTAATTTTTAGTCCGTTGCGTCGAGCGTTGAGAGTTGACTCTGGTCCCGGTTCTGGATTTTCGAACGTCCTTGCGTACAATTTAATATCTTGTACTTTGCGTTTTGAATCTTGTACTCTTGTAATTTCGAGACGTTTCTTATCAATAATTGGAACCTCTTTGATTGTATTTTGTACTTTTGAGCTTTTTGGTCGTTTGTGTCTTCAATTCGTCGAATCTGTCTTTTGTCTTCACCTTTTATTATTTAAACGAATATCACTTTTAAATAGAACAATTGCAACTAAAAGCTTGTCTTTCTTGAGGAATAATGCTATGAAATATATGTTCGTTTTTAGCATTATCACACGTCTTGCTACATTAATTGCATGAGTAGTGTATGGACAAAATTCATATCTTAGCGTATTTGCTAAATCATATCTTATCGTATCTGTTACTTTAGACTTTGCCTGATATATTCCGTAAATTCCTCCGTAATTAATGAAATCTTTTGCTCTACATATATAGATATTCTATGTAATTAGAATACCATCCGATAGCCGGAAGATTATTTCATATCGAAAAAAATCCTTTATTCAATCGTACGAAATGGAATTCATCGTTAGTTCAAGTCACTCGGATTCCGAAATGAAATCTCACTCAAGCTCCGAAAGCAGTGTGACCGGAATGGATCAACCAATCAGTCATCACCTATTCTGGATGAATTGGGGATGGGTTCGTAGCCTCCTCAATCATTGGAGACAAGAAGAAGGCGATCCTTTCCATCCACCATATTGTCCTCTTGACGAAGAACCTGAAGCACTTACCAGCGAACCTGTTCGAAACACCATTTTCTCTCTCATTTCCAGAGTATCTCGTCACGATTATATACTACATCAAATTCTAGATTTTATTTATCCGCTTGTCCGAACCGACAATCACCCCGGTGTAATAGAAGAAGTCAACGAACTTCGCGCTCGGGTAGTGGCTTTGGAGAATATGGTACAAAGATTACAAACACCATCAGCAGCATCAGCAGCATAACCAGTACCACCATCATCAACGCCAACAGTACCATTACCACCTCCAACCACAACCGCGTCGTAACCCTCAACTTCACAATCTGTCCCACGAGCATCAAAGTCATACGCACCATAAATACCAAGGAATACCAACAAACACGAACGATGAAGTGTTGATTCATAACTTCATTGGAGAAACATTCTAAGATGATTATGTAGTCTCTAAAGTCTTAGAGATTATCTATTCTAGCCCTAACCATAAATCAGTTGAGTGAACCAAAATGATGGAAGGAAGAGTAGAAACCCTGACAAGAATGGTGTGTGATTTACAAGCTAGACTTGATTTACCAACATCATCAACAGTACCATTAGCATCATCAGTACAGTCAGTGCCGTCAACATCGTCAGAATCAGCAGCACCTAAACATCACAAACTCCGTCAGTTCAAGAATCACTGTAGACATCATTACGAATCAACAACGAGTATATTGTATCAACGAGTTATGAAGTATTAACTCATTTCCACCGAAAGATTTATATGTATATCTTATATATATAAATTTTTAAACCATAATAAATCTTTCCGTACTAAGCTATTATGTGTGAATCTTAACTACTCGGTTAATTCATATTACAAATATGCAATGATGTACGTCTTTCGTCCGCAACTTAACCATCGTTAACTACAATCTCTGTCTCAATTCAATAAATTCAAATTCATAATAAATCAAGTGTATTATTCAAATATATGTTTGATTTTACACTTCCATCATTAATGCACTCGAAACTTTCCAGATAACATCATTCGTACCTTGCGAAGTTCACAAGGATTTCACGAAAACCAACATTATGCATCAACAAATAACGAAGTATTGATTCATAATTTCAATTTCATTGAAGAAATACTCCGCAAAAGTTATGTAATTTCTAAAGTTTTAGGGATTACTCAATTCTATTTTCAACCGTAGATCAAATGAGTTTAATTTTATATTAACTCATTAAATTTATGTTACATCTGAAGAAAATATGCACATATATATTTTCATAAAGATTGTAATAAAAAAATTCTGTCGCACAAAATATTAATTGTAATTTTTTTTAACGGGTAGGTAATACCCGGGAGGTATATAAATTCACAATTAATATGTTACATTCTCCGAATCTGATTCAGCAGATCATTCATTATACTCCCTACTTTCACAGCAATATACATTCTTCTATAGAAATCAAAACAACCATACTCATTCAATTTCAATTACATATTCTGATTTTGAAATCGCAAAAATCAATTCGAAATATAACCAGTATCATCACTCTTAGATTCCTATATCTTTCTAAGTTATACTTTGACTTCAAAACTGTGTTAGAACATCATACGATTACAATATACGTTCAAACCCTCCAAAATTCTTGAAGTCACTTCAAATAATGAGCAATCGAGATGATGATCCAACCACATGTTACCCACAGATATACACCTGAAAAACTCTCGAAACCCAAAGCCATAGTTTAACCCGTAAATGTGTCAGACCCTTTGGCATTTATTAGCTAAAATAAATTTTCAATTCCGTTTCAAAAGAGACATTTTTGTCACAGCTCCAGCAAGTCAACTTCGACTTCTCAATTAAAACAGTCTTATTATAACCTCGATAGATACGTTACCTTTCGCCGTCGTTATTGGGGAACCTTTCATATCTTGCCACATTAGTAGTAAACTTATTAACAACTTCACTGATCTTTAATTTTCCGAAAAATCTTTATATTTATCAAAACCCCATCATTTACTCATCTGCATCTTGTAACGAGAATTGCCATACGAATCATCGGGAATTAACAATCAGTATTTTGAAATCTCGCAGCATGTCCACGCAAACAGTTATATGTGTATATATAACGTCTACCTCCTGGACTTACATACTTGAATGTGAAGTTTCTGAAAACACCTTAAACTGCGGAATAATTCTCGAAATTGTTGATAAAGTAGCAAAAACTATAAAACGACCTTAACAGTAAAAAGTTTGATAATAACGAGTAGTGTGTTGGTAGAACTCAGAAAAAGAAAAGAGTTGGAACTGGAAAACGGATTGATCAAAGCATGAAGGAGGCTGTGGACAAATCACAAAGGCTAAACCTGCCTTCAAAGGATCCAAATGATTCAGTATCTGCTGAAGTCATTATCGAATACCTTGCTCCTGACTCTAAACCTTTGCGGACAATATTCTTCATCATCCTCTGATATTAGAAATCCTAAGATATCATCATATCTTTCATTATAAATATCCTCCATATTTCTGAAGATATTTTCTTAATTTTTCTTATTTGAAACCATTTACCTCTTCGCACTATCTGTATTACATCATAAAAGAAACTATTTTAGTTTCTAAATTCTGAAACATTCAAGTTTAAAATAGGAATATTTTGAAGTAGTGTTGGGAACTGAAGCATGAATTAGTATAATATAATGACACTTGATCAACGTGATTATATTACAGTAAGTTATGCTGAGTTTCTAAAATGGAACATGATGATTCACAGATCATAACGTCATCATGTGCTATGTTACACGACTCTTGTATTCTATTTAACCTCTAAAATATCAAGAAAATATTTTCTTGATGATTCGGTCTTTTTCAAGGTATTCTGGTAATTTAACAAATCAAAATCGTGCCATTACCGTTTCTTTATTAGAACATTAACAATGTTCATTCCGAAATTCATATCTGCGATTTCTAGATCATTACAAGAGGTGCTTAATCGCAAGAAGAAGAAACGAAAGGACAAAACTCATAAATAGAAATTGGGGTATAAATCATAGCAAATAAAAGAGAGCATTAACTGGGGATGACAATGGTTATAGAAGACAGAAGCAGGGACATCGAAATATAAGGGAAGATATAAAACCCAACAATAACCCAGAAATTACAAACCGTATATATCGATGCATATAGCAATATAAAGACATGGGAGAACTAAAAACACTATAAAACCAAGGGTATAGTAAAAGTAAATAGATTCTTCCAGAGGCAGATGAAAAAGAAGAACTACAGATATGAAAGTGAGGAGTATATCAAGAATTAGCACTGGATGAAACATATTGACGAACACTTTACAATATGAGTTGAGGGAGAAAGAATGGAAGGTGTGAGTTCTAAGGAAACAAAAGGGGTGAATTTATAAAAAAAAAAAAAAAAATATATTCGACAGAGCAATCAAAACAGATGATCGTATTTAAAGCGGATCCTAATTTCCTTGATTTCTGAAAAATCAAATCTTATTACGAAGATTTTCTCCAATTCCCTTGAACTCTGGAAATCAATCCGGTCTGTGTCAAAAGGTATGACGAATCTACACTTACTCATTTCGCTCTTTTGTGATAGTTTCACTTGTACTCTACACAAAATCAAATGGTTTTTCAATATTACTCAATGATGATAAAACTCTATTTTCAGCTTATATGCGTCATGAAAACCTACTTATTGTTAGCCATGACCATCCTAATCAAATTTCGGGACGAAATTTATTTAACGGGTAGGTACTGTGACAACCCGGAAATTTCCGACCAAATTTAAACTTTATCTTCATATGATTTAATATTTCCGACACGATAAGCAAAGGCTGTAATGTTGAAATCTCAAAAACTTTGAACTATGTTCATGTATTCATTTACCTTTCGACTGCTCTCGACGATTCACGAACAATTATGTGTAAATAGATATGTATGAATATATACATATGTGTGATTATTAAATTGAGAAATATTAATGAAACATTAAACGGTTTGATTAATATGAAAATAAGTTACGAAATCTATTATATGAATTGAGAACGTTAACAAGGTATTAGATGAATAATACTGTACATGAACGTAATTATTTCAAGATATTTTTTAACGGAATTAAAAGATAATATCAAATGATTTATTTATCAGATACATTGTATGATTATGAGTCTCTGTTGAAAGGTCCACTTTGATTTAGAAAACCTTTCCTTTTTAACGGTATTCGAAATGATTGGTAAAGTGATTTACAAGTAAGAAAAAAAGTGTCAATTAATGGTAACTGGACAAAAGTTAGTAGAGATTCCTGTTTAATTTTCAGTGCATGCTTTACAATAACTTTCTCGTGACTCTTGATAAGTTAATTATTTAACTTTCATAAAATTAATAGTAAGAACATGAAATGTAAATGGATGTCGACAAGGTACGCAAATGGATATGTTGATTTAAAACGATTTCATACGTTTAATTGTCCATTGGACTTAACCCTGCGATTTACGAATAAACTGTAAGTAAAAACTAGAAATCCATTAGGACTTATATATTATATGATTTTACTTTATGAAATAAAAATATTTTATGATATAACAATTTCTATTATTTAAACTTTTTAATAAAATGATATTGAATATAAGTAGTTTTGGAAAAACTAAACCTTATAGTATTATTTGATTTAGTTTCAAACGTACGAAAATATTTTTATTCTTTCGATATAATAGAATTTGATTATAAAATGTTTTTATGGATTTTAAATGATATGAAAATAAAAATAAAGATAAAATAAAGATTTCTAATGGGAACCAAAAGACTATAACATTTCATCTCATGATCGCAAGTTAAAAAGATGGAAATCACTAAGCATGCGCACTTTCACGAGAAAAATCATAACTAAATCATACTGACTCGAAAAAGGGTGATTCCGGTGTCCAGACGTCCGTAACTCAAAAATCTACAACTTTCATGAAGACACCATACGCGGATCGCGTACCTATCTACGCGAAACGCATAATGTTGTGTCGACATATTTTTGTGGCGGCTCACTATTTAACATGTTTTTTATTTATTTTAATATTATATTATATTATTATTGAAATGTCCCGTTCTTATTGATTAAAAACGTTCCATATTAATTGATTTCGTTGCGAGGTTTTGACCTCTATATGAGACGTTTTTCTAAGACTGCATTCATTTTAAAACAAACCATAACCTTTATTTCATCAATAAAGGGTTAAAAAGCTTTACGTAGATTATCAAATAATGATAATCTAAAATATCCTGTTTACACACGACCATTACATAATGGTTTACAATACAAATATGTTACAACAAAATAAGTTTCTTGAATGCAGTTTTTACACAATATCATACAAGCATGGACTCCAAATCTCGTCCTTATTTAAGTATGCGACAGCGGAAGCTCTTAATAATCACCTGAGAATAAACATGCTTAAAACGTCAACAAAAATGTTGGTGAGTTATAGGTTTAACCTATATATATCAAATCATAATAATAGACCACAAGATTTCATATTTCAATACACATCCCATACATAGAGATAAAAATCATTCATATGGTGAACACCTGGTAACCGACATTAACAAGATGCATATATAAGAATATCCCCATCATTCCGGGACACCCTTCGGATATGATATAAATTTCGAAGTACTAAAGAATCTGGTACTTTGGATGGGGTTTGTTAGGCCCAATGGATCTATCTTTAGGATTCGCGTCAATTAGGGTGTCTGTTCCCTAATTCTTAGATTACCAGACTTAATACAAAGGGGCATATTCGATTTCGATAATTCAACCATAGAATGTAGTTTCACGTACTTGTGTCTATTTTGTAAATCATTTATATAACCTGCATGTATTCTCATCCCAAAAATATTAGATTTTAAAAGTGGGACTATAACTCACTTTCACAGATTTTTACTTCGTCGGGAAGTAAGACTTGGCCACTGGTTGATTCACGAACCTATAACAATATATACATATATATCAAAGTATCTTCAAAATATATTTACAACACTTTTAATATATTTTGATGTTTTAAGTTTATTAAGTCAGCTGTCCTCGTTAGTAACCTACAACTAGTTGTCCACAGTTAGATGTACAGAAATAAATCGATAAATATTATCTTGAATCAATCCACAACCCAATGTATACGTATCTCAGTATTGATCACAACTCAAACTATATATATTTTGGAATCAACCTCAACCCTGTATAGCTAACTCCAACATTCACATATAGAGTGTCTATGGTTGTTCCGAAATATATATAGATGTGTCGACATGATAGGTCGAAACATTGTATACGTGTCTATGGTATCTCAAGATTACATAATATACAATACAAGTTGATTAAGTTATGGTTGGAATAGATTTGTTATCAATTTTCACGTAGCTAAAATGAGAAAAATTATCCAATCTTGTTTTACCCATAACTTCTTCATTTTAAATCCGGTGAATCAAATTGCTATGGTTTCATATTGAACTCTATTTTATGAATCTAAACAGAAAAAGTATAGGTTTATAGTCGGAAAAATAAGTTACAAGTCGTTTTTGTAAAGGTAGTCATTTCAGTCGAAAGAACGACGTCTAGATGACCATTTTAGAAAACATACTTCCACTTTGAGTTTAACCATAATTTTTGGATATAGTTTCATGTTCATAATAAAAATCATTTTCTCAGAATAACAAATTTTAAATCAAAGTTTATCATAGTTTTTAATTAACTAACCCAAAACAGCCCGCGGTGTTACTACGACGGCGTAAATCCGGTTTTACGGTGTTTTTCGTGTCTCCAGGTTTTAAATCATTAAGTTAGAATATCATATAGATATAGAACATGTGTTTAGTTGATTTTAAAAGTTAAATTAGAAGGATTAACTTTTGTTTGCGAACAAGTTTAGAATTAACTAAACTATGTTCTAGTGATTACAAGTTTAAACCTTCGAATAAGATAGCTTTATATGTATGAATCGAATGATGTTATGAACATCATTACTACCTTAAGTTCCTTGGATAAACCTACTGGAAAAGAGAAAAATGGATCTAGCTTCAACGGATCCTTGGATGGCTCGAAGTTCTTGAAGCAGAATCATGACACGAAAACAAGTTCATGTAAGATCATCACTTGAAATAAGATTGTTATAGTTATAGAAATTGAACCAAAGTTTGAATATGATTATTACCTTGTATTAGAATGATAACCTACTATAAGAAATAAAGATTTCTTGAGGTTGGATGATCACCTTACAAGGTTGGAAGTGAGCTAGCAAACTTGAAAGTATTCTTGATTTTATGTAACTAGAACTTGTAGAATATATGAAGAACACTTAGAACTTGAAGATAGAACTTGAGAGAGATCAATTAGATGAAGAAAATTGAAGAATGAAAGTGTTTGTAGGTGTTTTTGGTCGTTAGTGTATGGATTAGATATAAAGGATATGTAATTTTGTTTTCATGTAAATAAGTCATGAATGATTACTCATATTTTTGTAATTTTATGAGATATTTCATGCTAGTTGCCAAATGATGGTTCCCACATGTGTTAGGTGACTCACATGGGCTGCTAAGAGCTGATCATTGGAGTGTATATACCAATAGTACATACATCTAAAAGCTGTGTATTGTACGAGTACGAATACGGGTGCATACGAGTAGAATTGTTGATGAAACTGAACGAGGATGTAATTGTAAACACTTTTGTTAAGTAGAAGTATTTTGATAAGTGTATTGAAGTCTTTAAAAAGTGTATAAATACATATTAAAACACTACATGTATATACATTTTAACTGAGTCGTTAAGTCATCGTTAGTCGTTACATGTAAGTGTTGTTTTGAAACCTTTAGGTTAACGATCTTGTTAAATGTTGTTAACCCAATGTTTTTAATATCAAATGAGATTTTAAATTATTATATTATCATGATATTATCATGTATGAATATCTCTTAATATGATATATATACATTAAATGTCTTTACAACGATAATCGTTACATATATGTCTCGTTTAAAAATCATTAAGTTAGTAGTCTTGTTTTTACATATGTAGTTCATTGTTAATATACTTAATGATATGTTTACTTATCATAGTATCATGTTAACTATATATATATCCATATATATGTCATCATATAGTTTTTACAAGTTTTAACGTTCGTGAATCACCGGTCAACTTGGGTGGTCAATTGTCTATATGAAACATATTTCAATTAATCAAGTCTTAACAAGTTTGATTGCTTAACATGTTGGAAACATTTAATCATGTAAATATCAATATCAATTAATATATATAAACATGGAAAAGTTCGGGTCACTACAGTACCTACCCGTTAAATAAATTTCGTCCCGAAATTTTAAGCTGTTGAAGGTGTTGACGAATCTTCTGGAAATAGATGCGGGTATTTCTTCTTCATCTGATCTTCACGCTCCCAGGTGAACTCGGGTCCTCTACGAGCATTCCATAACAATTGGTATCTTGTTTTGCTTAAGTCTTTTAACCTCACGATCCATTATTTCGACGGGTTCTTCGATGAATTGAAGTTTTTCGTTGATTTGGATTTCATCTAACGAAATAGTGAGATCTTCTTTAGCAAAACATTTCTTCAAATTCGAGACGTGGAAAGTGTTATGTACAGCCGCGAGTTGTTGAGGTAACTCAAGTCGGTAAGCTACTGGTCCGACACGATCAATAATCTTGAATGGTCCAATATACCTTGGATTTAATTTCCCTCGTTTACCAAATCGAACAACGCCTTTCCAAGGTGCAACTTTAAGCATGACCATCTCACCAATTTCAAATTCTATATCTTTTCTTTTAATGTCAGCGTAGCTCTTTTGTCGACTTTGGGCGGTTTTCAACCGTTGTTGAATTTGGATGATCTTCTCGGTAGTTTCTTGTATAATCTCCGGACCCGTAATCTGTCTATCCCCCACTTCACTCCAACAAATCGGAGACCTGCACTTTCTACCATAAAGTGCTTCAAATGGCGCCATCTCAATGCTTGAATGGTAGATGTTGTTGTAGGAAAATTCTGCTAATGGTAGATGTCGATCCCAACTGTTTCCGAAATCAATAACACATGCTCGTAGCATGTCTTCAAGCGTTTGTATCGTCCTTTCGCTCTGCCCATCAGTTTGTGGATGATAGGCAGTACTCATGTCTAGACGAGTTCCTAATGCTTGCTGTAATGTCTGCCAGAATCTTGAAATAAATCTACCATCCCTATCAGAGATAATAGAGATTGGTATTCCATGTCTGGAGACAACTTCCTTCAAATACAGTCATGCTAACTTCTCCATCTTGTCATCTTCTCTTATTGGCAGGAAGTGTGCTGATTTGGTGAGACGATCAACAATTACCCAAATAGTATCAAAACCACTTGCAGTCCTTGGCAATTTAGTGATGAAATCCATGGTAATGTTTTCCCATTTCCATTCCGGGATTTCGGGTTGTTGAAGTAGACCTGATGGTTTCTGATGTTCAGCTTTGACCTTAGAACACGTCAAACATTCTCCTACGTATTTAGCAACATCGGCTTTCATACCCGGCCACCAAAAATGTTTCTTGAGATCCTTGTACATCTTCCCCGTTCCAGGATGTATTGAGTATCTGGTTTTATGAGCTTCTCTAAGTACCATTTCTCTCATATCTCCAAATTTTGGTACCCAAATCCTTTCAGCCCTATACCGGGTTCCGTCTTCCTGAATATTAAGATGCTTCTCCGATCCTTTGGGTATTTCATCTTTTAAATTTCCCTCTTTTAAAACTCCTTGTTGCGCCTCCTTTATTTGAGTAGTAAGGTTATTATGAATCATTATATTCATAGATTTTACTCGAATGGGTTCTCTGTCCTTCCTGCTCAAGGCATCGGCTACCACATTTGCCTTCTCCGGGTGGTAACGAATCTCAAAGTCGTAATCATTCAATAATTCAATCCACCTACGCTGCCTCATATTCAGTTGTTTCTGATTAAATATGTGTTGAAGACTTTTGTGGTCGGTATATATAATACTTTTGACCCCATATAAGTAGTGCCTCCAAGTCTTTAATGCAAAAACAACCGCGCCTAATTCCAAATCATGCGTCGTATAATTTTGTTTGTGAATCTTCAATTGTCTAGACGCATAAGCAATCACCTTCGTTCGTTGCATTAATACACAACCGAGACCTTGCTTTGATGCGTCACAATAAATCACAAAATCATCATTCCCTTCAGGCAATGACAATATAGGTGCCGTAGTTAGCTTTTTCTTCAATAACTGAAACGCTTTCTCTTGTTCATCATTCCATTCAAATTTCTTCCCTTTATGCGTTAATGCAGTCAAGGGTTTTGCTATTCTGGAAAAGTCTTGGATGAACCTTCTGTAGTAACCAGCTAGTCCTAAAAACTGGCGTATGTGTTTCGGAGTTTTCGGGGTTTTCCACTTTTCAACAGTTTCTATCTTTGCCGGATCCACCTTAATACCTTCTTTGTTCACTATGTGACCGAGGAATTGAACTTCTTCCAACCAAAATGCACACTTTGAAAACTTAGCGTACAATTCTTCCTTCCTTAATACTTCTAACACCTTTCTCAAATGTTCACCGTGTTCTTGGTAATTCTTTGAGTAAATAAGTATGTCATCAATGAAAATAATGACAAACTTATCAAGGTATGGTCCACACACTCGGTTCATAAGATCCATGAACATAGCTGGTGCATTAGTTAAACCAAACGGCATGACCATAAACTCGTAATGACCGTAACGTGTTCTGAAAGCAGTCTTTGGAATATCATCTTCTTTCACCCGCATTTGATGATACCCGGAACGTAAGTCAATCTTTGAATAAACAGACGAGCCTTGTAGTTGATCAAATAAGTCGTCGATTCTCGGTAGTGGGTAGCGGTTCTTGATGGTAAGTTTGTTCAACTCTCGGTAGTCGATACACAACCTGAATGTACCATCTTTCTTCTTGACAAACAAAACAGGAGCTCCCCACGGTGATGTGCTTGGTCGAATGAAACCACGCTCTAAAAGTTCTTGTAATTGGCTTTGCAGTTCTTTCATCTCGCTGGGTGCGAGTCTGTAAGGAGCACTAGCTATTGGTGCAGCTCCTGGTATAAGATCTATTTGAAATTCAACGGATCGATGTGGGGGTAATCCCGGTAATTCTTTCGGAAATACATCGGGAAATTCTTTTACAATGGGAACATCATTGATGCTCTTTTCTTCAGTTTGTACTTTCTCGACGTGTGCTAGAACAGCATAGCAACCTTTTCTTATTAGTTTTTGTGCCTTCAAATTACTAATAAGATGTAGCTTCGTGTTTCCCTTTTCTCCGTACACCATTAAGGGTTTTCCTTTTTCTCGTGTAATGCGAATTGCATTTTTGTAACAAACGATCTCTGCTTTCACTTCTTTCAACCAGTCCATACCGATTATCACATCAAAACTCCCTAACTCTACTGGTATCAAATCAATCTTAAATGTTTCGCTAACCAGTTTAATTTCTCGATTCCGACATATATTATCTGCTGAAATTAATTTACCATTTGCTAATTCGAGTAAAAATTTACTATCCAAAGGCGTCAATGGACAACTTAATTTAGCACAAAAATCTCTACTCATATAGCTTCTATCCGCACCCGAATCAAATAAAACATAAGCAGATTTATTGTCAATAAGAAACGTACCCGTAACAAGCTCCGGGTCTTCCTGTGCCTCTGCCGCATTAATATTGAAAACTCTTCCGCGGCCTTGTCCATTCGTGTTCTCCTGGTTCGGGCAATTTCTAATAATGTGGCCCGGTTTTCCACATTTATAACAAACTACATTGGCATAACTTGCTCCGACACTACTTGCTCCGCCATTACTAGTTCTGACACCATTTGTTCCTTTCGTTCTATTAACCCCTGGTCCGTAGACCTCACACTTCGCCGCGCTATAACCATTTCTTTTACACTTGTTGCAAAATTTGGTGCAGAACCCCGAGTGATACTTTTCACACCTTTGGCATAGCTGCTTCTGATTGTTGTTGTTGTTGCGGTTATTATTGTTATTGGGATGATTGTTGTAGTTGCTGTTGTTGTTGTTGTTGTTGTTGTTGTTGTTGTTGTTGTTGTTGTTGTTGTTATTGTTGGGCCGTTTGTTGTAGTTGCGATTGATGTTGCGATTGTTGGGATAATTGTTGCGATTATTGTTGTAATTGCTGTTGTTGTTGTATTGGTGATTCTTATCACCGTTTTTCTCCCACTTTCTTTTGACTTGCTTCACATTGGCCTCTTCAGCAGCCTGTTCTTTAATTTTTTCTTCAATCTGGTTCACTAGTTTGTGAGCCATTCTACATGCCTGTTGTATGGAGGTGGGCTCGTGTGAACTTATATCTTCTTGGATTCTTTCCGGTAATCCTTTCACAAACGCGTCGATCTTCTCTTCCTCATCTTCGAATGATCCCGGACACAATAGGCACAATTCTGTGAATCGTCTTTCGTACGTGGTAATATCAAATCCTTGGGTTCGTAACCCTCTAAGTTCTGTCTTGAGCTTATTGACCTCGGTTCTGGGACGGTATTTCTCGTTCATCAAGTGCTTGAATGCTGACCACGGTAGTGCGTACGCATCGTCTTGTCCCACTTGCTCTAGATAGGTATTCCACCATGTTAACGCAGAACCTGTGAAGGTATGCGTAGCGTACTTCACTTTGTCCTCTTCAGTACACTTACTTATGGAAAACACCGATTCGACCTTCTCGGTCCACCGTTTCAATCCGATCGGTCCTTCGGTTCCATCAAATTCCAAAGGTTTGCAGGCAGTGAATTCTTTGTAGGTGCATCCTACACGATTTCCTGTATTGCTAGATCCAAGGTTATTGTTGGTATGTAGCGCAGCCTGTACTGCGGCTATGTTTGAAGCTAGAAAAGTACGGAATTCCTCTTCATTCATATTCACGGTGTGTCGAGTAGTCGGTGCCATTTCCTTCAAAATAGTCAAATGGAACAAGTTAATCATACAGAATATTAAGAGTAGTTAATAGTATTTCGTAGCATAATATGAACTCATTTATAAAAGCTTTTTCTTCATATTAGCGTTTTATAAGTTTAAATTCGGGTAGTACCTACCCGTTAAGTTCATACTTAGTAGCTAATATACAATTCAACTACTACAATTCTATATGAAAAACTGATTATAATAATATTTCGCGTTCAAACTTTTACACAATATTTTACAAACTTACAATACCGCTTATTTTACATATAGCATGAAATATAGCACACAATAAATTTGATACAAGATGGTTGTGAAGATAATTCTAGCTAGTACACAAGTCGTTCAGCAAAGGCAATAAAGACACGTAATTCATACGTCCAGAAACAAGTCATGCATTCTGGTTTTACTAGGATTACTTCCCATCCTTGGTCTTGTGGAACATAACCGTTATGGCCGTTGATAAGACAGCGTGTTGTAACGTCGTCAAAGGGACGAGGGTTATGTAATGTCCAACAGTCCCGTAACAATCTAAAAACCTCATTTCTTACCCCAATTACCGACTCCGTCACTTGTGGGAACGTTTTGTTTAATAGTTGTAGCCCGATGTTCTTGTTCTCACTTTGGTGAGAAGCGAACATTACTAATCCGTAAGAATAACATGCTTCTTTATGTTGCATGTTAGCCGCTTTTTCTAAATCACGAAGTCCAATATTCGGATATATTGAGTCAAAATAATTTCTTAACCCATTGCGTAAAATAGCATTTGGGTTCCCCGCAATATATGCGTCAAAGTAAACACATCGTAACTTATGGATTTCCCAATGTGATATCCCCCATCTTTCGAACGAAAGCCTTTTATAAACTAAGGCATTCTTGGAACGTTCTTCGAATGTCTTACAAACTGATCTCGCCTTAAATAGTTGTGCCGAAGAATTCTGACCGACTCTAGACAAGATTTCATCAATCATGTCTCCGGGTAGGTCTTTTAAAATATTGGGTTGTCTATCCATTTTGTGTTTTTATACTGTAAAATAGACAAGAGTTAGATTCATAAAAAAAATACTTATTAATACAAGCAATTTTTACATATATCATAAAGCATAAGCACACTATATTACATATATTACACCACACGAATACAACTATCTTATTCCGACTCGCTTGTTTCTTCTTCTTCAGTTTTGGTTCGTTTTGCCAAGTTTCTAGGGATATATGATGTTCCCCTAATACGAGCCGTCGTTTTCCACATTGGTTTAGAAAAACCTGGTGGTTTAGAGGTTCCCGGGTCATTGTTACAACTTAAGGACTTCGGGGGTTGACGATACATATAAAGTTCATCGGGGTTGGAATTAGATTTCTCTATTTTTATGCCCTTTCCCTTATTATTTTCTTTTGCCTTTTTAAATTTAGTTGGGGTAATTTCTATAACATCATCGGAATTCTCGTCGGAATCCGATTCGTCGGAGAATTGGTAATCCTCCCAATATTTTGCTTCCTTGGCGGAAACACCATTGACCATAATTAACCTTGGTTGGTTGGTTGAGGATTTTCTTTTACTTAACCGTTTTATTATTTCCCCTGCCGGTTCAATTTCTTTATCCGGTTCCGATTCTTCTTCCTGTTCCGATTCTTCTTCCGGTTCCGACTCTTCTTCCGGTTCCTCTTCGGGAACTTGTGAATCAGTCCACGAATCATTCCAATTTACATTTGACTCTTCATTATTATTAGGTGAGTCAATGGGACTTGTTCTAGAGGTAGACATCTATCACATAATATCAAACGCGTTAAGAGATTAATATATCACATAATATTCACATGTTAAAAATATATAGTTTCTAACAAAATTTGTTAAGCAATCATTTTTCAAGTAAACACGGTCGAAGTCCAGACTCACTAATGCATCCTAACAAACTCGATAAGACACACTAATGCAAAATTCTGGTTCTCTAAGACCAACGCTCGGATACCAACTGAAATGTCCCGTTCTTATTGATTAAAAACGTTCCATATTAATTGATTTCGTTGCGAGGTTTTGACCTCTATATGAGACGTTTTTCAAAGACTGCATTCATTTTAAAACAAACCATAACCTTTATTTCATCAATAAAGGTTTAAAAAGCTTTACGTAGATTATCAAATAATGATAATCTAAAATATCCTGTTTACACACGACCATTACATAATGGTTTACAATACAAATATGTTACAACAAAATAAGTTTCTTGAATGCAGTTTTTACACAATATCATACAAGCATGGACTCCAAATCTCGTCCTTATTTAAGTATGCGATAGCGGAAGCTCTTAATAATCACCTGAGAATAAACATGCTTAAAACGTCAACAAAAATGTTGGTGAGTTATAGGTTTAACCTATATATATCAAATCATAATAATAGACCACAAGATTTCATATTTCAATACACATCCCATACATAGAGATAAAAATCATTCATATGGTGAACACCTGGTAACCGACATTAACAAGATGCATATATAAGAATATCCCCATCATTCCGGGACACCCTTCGGATATGATATAAATTTCGAAGTACTAAAGCATCTGGTACTTTGGATGGGGTTTGTTAGGCCCAATAGATCTATCTTTAGGATTCGCGTCAATTAGGGTGTCTGTTCCCTAATTCTTAGATTACCAGACTTAATACAAAGGGGCATATTCTATTTCGATAATTCAACCATAGAATGTAGTTTCACGTACTTGTGTCTATTTTGTAAATCATTTATAAAACCTGCATGTATTCTCATCCCAAAAATATTAGATTTTAAAAGTGGGACTATAACTCACTTTCACAGATTTTTACTTCGTCGGGAAGTAAGACTTGGCCACTGGTTGATTCACGAACCTATAACAATATATACATATATATCAAAGTATGTTCAAAATATATTTACAACACTTTTAATATATTTTGATGTTTTAAGTTTATTAAGTCAGCTGTCCTCGTTAGTAACCTACAACTAGTTGTCCACAGTTAGATGTACAGAAATAAATCGATAAATATTATCTTGAATCAATCCACGACCCAGTGTATACGTATCTCAGTATTGATCACAACTCAAACTATATATATTTTGGAATCAACCTCAACCCTGTATAGCTAACTCCAACATTCACATATAGAGTGTCTATGGTTGTTCCGAAATATATATAGATGTGTCGACATGATAGGTCGAAACATTGTATACGTGTCTATGGTATCTCAAGATTACATAATATACAATACAAGTTGATTAAGTTATGGTTGGAATAGATTTGTTACCAATTTTCACGTAGCTAAAATGAGAAAAATTATCCAATCTTGTTTTACCCATAACTTCTTCATTTTAAATCCGGTGAATCAAATTGCTATGGTTTCATATTGAACTCTATTTTATGAATCTAAACAGAAAAAGTATAGGTTTATAGTCGGAAAAATAAGTTACAAGTCATTTTTGTAAAGGTAGTCATTTCAGTCGAAAGAACGACGTCTAGATGACCATTTTAGAAAACATACTTCCACTTTGAGTTTAACCATAATTTTTGGATATAGTTTCATGTTCATAATAAAAATCATTTTCTCAGAATAACAACTTTTAAATCAAAGTTTATCATAGTTTTTAATTAACTAACCCAAAACAGCCCGCGGTGTCCGGTTTTACGGTGTTTTTCGTGTCTCCAGGTTTTAAATCATTAAGTTAGCATATCAAATAGATATAGAACATGTGTTTAGTTGATTTTAAAAGTCAAATTAGAAGGATTAACTTTTGTTTGCGAACAAGTTTAGAATTAACTAAACTATGTTCTAGTGATTACAAGTTTAAACCTTCGAATAAGATAGCTTTATATGTATGAATCGAATGATGTTATGAACATCATTACTACCTTAAGTTCCTTGGATAAACCTACTGGAAAAGAGAAAAATGGATCTAGCTTCAATGGATCCTTGGATGGCTCGAAGTTCTTGAAGCAGAATCATGACACGAAAACAAGTTCAAGTAAGATCATCACTTGAAATAAGATTGTTATAGTTATAGAAATTGAACCAAAGTTTGAATATGATTATTACCTTGTATTAGAATGATAACCTACTGTAAGAAACAAAGATTTCTTGAGGTTGGATGATCACCTTACAAGGTTGGAAGTGAGCTAGCAAACTTGAAAGTATTCTTGATTTTATGTAACTAGAACTTGTAGAATATATGAAGAACACTTAGAACTTGAAGATAGAACTTGAGAGAGATCAATTAGATGAAGAAAATTGAAGAATGAAAGTGTTTGTAGGTGTTTTTGGTCGTTGGTGTATGGATTATATATAAAGGATATGTAATTTTGTTTTCATGTAAATAAGTCATGAATAATTACTCATATTTTTGTAATTTTATGAGATATTTCATGCTAGTTGCCAAATGATGGTTCCCACATGTGTTAGGTGACTCACATGGGCTGCTAAGAGCTGATCATTGGAGTGTATATACCAATATTACATACATCTAAAAGCTGTGTATTGTACGAGTACGAATACGGGTGCATACGAGTAGAATTGTTGATGAAACTGAACGAGGATGTAATTGTAAACATTTTTGTTAAGTAGAAGTATTTTGATAAGTGTATTTAAGTCTTTCAAAAGTGTATAAATACATATTAAAACACTACATGTATATACATTTTAACTGAGTCGTTAAGTCATCGTTAGTCGTTACATGTAAGTGTTGTTTTGAAACCTTTAGGTTAACGATCTTGTTAAATGTTATTAACCCAATGTTTATAATATCAAATGAGATTTTAAATTATTATATTATCATGATTTTATCGTGTATGAATATCTCTTAATATGATATATATACATTAAATGTCTTTACAACGATAATCGTTACATATATGTCTCGTTTAAAAATCATTAAGTTAGTAGTCTTGTTTTTACATATGTAGTTCATTGTTAATATACTTAATGATATGTTTACTTATCATAGTATCATCTTAACTATATATATATCCATATATATGTCATCATATAGTTTTTTACAAGTTTTAACGTTCGTGAATCACCGGTCAACTTGGGTGGTCAATTGTCTATATGAAACATATTTCAATTAATCAAGTCTTAACAAGTTTGATTGCTTAACATGTTGGAAACATTTAATCATGTAAATATCAATATTAATTAATATATATAAACATGGAAAAGTTCGGGTCACTACAATTATATTATTTATATACCTATATATATGATCGATCATAATTGTTTTCTAACTACCTATCTCTCACACTCTCTCTATAATTATATTTATTATTATTATTAGTATTATTATACATAAAATACTACGACGATGTCATGATCGAGTTATTTCAAAATGGGTTTTTCGAGCGGGATAGAGCTAAGGAAATTATGGGTTATAGCTATGGAGGTTATGGGTATTGCTTGGGGGTTATGATCATGAGTCAAAGCTCAACCTAGTGTTTATCATCTCCGTCGCGTTTACGTACCTTTCCTGCAATATTGAATCTCAATATTGATACGTGAGTACTCATAAATTAACTTTTATATATTAATAGTGTATCCCTGACTAGTGCTCGAGTATATAAGATTATGCATGCTTGTACTTTTGATATTGCCATTAGATAGGTTATGTTAAATCCTGAATTAGTTACATATGCGGTTGAGATAAGGTATAAGATATGCATGTCCTTGGAAAGCTAGTGAAAAATTAAGAACTTTTCCTTTAGATATCGAATGGTTTCGATGAACGGATTAGAAGTTATAATCAATTGAATTTTCGATATTTTTATTAAAAATGATTATTATTATCGTCGTTTTTATCGTCGTTCTAGTTTTATCTTATTATTATCATTATTATTTTCTTTATCAATAAAAGGGATTAATCATTAAAAAATGTTATTTTTTTTATTATTACTATCGTTATTATCGTTAAAGTTATAATTAGTATTATTATTATTATCCAATTATTATTATTATTATTATTATTGGTATTATTATTATTATTATCATTATTAATATATATATCATTATTTAAAAATGGTTATTGTTATTGTTATTATTATTATTACTATATTATCATTAAGATAATTATTAGTATTATCGTTAATAATGTTATAGTAACTATCATTATTAATATTAGTGTAATTAAAACAAATATTTGTAACACCTAATTATTTTGATTAATATTATTATCATTATTATGAACACGATATAAAAGACAATTAAAAGCTATTAAACGAAACGATTAGGAAATAATGGGTAAGAGTATCATGATGAAATTAAAAGAAATTGATTTAGATAAAATTATCGTTCTTATTATTTTTATCATTACTATTATTATTAAAAGTATCGTTAGTATTAAAACTATCATTTTAACAAAAATTATCATTTTAATAGAAATGTCATTGTTACTATAAAATATCATTATTATTATTATTTTAAATAGAATTATTATTTTAAAGATAATATTAAAAATTATTGTAAATATTAAGGTTATCATAATTAGAATTATCGTTTTATCATAATGTCATCTTAGTAATTATAAATATTGATATTTTTATAATAATAATTATTATTACAAAATAATACAACTTTTACTTACTAACATTATAGATATTATTTTATCAAATAAATATGTGATACAAACATATTTTACTACGTGTAATAACTTACTTTAATAATACCTATCATATTATCTTTATGATATTAAATGAACCCTATAAATTTTATTACTTAATATATATAAAAGTATATTTTATTATATAAATTTAATATAAAATTTTATTTATTAATAAATAAATTATATTATTTACTCTAATAAATCTTTTAAAATATAAAACGACGATATTTAAACTATATATTAATCATGTATAGATTTTTGGAAATTATTTTGAGTCAAATTTACTTTTGTTGACTTTTGCATATTAGTCTCGAGCATTAGGATTGTGGTACACTATGACTTGACCTAATTTGTTAGACAAATATTGACCAACACATAAATATATATAATTAATTTAGGTTCGTGAATCTGAGGCTAACCTTGCACTTGTTCAATGATGTTATATGTATTTTTACTACGAAATACAGTATGGTGAGTTTCATTTGCTTCCCTTTTTACTTATTTCATTTTTGGGCTGAGAATACATGCAAATGCTTTATTAACTGTTTTACAATATTTATATGTGTGAGTTTTCATTACTCACTTTTTATATATATTTTTGGGACTGAGAATACATGCACTGCTTTTATAACTGTTTTACGAAATAGACACAAGTAATCGAAACTACATTCTATGGTTGAATGATCGAAATCGAATATGCCCCTTTTTATTAAGTCTGGTAATCTAAGAATTAGGGAACAGACATCCTAATTGACGCGAACTCTAAAGATAGATCTATTGGGCCTAACAAACCCCATCCAAAGTACCGGATGCTTTAGTACTTCGAAATTTATATCATGTCTGAAGGAGGATCCCGGAATGATAGGGGATATTCTTATATGTATCTAGTTAATGTCGGTTACCAGGTGTTCACCATATGAATGATTATTTTTTTCTCTATGCATGGGACATATATTTATGAGAGCTGGAAATGAAATTCTTGTGGTCTATTAAAATGATGGAAATAAATGATTATGATAAACTAATGAACTCACCAACCTTTTGGTTGACACTTTAAAGCATGTTTATTCTCAGGTATTAAAGAAATCTTCCGCTGTGTATTTGCTCATTTTAAAGATATTACTTGGAGTCATTCATGGCGTATATTTTCGAAAGACGTTGCATTCGAGTCATTGAGTTCATCAAGATTATTAAGGCAATTATAGTTGGATAGTGGATATTATGAAATGGTATGCATGCCTGTTAACTTTCTATGTAAAGAAAGTTTATCTTTTAAAAACGAATGCAATGTTTGTAAAATGTATCATATAGAGGTCAAATACCTCGCGATGTAATCAACTATTGTGAATCGTTTATAATGTATATGAACGGGTCCTTTCACAGCTTACATCATCACTTCACCTCACCACCTTTCTCTCTCTATTTCTCTTCTCTCGGTGTTACTGCTACAGCTATTTCTGTTTCATATACACCACGAACTATCACCAATACCCGCTACTAATTCGGTTTCTTTTCTTTTTGATCGACACTCAAAACAGCCCTGCTGTCCTTGCTACTCGCCATATTTTTTTCCCCATTTCTTGTTCGAAATCACAACAACCACTTTGAATTTGAGTCTATGGTTGGTACATGATATTATAGTGTCAAAAATTCTTCTGCATGTTCTTTATTTCCTTTATGGCCGACAAGAAGTAATCAAGCTACCCACTTGATTATTATAAGAAAATAGAGATGACTTGTTTCAATAGGATTTGGCTAGCGAATATTTTTTGTTTGTTTGTGGGACTATAAATTAAAACTCCAAAAGATGCGTAAATCAAGAGGTTAGTGGTATTGATTTGTAAAGAAGATAGCGACGTTTGTTCGTTTTATTTTATTTTATTTTTTTTCCCTTCCATCGACAGAAAACAATTTTTTTTATATACCAACCAAAGTATTATCACCATTAATACAAATTGCGTTTTAAAAATAAAAGGAGAAAAGAACAACAGCGGCTGTTATGATCCTGATGTTTTTTTTTATACATCTGTATATATAGAGGTGAAATAAATTAAGAGGCTAGATTATACAAAAAATGCATCAGCGCTTCAAAGGTTAGGAGAGGTAATGGGGAACGAGAGGTTGTAGGTTCGAAACCATGCCATAGCACTTTTATTTTTTAATTAAACAGAACGGGCTTGTATCTTGGACCTGTCAATGATTGGGCTACGGTTTTCCTTGTGGGCCTAGATTAGAGTGTCTGTTGGAATGTAAATATAGTTGGGCTGCAAAATATAGCCGAGCCGAAAAGAAAAGGTTATACATTTTATTTCGAGGTATTAAAAACAGAAAAGAGATATAGAGAGACGGTTAGGAGAATGTTTGAGTATTCGAGGGGTCGTGGGTTCGAGTCCCGTCTTGGGCAGTTTAATTCTTTTTAAGGCTACAAAGGTATAACTTAATATTGTTATTATTATTATTATTATTATTATTATTATTATTATTATTATTATTATTATTATTATTATTATTATTATTATTATTATTATTATTATTATTATTATTATTATTGTTATTGTTATTGTTATTGTTATTGTTATTGTTATTGTTATTGTTATTGTTATTGTTATTGTTATTGTTATTGTTATTGTTATTGTTATTGTTATTGTTATTGTTATTTTTATTGTTATTATTATTATTATTAGTATTAAGTATCATAACTATTATTATTATTATTATTATTATTATTATTATTATTATTATTATTATTATTATTATTATTATTATTATTATTATTATTATTTATACAAGTATTAAGTATTATTATTTATTATTATTATTATTATTATTATTATTATTATTATTATTATTATTATTATTATGATTAGAGTTACAATTACTAATATTATTATTATTTATATTAAATATTAATATTAATGTTATTATTAAGTATCAAGTATTATTATGAATATTATCATTATTAGTATTAAAATGATTATCATATTCATTATTACAAATATTAATTGAATATTATTATAATAATTATCTTAATAAACAAATGATATATATATATATATATATATATATATATATATATATATATATATATATATATATATATATATATATATATATATATATATATATATACTTATAACATAACAAAAAATTAATATTTTTATATACAAAATGAATATATGAGACGTATATATATTATTAATATAAAAATGATATAATTAGTAAATTATATATATATACAAACTTATTCGATTACGATATGAATATTAATAAATATACAAATGATATAGGTTCGTGAATCCGAGGCCAACCCTGCATTGTTCAATATAGTTATATGTATTTTTACTACAAAATACAATACAATGAGTTTCATTTGATTCCCTTTTAATCTTTACATTTTTGGGACTGAGAATACATGCGCTTTTATAAATGTTTGACGCAATAGACACAAGTACCTTAACTGCATTCTATGATAGAATTATCTGGGATTGGGGTTGATTATTATGAGATGCATTAGCCCCCGGTTTCCATTAGAGCGTGTGAGCTCCCGAGCCGGGTGGATGGTTTATTATTTATGATATTTTGGCACCGGTTGGCCTATATTTTATAAACATGTGTTCAGCCGTGGGGTGTAAAGACCGGCACAGAGGTTCTATATTTTGAAGGCACATGTATTCAGCCGTGGGGTGAAAGACCGGCACAGATGGTTACTATTATATTTTGAATCCTCACCAGGTGTTCTTCATATGAAAGATATTTTTTTGTGCAGTTGGAATGGGACTTCTGCACGTTTTATAATATTTAAAATCTTGTGGTCTATTAAAATGATGAACATGAAATGATTACTATAAACTAATGAACTCACCAACCTTTTGGTTGACACTTGAAAGCATGTTTATTCTCAGGTATGAAAGAAATCTTCCGCTGTGCATTAGCTCATTTTAAGGATATTACTTGGAGTCATTCATGACATATTTCAAAAGACGTTGCATTCGAGTCATTGAAGTTCATTAGAGATTATTAAGTAAATGACGGATTAGGTCATTTATAGTTTGGATATTATGAAATGGTATGCATACCTGTCAACTTTCGATATAATGAAAATTTGTCTTTTAAAAACGAATGCAATGTTTGTAAAATGTATCAGTTAGAGGTCAAGTACCTCGCAATGTAACCAACTATTATGAATCGTTTATAATCGTTATGGACTTCGTCCGGATGGATTAGGACGGGGCGTTTCATACACGCGGGCGAAAAACCCGCTTCCCGACACTTTTAAACCAAAACACTTTCACAATATGTTATAATAGTTAAACCTAAGAGTTTTCCATAATAAAACCGAGTTTTACAACCCCGAGCCCACATCGACCCAAATTACAACAAGTGACCATTTCGACCCATTTAGTTAAATTCAAAACATAGGCCGAGCATGGGATTGGGGATACGCTACCCAATCCTAATCAAATCTAAAAGCAAGTCTTCCGAAGCAAACTACGCAAGTCCACTAGTTCCCGCGCTTACCTGAGCCACCGCATCCATGCCATCTATAAAAATGTAAACAACGAGAGGGTAAGCTAACGCTTAGTGAGTGAAAATATACTACATAGATATATATGCATAAAATGGACACGCCACACAATTAAACAAATACCGCATACCGGAGCATCCAAGCATAAAGGCGAGCTAAGCTAAGCATACCGTACGATCACTAAGCAACAAGCTAATAACATCAACCATGAAGTAAGTTCACCAACGACGATGTGAACAATGCCAAAAGAGCTACACCCGGAGGGTTAGCTACATCACAACAATACGACAATATACAACAAGGCGTAAACTGCCCAAGGTTAACCCTTTAACCCGAATACCGAAACCAAAAGATTACCACGATGAAGATTGGCTGAACTACACGAGCCTTAGTAAATCCGCATACACACGAGACTACTATCTTCAACAACGCAACATCGAGGTTCGCCGAACTACATGAGCCTTAGTAATCTGAAACCACACGAGATTACTACCTCAATAAGATGACCGAACTACACGCGTCATCGTGAATCCGAACTACATGAGATCCACTTTTACAATTCAATAAGATGACCGAAACTACACGCGTCATCATGAATCCGCATCCACACACGACTCACTTCTCAACATCAAAACCCTTCGCCATTGGGGTTATATCAACCACATCACAACCACGTGTGATAATGTACACACAAAACGTGTACTTCGCCAAAGGTGGTCAACCAAAATGCACAACTGTGCCAATTAGACCTATACACGAGTCCATCAAATCCACCTATATGTGAAGTGAGCTCTATAATCGAGAACCACTTCACCCGACCCGCACCCATCCTACACATATATATGCACATAGGATATTAACACTCACCTTGTCACCTTGATGAATGCAACCGAAAGATCCGCAACCCATCGATGGAATGTACCTATTCCATAATCACAATACAACAATACAATTAGGGTTGACTTACAAACCAACCCAATTTGACACTTAGTGCAATTTCAACCCAAATGCACTTCCAAGCACAACACACGTCAAAACTAACCAATAATCACTAACACAAGCGAAAATGGTCCTAACACACCAATTTAAACCCGAACACAAGCGTTAAACACGTGTCATACCTATTTTGACACAAAAACCCTAATTTTGACCCATTTCAAAATTAGTTAACCAAACACACCCAAAAGTGTTCCAACACTTCCATAATCACTAAACCTAGTGATTAAACTCAAGATCAAAGCCTAATCAAGGCCAAATCGTCAACCAACTCAAAACTCGCCAAGTGACAAGAATAACTAGTCACCATGAACCCACTTTATCATCTAAAAGGGTTTTACAACAAACTAACTCAAAACCCTAACTTAAATATCAAATCTAACAAATGAAATTCGGAGTTTGAGCTTACCAATACCACCACAACGTAGCTAGGAGCGAGATGAACAACTTTAGAACCCGAGCTTTGGCGAGAATCCGCCTCCTTCTTCTCCAAATCAAGCTCTCTCTCTCTAAACCTTACTCTCTCACTAGATATGGATGAGAGTGTTTGTGAGGATGAAATGTGATCCACAAATGGCCAATGGATCAGTTTTGAGGGCTCCAAACCGACACCCAAGTGAATTGCCCAAAATGCCCTTTTAACTCAAAATAGCACAGCTGGCCCGTCAGTTATGTTGGACGGCGTCCCAAATTTTGGACGGCGTCCAACTCTTCTTTGTTGGACGGCGTCCCGAAGATTGGACGGCGTCCCAATCAACTAAAACTGAAACAGGGTCTTACAACTCTCCCCTACTTAGACATGATCGCGTCCTCGCGATCTGCGCCACTTAACCGAATGGACCACACTCCACGGTCCTCAAACATAAGTCCCAATCTGACTTCCCTAGGCAACTCTTCCCAATGAATCACCTTTAACAACTAAAATCGTCACACGCGATTTATCAAATCACAATCCGAGCACTAAAACCTTACTCTTTCCCTCACGTCGGGAAAACTCAACCAATCTAGAACCGAGATATCAATCCCTTAACGTACCATACCAAGTACATTGCTAGTAACAACCGCACATCAAAATAAAGTCAACCATCTAAAACGATGAAGACCGAAATGAAGCGAATCCTTACGGATAACACTCACCACTTAACGTCCCTTGTAGTGCGCAACACGACCAATACGCAACTACCGTAACATCATAATCCAACGGCTAAAACTGATTGCGCCCAACGACTATGGCAACGCTAATCCAAAGGTGTACAAAATTGACTATTGTCACACCCGTTACAACATGTGAGCGAAACACGGATATCGCACCACTAAACATACAACATGGTCCTTACGACGCCACCATCGGTGTATAAAACAACAGATAGATCACACAACACGGTCCTTACGACCCCACCATCGATGTATAAAACAACCGATAGATCACACAACACGAAGGATGGCCGAAAACTACATGTGCCTTAGTGAATCCGAACTACACGCAACTCATTACGAAATACAGTATGGTGAGTTTCATTACTCCCTTTTTAAATGCTTTTGAAATATATATTTTTGGGACTGAGAATACATGCGCTTTTATAAATGTTTTACGAAATAGACACAAGTAATCGAAACTACATTATATGGTTGAATGATCGAAGCCGAATATGCCCCTTTTGCTTGGTAGCCTAAGAATTAGTAAACCGATCTACTAATTGACACGAATCCTAAAGATAGATCTACTGGGCCTAACAAACCCCATCCAAAGTACCAGATGCTTTAGTACTTTGAATTCGTTTTATCATGTCCGATGGATGTCCCGGAATGATAGGGGATAGTCTTATATGCATCTTGTTAATGTCGGTTACCAGGTGTTCAATCCATATGAATGATTTTTGTCTCTATGCATGGGACGTATATTTATGAGAAATGGAAATGAAATTCTTATGGTCTATTAAAATGATGGAAATGAATGATTTTGATAAACTAATGAACTCACCAACCTTTTGGTTGACACTTTAAAGCATGTTTATTCTCAGGTATTAAAGAAATCTTCCGCTGTGCATTAGCTCATTTTAAAGATAATACTTGGGATCATTCATGGCATATTTCACAAGACGTTGCATTCAAGTCGTTGAGTTCAGTAAAGATTATGATTAAGTAAATGGCAGATTAGATCTTTTATAGATGGATATTACGAAATGGTATGCATGCCTGTCAACTTTCGATGTAACGAAAGTTTGTCTTTTAAAACGAATGCAATGTTTGTAAAATGTATCATATAGAGGTCAAATACCTCGCGATGTAATCATATGTTATTGTATTCGTTCTTATAGATTAGGACGGGTTTTTACATGTAGTATCAGAGTGATGGTCTTAGCGAACCAGGTCTGCATTAGTGTGTCTAACTGATAAGTCGTTAGGATGCATTAGTGAGTCTGGACTTCGACCGTGTCTGCATGTCAAAAGTTTTGCTTATCATTTTCGTCGAAAATTGCCTGCTTATCATTCTTAGTCTAGACACACCTTATTGCATTGATTGCATGAATAAAAATGTAAACAACGAGAGGGTAAGCTAACGCTTAGTGAGTGAAAATATACTACATACATATGTATGTATAAAATGGACACGCCACACAATTAAACAAATACCGCATACCGGAGCATCCAAGCATAAAGGCGAGCTAAGCTAAGCATACCGTACGATCACTAAGCAACAAGCTAATAACATCAACCATGAAGTAAGTTCACCAACGATGATGTGAACAACGCCAAAAGAGCTACACCCGGAGGGTTAGCTACATCACAACAATACGACAATATACAACAAGGCGTAAACCGCCCAAGGTTAACCCCTTAACCCGAATACCGAAACCAAAAGATTACCACGATGAAGATTGGCCGAACTACACGAGCCTTAGTAAATCCGCATACACACGAGACTACTATCTTCAACAACGCAACATCGAGGTTGGCCGAACTACACGAGCCTTAGTAATTCGAAACCACACGATATTACTACCTCAATAAGATGACCGAACTACACGCATCATCGTGAATCCGAACTACACGAGATCCACTTTTACAATTCAATAAGATGACCGAAACTACACGTGTCATCATGAATCCGCATCCACACACGACTCACTTCTCAACATCAAAACCCTTCGCCATTGGGATTATATCAACCACATCACAACCACGTGTGATAATGTACACACAAAACGTGTACTTCGCCAAAGGTGGTCAACCAAAATGCACAACCGTGCCAATTGGACCTATACACAAGTCCATCAAATCCACCTATATGTGAAGTGAGCTCTATAATCGAGAACCACTTCACCCGAACCGCACCCATCCTACACTTACATATGCACATAGGATATTAACACTCACCTTGTCGCCTTGATGAATGCAACCGAAAGATCCGCAACCCGTCAATGGAATGTACCTATTCCATAATCACAATACAACAATACAATTAGGGTTGACTTACAAACCAACCCAATTTGACACTTAGTGCAATTTCAACCCAAATGCACTTCCAAGCACAACACGCACCAAAACTAACCAATAATCACTAACACAAGCGAAAATGATCCTAACACACCAATTTAAACCCGAACACAAGCGTTAAACACGTGTCATACCCATTTTGACACAAAAACCCTAATTTTGACCCATTTCAAAATTAGTTAACCAAACACACCCAAACGTGTTCCAACACTTCCATAATCACTAAACCTAGTGATTAAACTCAAGATCAAAGCCTAATCAAGGTCAAATCATCAACCAACTCAAAACTCGCCAAGTGACAAGAATAACTAGTCACCATGAACCCACTTCATCATCTAAAAGGGTTTTACAACAAACTAACTCAAAACCCTAACTTGAATATCAAATCTAACAAATGAAATTCGGAGTTTGAGCTTACCAATACCACCACAACGTAGCTAGGAGCGAGATGAACAACTTTAGAACCCGAGCTTTGGCGAGAATCCGCCTCCTTCTTCTCCAAATCAAGCTCTCTCTTTCTCTAAACCTTACTCTCTTGCTAGATATGGATGAGAGTGTTTGTGAGGATGAAATGTGATCCACAAATGGCCAATGGATCAGTTTTGAGGGCTCCAAACCGACACCCAAGTGAATTGCCCAAAATGTCCTTTTAACTCAAAATAGCACAGCTGGCCCGTCAGTTATGTTAGACGGTGTCCCAAATATTGGACGGCGTCCAACTCTTCTTTGTTGGACGGCATCTCGAAGATTGGACGGCATCCCAATCAACTGAAACTGAAACAGGGTCTTACAACTCTCCCCCACTTAGACATGATCGCGTCCTCGCGATCTGCGCCACTTAACCGAACGGACCACACTCCACGGTCCTCAAACATAAGTCCCAATCCGACTTCCCTAGGAAACTCTTCCCAATGAATCACCTTTAACAACTAAAATCGTCACAAGCGATTTATCAAATCACAATCCGAGCACTAAAACCTTACTCTTTCCCTCACGTAGGGAAAACTCAACCAATCTAGAACCGAGATATCAATCCCTTAACGTACCATACCAAGTACATTGCTAGTAACAACCGCACATCAAAATAAAGTCAACCATCTAAACCGATGAAGACCGAAATGAGGCGAATCCTTACGGATAACACTCACCACTTAACGTCCCTTGTAGTGAGCAACACGACCAATACACAACTACCGTAACATCATAATCCAACGGCTAAAACTGATTGCGCCAAATGACTATGGCAACGCTAATCCAAAGGTGTACAAAATCGACTATTGTCACACCCGTAACAACATGTGAGCGCAACACGGCTATCGCACCACTAAACACACAACATGGTCCTCACGACGCCACCATCGGTGTATAAAACAACAGATAGATCACATAACATGGTCCTTACGACCCCACCATCGATGTATAAAATAACCGATAGATCACACAACACGAAGGATGGCCGAAAACTACATGCGCCTTAGTGAATCCGAACTACACGCGACTCACTACCTTCCTTGCAACAACAATCGGGATTGGCCGAACCACACGCGCCTTAGTAAATCCGAACTATACGAGAGTCACTATCCCAAAAGAATGACCGCAACCACATGCATCACTTGTGAATCCGAACTACACGAGACTCACTTCTCAATATAATGACCGAAACCACACGAGTCATTTGTGAATCCGAACTACACGTGACTCACTTACACAATACAATGACCGAAACCACACGAGTCATTTGTGAATCCGAACTACACGCGACTCACTTCCACAATAAGATGACCGAAACTACACGCGTCATCGTGAATCCGCAAACACACGCGATCCACTTCCAAATCTCAACACCGGATGAAGTCAGCGGACCCCGTCAACGGTCATGCATCACCGATATAGCACCACTCCCATGATGAAGTCAGCGGACCCCGAAGGTCATGCTTCACCAATATAATACTACTCCCATGATGAAGTCAGCGGACCCCGAAGGTCATGCTTCACCAATCAACGCCTTTTGGCCTCGAACAACGAGTAGCGTAACATCGCGCTCTGCTACGCCATAGTGAATCCTAACGGATACCACTAACCATTCACACAATCGAGCAAGAACCACCTATATCAAACATAGGTACAAAACAATAATTCTCTAGAAGAGAATCCGACACACACATCCCTTAACCGAGGGATTTCACCTTGCTCGCCAAACACGTCCATTATCTCTCAACGAAATTTACCACATTACCACCTCGGTGATAATTCAAATCCAAAATCATAAGTACAATTTAACCGAAATTGTACTCTACCATAAATCGACCAAAACTAGGTCCCAACAAAATTTTCGGATCTACTAAAAACGTCATCCGAAATCTCACACTAGAACTTCCTCGTGCGGGAGTGTAACTCCCCCACTTGGAACTACGTTCCATTACCGCATCTTGTACAACCGTACAATGCTACCAAAGGTAGACTTTACTAACAATTGGGTCCACACGACCCATCACCACATTTTGCTCCAAACCTTGAGCACACGAAGGATTTTAACCAATCCCTAAACACTTTGAACGAAGAGTTCATCACAACTACACCACTTTACTCTCGCAATCATCCAATTGCTATAGCTCGTCAAATTTCACCCGATCACTTATGTACCTAAGGGTTTCACTTCGGTACCCTAAGTATAATGTAACCGCAACACAATCGGAGTCGAACACCACGCTAGTAGGTATAAAAGAAGCACCTAATGTTGCATCACGTAGACTCCTTTACCAACATACATCGAGATCAAACACTCGATCTCAAGGGTTTCATCCACCTTCAACACGAGAGCGAACACGCTCTTTCATCCGAACACCAAAGCCCATTCCCAAGGCTTGGTAGAAACATTTCTTAACACTAAGGAATGCTTGGTTGCACCAAGTCTTACGCCTTTCGCCCATTAATCAAAACATCACCATAGGGTACTTCCATTAGGAACGTCACCCATAACAATAATATGCACAACACAATGCATTTAACAAACTCAAATTCAACGGCACTTAATAAATAATCAAAGGACATATTTATTAAAACGAAACGTACCTTAACGTCTCCTTGCCACACCCGTCCCCGCTAACTTGGGACATTCCAACTTACGATGTCCTTCTTCTTGGCAAATGTAGCACACCATGCCATCACCCTTTGGTACCGAACATTCCCAAGACTTGTGACCCCTCATACCATAATTGTAACATCTAGACGTACTAGAATCCGATATACCCGTCCGCGTACCACCCGTGCTCACACTCGGGCCCTTAGTCCTCTTACTTGGAGCACCATACGAAACAACCCTTCTCTCACTTGAAGGTTCACCCTTCTTGGATCGCGAGTACGACTCGAAACCTCTAGCCAAGTCGAATAATTCCGCAAACGATTTCGCTTGACCTCGGCTAATTTTACTCTTCAAGTCATCATTCAAGGTCCGATAGAAATCCCCCATCAACAAACGATCATTCCCCAAATACTCAGGGCAAAAACGAGCCTTCGCCATAAAGGTCGTCTTGAGAGTATTCAAGTCCATAGAACCCTGTTGCAAATTTCGCAACTCATTACGCAATTCCCACAAATCGGCTGGAGTCCGGAACTCCTCGAAGAATTCCTTCTTAAACTCGTCCCATGATAACGCCATAAACGGTTCACCACCGACAAGATCAATCTTACCATCCAACCAATCCTTCACCCTACCCCGCAACAAACTAGTAGCGAGTCTTGTCTTTTTCTCAGGAGGGCATTCAATAGTACGAAAACACCCTTCGACATCCGAGATCCAAGTTGTGCTTATCAAAGGATCCGGTTTTTCATCGTACATCGAGGGTTTAGTCCTCATGAAGCTCTTAAGACAATGCTCCATTTCACCACTACGCCGAGATTCGGAATACTTCCTATCCAATTCTTCTCGAAACGCACTCATTTGCTCCGCAACGGCGGCCGCAACCCTAGCGTTAAACTCTAGATCGTTCGTCTCAATCCCGTTTCCCGTCGCCATTCTAAGGAATACAAAAGCGATTAGATCACGAACGTATAAAGCACACACACAATACCGCCCCCATCTTGCTAAAAACTCGTCGTACATCACTTGCTAGACACGATTTACACCCGTAATAAGGTTTGCAAGTCCTTATTACGCACACACGCCGTATCAACTCGTTAGTACAACGACTGCCTCGCTCGATGGTATAAACAAACATAAACAAAATTCTACGCGATATAAACACACGCGAGAATTATTATCACAACACAATAATATATTAATAATATCCGCATTACTAATATAAACGTTAGTCCACCTACAAACAAGGCACTAACTATAACCTATTCCGACCCATACTCCTATAAGTCCCGCACAAAATTAAGCATACACAAAAGTCTAAGTCTAGGCACCTATCTCAAGTCATCTAAATCCCTTAGACCATGCTCTGATGCCACTTGTAACGAACCAACCCGTTATCCTTCCAAAAATGTGCCATAATTTTTTTTTCTGGAACAGCACATCTGGACGGCGTCCATGTGATGCCCCATGCAAAACCATCGTGTACGAATAATCAACAACAGGATCATTACAAGGTTAAGTACTATATGCTGTAATTAAAGAAGTTGCATTCACGATAAAAAGGTGATGTCATAACCGACATCAAATGTTTTACATTTCAAAAGCATGCTTCACTAAGTAGAAACAAATAATAAGTGTATGTGACCACAATGGTCGTTACAAGTCATAGTTCAAAAGTACTAAAGTTTGAATGCAAGGTAAAGTAGTTCATGCGATGATAACTCTAAGCAGCGGGTGTCTACAGCACGACTAGTACACAGCGGAAGCTAACCTCAAGCACCTGAGAAAAACATGCTTTAAAATGTCAACACAAAGGTTGGTGAGCTATAGTTTAAGTATAACAGTATGTAAGGTAGGCCACGAGATTTCAGTGCTACAAAGAGCGTTTCAAAACAGTATGATAAAGTATATGTTAACCGTGGGCACTTGGTAACTAACTTAACGTTTATACCCCCTGAAAGTACACTTGGCAAGTGCGTATGTCTACGAAGTATTAAACACTCGTTAAATGCTAGTGCTACTAGCCCGAGTGGGGATGTCAAACCCTATGGATCCATATCTAAGATTCGCGTTCACCGGTTCAAAAACCAATGACTAAACGTTACCGAGCTAACGGTAATGTTTCTGCCGTTATATAACCCACACATATATAAGTTTAAGTACTCGTGCCTAGTATGTAAAACATAAAATCCGCATGCATTCTCAGTTCCCAAAATAAGTTAAAGTAAAAAGGGAATGCTATAACTCACAATGATAATGTAGTCGTAAAGTCGGTTTGGAAAAGGTGTGCAAGTAATCGGTCCGAAGGTCCTCAACCTAAGGCAAATAGTACTAAGTCAGTAAATCGTCTTAATAGGTTTAAAAGTATGTAAATAAGGTCTTAAGGGTCATCATTGAAAGGACCCGTTCATATACATTATAAATGATTCACAATAGTTGATTACATTGCGAGGTATTTGACCTCTATATGATACATTTTACAAACATTGCATTCGTTTTTAAAAGACAAACTTTCTTTACAACGAAAGTTGACGGCATGCACACCGTTTCATAATACATCCAACTATAATTGACATAATAATAATCTTGATGAACTCAATGACTCGAATGCAACGTCTTTCAAAATATGCCATGAATGACTCCAAGTAATATCCTTAAAATGAGCTAATGCACAGCGGAAGATTTCTTTAATACCTGAGAATAAACATGCTTTAAAGTGTCAACCAAAAGGTTGGTGAGTTCATAGGTTTATCATAACAATCATTTCAATATATTAATAGACCACAAGATTTCCGTTTATAAATATATGTACACTCGCAAGTGTATAAAAGTATTCTATTAGTTGTAGGCACCCGGTAACAAGCCTTAACGTTCATGTTTTACCCTCTGAAGTACACCAGATTAGGTGTGTTTAAAATAACCTCGAAGTACTGAAGCATCCCATAGTCAGGATGGGGTTTGTCAGGCCCAATAGATCTATCTTTAGGATTCGCGCCTACCGTACAAAGACAAGTAGTTTAATGTTACCAAGCTAAGGGTATATTTCTGATTTAAACCCACGTAGAATTAGTTTTAGTACTTGTGCCTATTTCGTAAAACATTTATAAAAACAGCGCATGTATTCTCAGTCCCAAAAATATATATAAAAGGAAGCAAATGAAACTCACGCATATAAATATTGTAAAACAGTTAATAAAGCATTTGCATATATTCTCAGCCCAAAAATTTAATGAGTAAAAAGGGAGCAAATGAACTCACGCATATAAATATTGTAAAACAGTTAATAAAGCATGTGCATGTATTCTCAGCCCAAAAACGTAAAGAGTAAAAAGGGCAAATGAAACTCACCATACTGTATTTCGTAGTAAAAATACATATAACGTCATTTAACAAGTGCAAGGTTGGCCTCGGATTCACAAACCTATATTAATTATATATATTTATATGTTGGTCAATATTTGTCTAACAATTTTTGGTCAAGTCATAGTGTACCACAATCCTAATGCTCGAGACTAATATGCAAACGTCAACAAAAGTCAACTTGACCCAAAATGACTTCTAAAATTTATACGTGTTTATTATATAATTTAACTATAGTCGTTTTATATATTTAAATATATTTATTAGATTTTATAATAATAAAAGTCATTTATTAATAAAAATTTATGTTAACGTTTTTATATGATAAAATATACTTTTATATATCTTAAGTAGTAAAATTTATAAAGTTCACTTTATATCGTAAAACTATAGTGGTAAGTATTATTAATGTAATTATATTACGCGTGGTGAAAAATATCTTTGTATCCCCTATTTATTTGATAAAATAATATTGATCATAATAATAATAAGTAAAAGTTGTATTATTTTGTAATAATAATTATTATTATTCTATAAAAAATAACAATATTTATATTTACTAAAAATGTTATTATGATAAAATGATAATACTAACATAATAGTAATAATGATATTTTATAATAACAATGATATTTCTATTAAAATAATAACGACGATAGTAATAATAATCATTTTAACAATAATACTAAAATTCAGTTGACTATAACTTCTAATCCGTTCATCGAAACCATTCGATATCTAAATGAAAAGTTCTTAATTTTTTGCTAGCTTTCCAATGACATGCATATCATATACCCTATCTCAGTAGCATATGTATCTAATTCAGGATTCAACAAACCTATCTAAGGACAATATCGAATGTACAAGCATGCATAATCCTATATACTCGAGCACTAGTCAAGGACACACTATTGATATATAAAAGTTAAGTTATGAGTGCTCACGTATCAATATTGAGATTCAATATTGCAGGAAAGTACGTAGACGCAACCGAGATGATAAACACTAGATTGACCTCACGAGCATACCCATGAACCATACCCATCACCTCCATAGCTATAACCCATAATTTCCTTAGCTTCGACTCATTCAAAAAAACTATTTTGAAATCACTCAGACATCACTCCGTCGTAATATTTTATGTATACTAATAATATCTTGAAATAATACAGAGCAAATATATATATATATATATATATATATATATATATATATATATATATATATATATATATATATATATATGTAAATCGATTGAGAGAGTTTAGAGAAATATATTTTCGAGTTTCTATGAAATAATGAAACCTATTAAATTCTATTTATAATAGATTTTTGAATTATTAAAGTAAATTATTAAAGTATGAATTATTAAAGTAAATTATCAAAGTATGAATTATTAAAGTGAATTATTAAAGTATAAATTATTAAAGTGAATTATTAAAGTTAAAGTAAAGTAAAAGTAAAGTAAAGGTAAAGTTAAAGTATAGTAAAAGTATAAAAACTATGTATGTATAATACGCGTATAAATATATATAATATTAATTTAAATCGTTATATATATTTAATGAAATAAAATATAAATATCGTTATATTTATTATACTGGTTAAGTAATGAGTTGTCAAAAGTGATTCTAGATATTTATAAAAGTTATATACGTTTTAATAATAAAGTTCTTTTTAAACTGAAAACGTCTTTGTACGTTTGAAAATAGATTAATAGAATATTATGGAAACCAATTCTCCACTAACTTTTGTCTAACTTTCGTAAATGACACTTTTTGTTTTTATTTATAAATAGCTTTACAAATTATTCTGAATATCGTTGAGAGGAATAGATTTTCTCAAATCATAGTGAACCTCTCAACAGTGACTTGTAATCATAATTCAATGTTTCTGATAATTCAATCATTTAATATATATTTTTTTAATTTTGTCGAAAATCATATTGAAACAAATACGTTAGTGTAAAGTATTATACGTTTAATACTTTATTAACATTTTCAATTTATAACATATACACATATACATACATATTCATATATGTTCATTTAATGGTTCGTGAATCATTGGAATTTGGTCGAGGTTTAAATGAATGTATAAACATAGTTTAAAATCCTTGAGATTTAACTTAACAAACATTGCTTATCATGTCAGAATAATATAAAGATAAAGTTTAAATTTAGTCGGAAATTTCCGGGTCGTCACAATCATCATTCATCATCAAACAAAAGGCGTAAAGTAAGTTTCATTTATGAAAGTAGTTTAAAACAAAGACTGACTTCAGTCAGTCACCACGGCCTCTACCCTTACTGAATTAAGGTGAGACCAGTGGCCATGGCTCCGTATATGAGTCCTTTAAGTGTGTTAAAATTTACAGAAGCAAACTCGTCTTTGTTTGACCGTGGTGACGGTCTAAGTGCGAGTAGGTCAGAAATTTCTGCACAACATTAAAAGGACATAGTGACGATCGGAGGGCCATAAATCCTAAACCGTAACTCGGATTAAGACGAGTCCTATATAAAAAGTTATCTACTCGAAAATAGCTATTTGAAAATCATAATCACAACAGCCCAGGTCTACTGGTCTGTTACAGAAACAGCAGAACAGTAGGCAGGGAACAGTAGGCAGAAAAATAATGGGTTCCGTTGGGTTTGGTGTTTGATGTTCATCATAGTTCTCATCCTTGATGCCTATAGCTTCAAGTGTACAACTCATTGATGTGTTTACATCATATTTACCAAGTTTTGACCATCATAACCCTTGTGCAAGTCTAAGACATGTAGCACAACTTCACTTAAGAGTTGTAAGTGTTTTGATGAACCAAAGTTACATCAAAGTCTTAGATCTAACACATACTTGAACTTTAAGACTAATAATAAGTTACAAACTTAAAAGTAAACTAACTAATCAAGATCTTAAGATGTAGAACATAGTTCTTAGTTAGATCTTGAAGATCCAAGACTCAAAAATCTAGATCAAGCATAAGTATACAAAGTTATATTTAAAGAAAACTTATTTATATATTCTTGAACTTTCAAGTTAACTTTTAGTTCAAGATTAATGAGATCAAGACTAACTTGTAGTACTTGACCATTTAAACTAATTACATGAAATTAAAGTGCAAGAATGAAGAAGTAAACTAAGTAAACAAGTAATTTGTTCATGGTTTGTTTATACTTTTAAAGATTCAACCAAGGTTTGATCTTTAAGTAAAGTAAACTTTAAGTTTACTTCAAGAACTACAAGTATGAGTTTATCAACACATGAACATTAATCTTTTAAAAATAACAAGTGTAGAACATAACTAGAAAGTTAGTTCTTGTATGTTCTTGAAAATACAAGATTAATATGAAGAATCTAACTAGAAAGTTGATTCTTGTAACATGTAAGTAAGTAACTAACAACTACTAGAAATCAACACAAGTAAACAAAGATTAAAACAAACAAAGTATGATGATGATATAGGTAGCATATGCTACGGTTTTACAAGAGAAAAGAAAGGAAGAAAAACTTCAAGTTTACTTACAAGAACTAGAGAAAATTGAGAGAGAATGAAGCAAGTTTGTGTGTGTGAAAATGAGAGAGGAATGTAGCAAATGAAGTAAATGAAAAATGAAACAAAAACCACTCCATATGGGAGCCTAGGCTCACGGTTTTGAGCAGAAAAAATGGAGGGAGGGAGAAGTTTTGTGGTCACTAGAATGTAAAGCTTCATAAAGGTGGTTAATGGGTGTGTTTACATGGGAATGGCAAGTAACTAGATTCCAATCTTCCTTAATCAAACTAGTTCATTCTTAAAATGATACTTACATGTATGTATGGGCTAACTAGTCCACTTAAAATGTAGGGTGGGCTTCTAAAGTCCACTAATACTAATAATGGCAGTTCAATTAAAAGCTCAAGTATGCAATCCAATTAAAAGCCCAAGTAACTAACTAATAACTTTAGTTAATTAAAATGATTAATAAAACTTAATCATGAATGCAAATAATACTTGAAAATATTATTCGTGAAGTTTCGTGTGTCACAAAGACGTTTCGGGCACTTAAAAGTCAAGTACGGGCAATCATGGTAACATGTAAATGTAATAACATACATTCGTTTTATCATACGTATTAATAATAATAATTATTAATAAATAAATGTTGGAAAATCCAGGGTCGTTACAGTCCAGCTCTGAAGGACTGGACGGTGTCCAAGCCTTTTGGACGACATCCAAATGGTCTGCCAGATTCTGATCAGTTTTATAATTACACGCGGGCGAAAAACTCGCTTCCCGACACTTTTAAACCAAAACACTTTCACAATATGTTATAATAGTTAAACCTAAGAGTTTTCCATAATAAAACCGAGTTTTACAACCCCGAGCCCACATCGACCCAAATTACAACAAGTGACCATTTCGACCCATTTAGTTAAATTCAAAACATAGGCCGAGCATGGGATTGTGGATACGCTACCCAATCCTAATCAAATCCAAAAGCAAGTTTTCCAAAGCAAACTATTCAAGTCCACTAGTTCCCGCGCTTACCCGAGCCACCGCATCCATGCAATCTATAAAAATGTAAACAACGAGAGGGTAAGCTAACGCTTAGTGAGTGAAAATATACTACATACATATATATCCATAAAATGGACACGCCACACAATTAAACAAATACCGCATACCGGAGCATCCAAGCATAAAGGCGAGCTAAGCTAAGCATACCGTACGATCACTAAGCAACAAGCTAATAACATCAATCATGAAGTAAGTTCACCAATGACGATGTGAACAACGCCAACAGAGCTACACCCGGATGGTTAGCTACATCACAACAATACGACAATATACAACAAGGCGTAAACCGCCCAAGGTTAACCCCTTAACCCGAATACCGAAACCAAAAGATTACCACGGTGAAGATTAGCTGAACTACACGAGCCTTAGTAAATCCGCATACACACAAGACTACTATCTTCAACAACGCAACATCGAGGTTGGCCGAACTACACGAGCCTTAGTAATCCGAAACCACACGAGATTACTACCTCAATAAGATGACCGAACTACACGCGTCATCGTGAATCCGAACTACACGAGATCCAATATCACAATTCAATAAGATGACCGAAACTACACGCGTCATCGTGAATCCGCATCCACACGCAACTCACTTCTCAACATCAAAACCCTTCGCCATTGGGGTTATATCAACCACATCACAACCACGTGTGATAATGTACACACAAAACGTGTACTTCGCCAAAGGTGGTCAACCAAAATGTACAACCTTGCCAATTGGACCTATACACAAGTCCATCAAATCCACCTATATGTGAAGTGAGCTCTATAATCGAGAACCACTTCACCCGACCTACACCCATCCTACACATACATATGCACATAGGATATTAACACTCACCTTGTCGCCTTGATGAATGCAAACGAAAGATCCGCAACTCGTCGATGGAATGTACCTATTCCATAATCACAATACAACAATACAATTAGGGTTGACTTACAAACCAACCCAATTTGACACTTAGTGCAATTTCGACAGAAATGCACTTCCAAGCACAACACGTGCCCAAACTAACCAATAATCACTAACACAAGTAAAAATGGTCCTAACACACCAATTTAAACCCGAACACAAGCGTTAAACACGTGTCATACCCATTTTGACACAAAAACCCTAATTTTGACCCATTTCAAAATTAGTTAACCAAACACACCCAAAAGTGTTCCAACACTTCCATAATCACTAAACCTAGTGATTAAACTTAAGATCAAAGCCTAATCAAGGCCAAATCGTCAACCAACTCAAAACTCGCCAAGTGACAAGAATAACTAGTCACCATGAACCCACTTCATCATCTAAAAGGGTTTTACAATAAACTAGCTCAAAACCCTAACTTGAATATCAAATCTAACAAATGAAATTCGGAGTTTGAGTTTACCAATACCACCACAACGTAGCTAGGAGCGAGATGAACAACTTTAGAACTCGAGCTTTGGCGAGAATCTGACTCCTTCTTCTTCAAATCAAGCTCCCTCTCTCTAAACCTTACTCTCTCACTAGATATGGATGAGAGTGTTTGTGAGGATGAAATGTGATCCACAAATGGCCAATAGATCAGTTTTAAGGGCTCCAAACTGACATCCAAGTGAATTACCCAAAATGCCCTTTTAACTCAAAAATAGCACAGCTGGCCCTTCAGTTATGTTGGATGGCATCCCAAATATTGGACGGCGTCCAACTCTTCTTTGCTAGACGGCGTCCCGAAGATTGGACGACGTCCCAATCAAATGAAACTGAAACAGGGTCTTACATATGTGATGAAGGCACTTACTGCCACGTCATGCAGAGCCTTCGGGCATCCACTAACACTTAAACCATTCAAAATTTTTGCATTACCCTAGGGATCTTATTTGCGACACCTGTCAAAACGATGATCTTTCTTACATAATTCTAAGTCATGACTTATTCCAAGGGATTCTCATCTAGCGATATTAACATCATCAGTACTCCGACTTTAATATTGGCCATAACCTGTATGGCATTTTGCAAAGTCAAGAAGCGATTAACTTCTCATCCTCATGCTCTATCCTTCATACCTCACTTTTTAGCAACGGCTTCGCACGTGAACATTTTTGGGCCAAAGACTTAAGCCCCTGATAATCATTAAAACTACATTTAATTCATTAGTTTTCATTACCTAGTAACATGTCAACCGATGATTCAAAGATTTTTCACTCAACCTTTTTTAACTCGTAACATCTGAAATACGAAAAACTATGTTTATCAAAAATTTTATACGTTGATTTTACACGTTGCTTATTTGTGCAGTCCTCACGAGATTTATGGACAAATAAAAGTAATAAAATTTTTCTATCACTTATGCGACTTATAAAATCATATATATATATATATATATATATATGTATATATATATGTATATATATATATATATATGTATATATATATATATATGTATATATATATATATATATATATATATATATATATATATATGAATATAATTAAATTAATAGATTTACCCTTACTTATTTTAGTACACACGAAGTTATACCTTCAAATTAGTCAAAAATCGCTCCTTTATTGAGTTGTTTAACTTAAGTCAAATAGTTTTATACAAAATGGTACACGTTGTACATACTTTTGAATTTACTAAGAACTTCGTTCCGTTTATGTTGTCACATCAAACGTTTAAAGGTTTTCAAAACTTCCTTGGTCGATTTTACTAAAGTTTTTTCCTATTAGACTACACCATGTATGGACCACACTTTTTCTTGCCTTCCGTTAGGGATGAAACTTACTATTAAGATCTTTGTTAAAAACTCTTGAACCACTTTGGGTGGCAGTTTTATAAAATTTGTTAAGAAGTCTTTGTGCTAATGAAATGTTCCTCTTAAGGTTAGACTTGGCAAAAACGCGGGCCGCTAAATCAGTTTTCTGGAGTCCACTCAGTGATCATCCCATTTTAAGAAAGGCACTAGGTAGGATTTCTACTCTCAATATTTCACGACTAATCGCAACACCCTCGTAAACATCATCTCTATGAATCGGTGTATTGAGGTACAAGAAATCCTCTTTGAGATCTTTTCACTTGGAGTAAGCCATTCTTTATGACCTAGGGTTCACCTATCTTCTCATCTGCGCATTCCCTTAAGTATAAGGATAAATTCAGGACAAACCACTCGAAGAGTTCACCCTCGTTCAAGGATCACACCTTTCGTGCGATTTTCTTTCGGAAATGTAATATAAGATACTTTGAGAATCTATGAATCTTGTTATCCTCTTGGAAGGGGACTGCTTAAAACATTTACGACACTGATGTGGATACTCTACATATTTCTTCCTTCATTGATTGCAACTATATGTTGTTCTAGTTAGTGTTAACCCTAACTTCAACATGTAACTGAAAGGATAAAGTTACATTATGGAACTGTGCTTTCATTCCATTCAAGGATTAGATCACATGTGATATCGGCTAAAAAGTCACGTTTTTACCCTGGTATTAAGGCCCAAAAACAATAAAGCTTCGAACTTTATCGGCAAAATACCCACTTCGTCGGTTAGAATTGAAGAACAAGTAGTTATGAAGGTGGTGCAAAAAGAATCAAGAGAATCGGAGCTAAAACGAAGATTCTAGAGCGAAAACGGTGAAAGACAAGAAATCAAGTTACGATCCGGGGAATCAAGGCTGACCAGCACACCATACGGCCTGCCATATGGCCTGCCACTATGGATACGGCCTTCCAGATACATGCCACCAGGTGCCTTCACCATATGGCCTGCTAGCCATACGGCCTGCCAAATACGCCCCACCATACGGCCTGCCAGGCGTATTTTGGCATTTTTCTAGTCTATTTAATGGGTCTTTGTCATTCATTCCAACACATGCTTCAATTCACTTCTTTCTCTCTCTTGTACAATATTAGTCATACTTTCAAAGCCTTCTCACCTCCAAGCGGGAAATAAGTACCCGGAGGCGAACGCTGAAGATTGTATTAGGAGCGGTCTGGAGTCTTGAAGTTGTCACTTTTATATTCGGAACTCGTTTAATCTACTGGTACCTCTATCCTTTATCTTATATAAATGTTTTATTATATTGTTGCCATGATTAGCGAGTAGTTATCTTCAGTGTATGCTATGATGTAAGCAGTTATAATGCCGGAATAATATTATGGTTTGTGTATGCTGTTGAAATGCTTTCCGATTATGCTTTAAACTCAATCGCTTTTTCAACTAATAGAACGTAGTTATAGGCTCTGTTTTTGGGAAGTCGTGAACCCCAATTCAGAGTACACTATCTGTGTCACCCCTTGGTAAGAGAAGTCTATCGGATACAATGTAAGATCGACTGAGGCACACCGGTTGTAGTAAGTCTATCAAGCTTTGGATTCCGACTGAGGACTCTTTCGTAGTTAAACATCTGACTAGACCCCTAGTACATTGTCGGTCCCAAACCATGCTAGTGTAGTCACCAAGCATATAAACTTCGTACGTGCACGCTGAAGCACAACGGTTATTGTAAGCTGTACCTCTGCTAAGTAAGGCCATGGAACACGGTTAGTGTTGACCAGTACACTGCACCATAACGCGGTCTCGAAAATCCCCCCCCCCCTTTTGAGGGATTCCTAGTTAATTAAGGAACTGTTTGTTTAGACACATAAAGGATTGGACCGTTAGGATAACCGAACGTGTTCATGGAAGTCATCTTGACTTGGCCATGGTGTTCTTTATGGTTGAACTCTTTTTAAGGGCCTAACTATCTTTTACCAATCATTAACGAAAGCATTGAAACGCATCACGTCTCTCGGATATGGTAAACCATGTATTCTATTATGCTTAAGAAAGTTTAGACCATTTTGGAATGTTAATACGTCACCCAACCGAGTCGCTCAATTGGATGAGCCGTCTGAACGTGTATGCCTTTAGTCAGACTGCACGGGCGTCGGGGGTAAGGGATGTTGCTGTCTATTCAGAATCTTCAAGCCTAACGCAGTACCCAGTGACATGTATTATGACAGGGGCGTTTAGGACCAGTGTAATGAATACAAGGCCTCTGCCTATTCATGAGCCAGCATTCCATAATCTCGGCAAAATAACTGATGAAGTCATAGTATGCGCTTACTTTAACCTTATCTGAATTACAAATTTTATTGCATTTACTTTATTTATCTTATAAATTAGAAAATCCCAAAATAATTATTCACTACTCCCTAACTATCTTAGGCTAAAATATAGGTTCGATGTTACTGATATCTCAAAAATACGACTCTAGGTCATACTTCCCTTACTCATAAGGAGTAGTAAGATTTAGGCCCCGCTAAATATAAATTTAAAACTGTACCTTCTCCCACGAGTGGCTGATCCTGGTGAGCCGCGGCCTAACAACACTGCGCAAATAAAAACCGTCCGTTTCGGCCATATCAGGAGAGATACAAAGTTTTTGGCGCCGCTGCCGGGGAACTGGTATCAGGCAATATTGCTCTCTATCAAACTTATTCATAAGCATTTTGTGGTGTCTAAGAAAGACAATTATACACGGACTTGGTTATTGGATTTTCCAAACAGTCGCCAATTATATTGGGACCAAAAGGATCCTGCCTCTCCGTAGTCAGCCTGGCCACTTGGTTTATTGAATAGTCTGTGCGGAGCTCTGTTACCGAAATACCAGAGAATCAGTAGCCAGAACCAAAAACATATTCCACCATAGGATAGTTAGTTAATTACCTTAGATTACCTTAGATTAGATTACCTTAGATTACCTTAGATTACCTTAGATTAGATTACTTTAGACTACCTTAGATTAAAATTAGATTATCTTAGATTAGATTAGATTAGTTTAGCTTATTTAGCTTATTTGCGAAAAATTAAAAACAAAAAGGCATACCTAGTGTATGACCCAAACCCGATCTAGACCAGGGCCGTTGTTATTCGTACCTGATCCATACGCAATAATCTCTAAAGCACCCAAGGAAGCAAGAATCAGAAACCAAATGGCGTTACGCGTTACTTTAGCAGAAAATATGAAACCCTCAATTGAAGGTCGAGGAGGACCAATCAGATTTCCAGAGATTCAAGGACACTCGTTCGAGTTAAAACATCACATCATCCATGTAGTGACCCGAACTTTTCTATGTTTATATATATATTAAATGAAATTGTTATTTACATGATTAAGTGTTTCCAACGTATTAAGCAATCAAACTTGTTAAGACTTGATTAATTGAAATAGGTTTCATATAGACAATTGACCACCCAAGTTGACCGATGATTCACGAACGTTAAAACTTGTAAAAACTATATGATGACATATATATGGTTATATATAGAGTTAACATGATATTATGATAAGTAAACATATCATTAAGTATATTAATAATGAACTACATATGTAAAAACAAGACTAATAACTTAATGATTTTGAAACGAGACATATATGTAACGATTATCGTTGTAACGACATTTAATGTATATATATATCATATTAAGAGATATTCGTACATCATAATATCATGATAATATAATAATTTAAAATCTCATTTGATATTATAAACATTGGATTAACAATATTTAACAAGATCGTTAACCTAAAGGTTTCAAAACAACACTTACATGTAACGACTAACGATGACTTAACGACTCAGTTAAAATGTATATACATGTAGTGTTTTAATATGTATTCATACACTTTTTAAAGACTTCAAGACACTTATCAAAATACTTCTACTTAACAAAAATGCATACAATTACATCCTCGTTCAGTTTCATCAACAATTCTACTCGTATGCACCCGTATTCGTACTCGTACAATACACAGCTTTTAGATGTATGTACTATTGGTATATACACTCCAATGATCAGATCTTAGCAGCCCATGTGAGTTACCTAACACATGTGGGAACCATCATTTGGCAACTAGCATGAAATATCTCATAAAATTACAAAAATATGAGTAATCATTCATGACTTATTTACATGAAAACAAAATTACATATCTTTTATATCTAATCCATACACCAACGAACAAAAACACCTACAAACACTTTCATTCTTCAATTTCTTCATCTAATTAATCTCTCTCAAGTTCTATCTTTAAGTTCTAAGTGTTCTTCATAAATTCTACAAGTTCTAGTTTCATAAAATCAAGAATACTTCCAAGTTTTCTAGCTTACTTCCAATCTTGTAAAGTGATCATCCAACCTCAATAAATCTTTCTTATTTACAGTAAGATATCTTTCTAATATAAGGTAATACTCATATTCAAACTTTGTTTCAATTTCTATAACTATAATAATCTTATTTCAAGTGGAAATCTTACTTGAACTTGTTTTCGTGTCATGATTCTACTTCAAGAACTTTCAATCCATCCAAGATCCTTTGAAGCTAGATCCATTTGTCTCTTTTCTAGTAGGATTATCCACAAAACTTGAGGTAGTAATTATGTTCATAACATCATTCGATTCATACATATAAAGCTATCTTATTCGAAGGTTTAAACATGAAATCACTAGAACATAGTTTAGTTAATTCTAAACTTGTTCGCAAACAAAAGTTAATCCTTCTAACTTGACTTTTAAAATCAACTAAACACATGTTCTATATCTATATGATATGCTAACTTAATGATTTAAAACTTGGAAACACGAAAAACACCGTAAAACTGGATTTACGCCGTCGTAGTAACACCGCGGGCTGTTTTGGATTAGTTAATTAAAAACTATGATAAACTTTGATTTAAAAGTTGTTCTTCTGAGAAAATAATTTTTCTTATGAACATGAAAATATATACAAAAATCATGGTTAAACTCAAAGTGGAAGTATGTTTTCTAAAATGGTCATCTAGACGTCGTTCTTTCGACTGAAATGACTGCCTTTACAAAAACGACTTGTAACTTATATTTCCAACTATAAACCTATACTTTTTTTGTTTAGATTCATAAAATAGAGTTCAATATGAAACCATAGCAATTTGATTCACTCAAAACGGATTTAAAATGAAGAAGTTATGGGTAAAACAAGATTGGATAATTTTTCTTGTTGTAGCAACGTGAAAATTGGTAACAAATCTACATTAATCATATCCTAGCTAACTTATATTGTATTATACATGTATTATAATATATTATGTAATCTTGGGATACCATAGACACGTATGCAAATGTTTTGACATATCATATCGACCCATGTGTATATATTATTTGGAACAACCATAGACACTCTATATGCAGTAATGTGGGAGTTAGCTATACAGGGTTGAGGTTGATTCCAAAAATATATATACTTTGAGTTGTGATCTAGCCTGAGACGTGTATACACTGGGTCGTGGATTGATTCAAGATAATATATATCAATTTTTTTCTGTACAGCTAACGTTGGACAACTAGTTGTAGGTTACTAACGAGGACAGCTGACTTAATAAACTTAAAACATCAAAATGTTTTAAAAGTGTTGTAAATATATTTTAAATATACTTTGATATATATGTACATATTTGTTATAGGTTCGTGAATCGACCAGTGGCCAAGTCTTACTTCCCGACGAAGTAAAAATCTGTGAAAGTGAGTTATAGTCCCACTTTTAAAATCTAATATTTTTGGGATGAGAATACATGCAGGTTTTATAAATGATTTACAAAATAGACACAAGTACGTGAAACTACATTCTATGGTTGAATTATCGAAATCGAATATGCCCCTTTTTATTAAGTCTGGTAATCTAAGAATTAGGGAACAGACAACCTAATTGATGCGAATCCTAAAGATAGATCTATTGGACCTAACAAACCCCATCCAAAGTACCGGATGCTTTAGTACTTCGAAATTTATATCATATCCGAAGGGTGTCCAGGAATAATGGGGATATTCTTATATATACATCTTGTTAATGTCGGTTACCAGGTGTTCACCATATGAATGATTTTTATCTCTATGTATGGGATGTATATTGAAATATGAAATCTTGTGGTCTATTGTTACGATTTGATATATATAGGTTAAACCTATAACTCACCAACATTTTTGTTGACGTTTTAAGCATGTTTATTCTCAGGTGATTATTAAGAGCTTCCGCTGTCGCATACTTAAATAAGGACAAGATTTGGAGTCCATGTTTGTATGATATTGTGTAAAAACTGCATTCAAGAAACTTATTTCGTTGTAACATATTTGTACTGTAAACCATTATGTAATAGTCGTGTGTAAACAGGATATTTTAGATTATCATTATTTGATAATCTACGTAAAGCTTTTTAAACCTTTATTGATGAAATAAAGGTTATGGTTTGTTTTAAAATGAATGCAGTCTTTGAAAAACGTCTCATATAGAGGTTAAAACCTCGCAACGAAATCAATTAATATGGAACGTTTTTAATCAATAAGAACGGGACATTTCAATCCAGCTCATCCAGAATAGCTGTCAATTTCACGGATTACCGAATGACGATCCAAATTCTCACCTTGATAAATTCATATCTCTTTTGAACTCCTACAAACAGCCAGGGATAGGACAAGATATAGTCCGGCTATACTTGTTCCCCTATTCTCTCACTCATCATGCTCAAACTTGGTTTGAAGGATTGGAAAAAGATTCCATCGCGTCATGGACGGAGATGGCTACTAAATTCCTAACCAAATATTTCCCTCCTTCTAAATAAACCAAACTGAAGAATGACATCATTAACTTCAAACAAAGTTACGATGAATCTCTTTACACCGCATGGGAGCGTTTCAAAACCTTGCTGAAGAAATGCCCTAATCACCAGCTAGAACGGTCAGCCCAAATCTGTACCTTCTACAATGGTTTTACGGTAAATCATAGGACGACGATCGATGCAGCAGCTCAAGGGAATCTGATGAACCAAACCGCAGACGAAGCATGGGAATTGCTCGAGAACATGACGATGCATCATCATGAATGGAACAGTGGTGAAAAACCTTCATCATCTGCCCCACTCTCTGCACTTAATAATCAAACGGAGGCCATCAAATCCCTCGCGGATAAGATGGAATCTCTTGCCAAACAACTCGGAGAATTGAAGACGCAGCCGCATCAGGTTAACCAAGCTCAGGCTTGTGTTAATTGTACTAACCCGCAACCTACTGAAGATTATCAAGTTGAGTATGAAAACCCTGATGGTTCAGTCTGTTACGTCCAATACCCAGCTCGTCCACCATATCCCGAATTCAATCAACCACCTAGGGTTAATCAATTTCAGCGAAGTGATGAGGTAGCGGAGTGGTATAAAATAGTTATTAATTTTAGTAGGAAAATACTATTAAATACGATACAATTTTACACAAGATATTTATTTATTTAGAGAACGGATATACTTAAACCTTGCTACAACACTTATAGGCAGTGTACCTAATCGTACAGTAGTGTAGTTTTTAGTAAGTCCGGTTCGTTCCACAGGGAATCTTTTTAAACAAAGCTTAACGCTATATTAGTTTACTTTTATAGAAATACACATATATATATAAGTAATATTATTATTATAAAGGGGGGTTTTTACCGTTTAATGACCGGTTTGTCGATTTTAAAACTTTAGTCGCAGTTAAAACCTAATGTAAAATATTAAATAAATAAAAGACTTAATTTAAAGCGTAAAATAAATAACGATAATGAAATTGCAATAAATAAAAGTGCGATAAAATAAAATTGCGATAATTAAAAAGTACGATAATTAAAAGTGCGATTAAATAACAATAAATAAAAGTGCGATAATTAGAAGTGCAATTAAATATAAAATAAAGGAAATTAAATATGAAATAAAAGAATTATGCTTATTTAAACTTCCGTAATCATGATGTTTGACGTGTTGATTTTAGTTTTATGCCCATGGGTTAATTGTCCTTTGTCCTGGATTATTTAATATGTTCGTCTGGTTTTTGTCCATAACAGTCCATCAGTCATAAATATAAAGTGCGAGTGTCCTCGTCAAATTATTCTTATACCCGAAGTTAAATATTCCAACTAATTGGGGACTTAAACTGTAACAAGATTTTAATACTTTGTTTAATAATTACACCAGGATGTCGACTGAGTGTAACCCAAGGTTTTAATATTTTGTTATCAATTATACCAAGTGTCCTTGTACATAATTTCACCCCTGTTTTAATTATTCTAGTGGCTATTAATCCATTCCCGTGTCCGGTTAAATGAACGATTATTTGTACATATAAATACCCCGCCCATCGTGTCCGATCGAGTGTATATGGTAATTTATAGGGACGCCCAATTGTAAATCTTTATATTAACATTAACAAACTATCATTTAGTTAAACAAATATAAAGCCCATTAATAGCCCATAGTCTAATTTTCACAAGTGTCGTTCTTTTGTCCAAACCCCAATTATGATACAAAGCCCAATTACCCAATTTTATTAATTAGCCCAACATCATGATTACTTCGGATTAAATAAGCATAATAATAACTTAGCTACGAGACATTAATATAAAAAGGTTGAACATAACTTACAATGATTAAAAATAGCGTAGCGTTACACGGACAGAATTTCGACTTACACCCTTACAACATTTGCTAACATACCCTTATTATTAGAATTATAATTAAAATTAAAATTAAAATTAAAATATAAATATAAATTTTTACGTAGTATTATAAGAGAAGAAGAAAAAGATGATATTTTACGATCAGAATGCGCGAGCTTTATAGGGGGTTTTCTGAATTTGGGGCTCCGCGACTCGCGGCATTTTTGCCTTCAAACTCCGCGAGTCGCGGAGTTTGCAATTACAGCTCACTCTGGTTTGGAGTCTTTCTTGCCGACGGTTTTTATTATTTATTATAATATATAAATAATTATAAGAATTATTTAAATATTATATTATATTTATGTGCATAGTTGACTTGTAATTTTTAGTCCGTTGCGTCGAGCGTTGAGAGTTGACTCTAGTCCAGGTTCCGGATTTTCGAACGTCCTTGCGTACAATTTAATATCTTGTACTTTACGTTTTGAATCTTGTACTCTTGTAATTTCGAGACGTTTCTTATCAATAATTGGAACCTCTTTGATTGTCTTTTGTACTTTTGAGCTTTTTGGTCGTTTGCGTCTTCAATTCGTCGAATCTGTCTTTTGTCTTCACCTTTTATTATTTAAACGAATATCACTTTTAAATAGAACAATTGCAACTAAAAGCTTGTCTTTCTTGAGGAATAATGCTATGAAATATATGTTCGTTTTTAGCATTATCAAATATTCCCACACTTGAGCGTTGCTTGTCCTCAAGCAATATCGTCTTGAAATACTAGAATCACTTCTTTATTCTTCACACTTTGTACATCAGTGATTTCTATACGGCGGTATAAACAATGGTAGTAACGATATGGTTTACAGTCCCACATGACTATAAAAATTTAGATCCATTAAGGAAATTGGATCTTTATGAAAACATTTGATCTTTTGAAAATTAAATCTAGTTTTTACCCTAGATAAGTTTTCCGGGATAACCCTTTACCGGTGTTTGCAAAATATTTTTGTGGGTTTGGTGGGTTTCAGATTTGAAAATTTTAGCTCAAAACTTATGGTTTTGTGTCACCCACTTGCTAACCTTGTATTTGGAAAGCAACATGTCCAGTTTACTTGTCCCGTATATTACTTTTCGGTAAACTACCGTCCGGTTGTAAAGGAAAGCGTTTGAACAAGCAACTGTTAAGGCAATGTCCCCTGACATGCTTTTAATTATGGTCTATAATGTGTCGGACGCAATTACTATCCTTGGTAGGAGCAATAGTAAAGCTCACCCTTATAATTTTTCGGTATGGCACAAGGTCCTGTCTTTGACCACTATGCAACCACCGTTCTTACGGTTGACACCCGATTTAGTTCAGGTGACCTAATGAATTCCAGGTGAATTTCTAGGATTTTACGTTCAATGGTAATGAACGCATTGAAAATAGGGTTTTCAGAAAACAAATTGGTTTGTAATTTTGATCAAAATATTTTCTCGTTCAAGCTCGAGTTTAGATATCATTGAATTCCATGAGTTTGTAATTCTCAATCTTTAAGGTCAATCTCAAGGATTGAGTAATATCAGGCTTAAAAGCTGATTTTTGATCTTTTAAGGAGATTATCCTTTCTGGGGATCTGATTCATTAGTCTTATCAAGCTAATTTGCATGGTGCCCCCCATTGTACGAGATAAATCCTTCTCATGGTTAGGATAAATCTGACCACTTGGCGACCCTGTTTAATGCTGAGGTCCGTGGATTTTCTGCTGATTTTAGTGATGACTTTTCTAGATTTTTCGTCAACCTACAGCTGGTCTGGACGACAACTTCATGACCTAAATCAAGAAGCGCGTGTCTTTTTCGGAAGACTTTACTTCCTTTTAATGATGGAATTGATTCATCGTGTAGATCCATCTTTCCTTTTCTTTCTTCGGGTAAAACAGTTTAGTTTAGTCCAAAGCAAAAGTATTTTCAGTTATTTGTTACAGAAATATGTGATATATGTTTTAGATAACTTGGTAAATTTTCCCACACTTGGCTTTTATTTTCCTTTTTATCGTCCTCTATTCCATTTTAAATGAATTTTAACATTTTGGCTTGTTTCTCAATTTATGTCCTTTCCGAGGTAACAATAATTTCGGTGTTAAAACCTAGTTTTATTGTTCATAAATATGTATAAACATGATTTTGAGTTCATTTAATTGAAAATTTTGAAAAATTTTACTAGAATTGGGTAGTTAGTATATAAGACTAGGGCTGTTCTTTTTTTATCAGAGAGCACTAGATTCTAATACAACTACTGCTTTACTAGTATTTTTAATGGTAACCAAGTGTTTAAGATAAAAATTTTAAAATCCGAAAGAATTTAACCCCTTCCCACACTTAAGATCTTGCAATGCCCTCATTTGCAAGAAATCAGTAACAATTTAAATTATTGAGGGTGATTTGTGTGAAAATGATTAAATTTTTACCAAAGTTTCCAAATATATTGGCGTTTGTTTGCTGAATGATAAATGGTGCACATCATTTGTTCATTCCGTCTTGTTGTTATTTCACATATATTTTGCATCTTGTTGTCAAAATTAGTTGCTTTTGCTGAACTTAATGCCAGTCTTTGAAAATGCGTTGTTTTACCCTGTTGTGTACATAAGATAAACTGCAAACATATATACATATTTTTGAAGTTTGGTATATTACCCCACATTCAAAAATTATTAAAATCTAAGAATAAAAGTTAGACAATTATAAAAACTATTACAATATTAACAAAAGTATTAAACGTATCAATCATTACAAATTACAAAATAAATAAAAATAAGTATACTAGGGATGATACTGGTACAAATAGGGGTTCCAGGCATAACCATAGGTGCTATAGAATGCTTCGGCAGGGTTATACGTAGGATACGGTGGCTGCATCTCTGTAGACCAGGGAGGGAAGATGGGTTTCGGTGTAGGAATATAGTTTCTACCTATATGTTGGCAATGAGCTATGATTTGGTTCTGATGAACTTGCCAATCTTCAAATGCTCTCTGTCTAGCATTTTCGTACTCCTGAGAAGCTATAAACCTTTGCATTTCTTGCATCTCATTCCCTCCTCCAACATTACCTTGCTGTTGGTTTCTCTCAACCTGTGGATGTCTACCATGGTATGGTACTGCGGCATTATTTCGCCTTTTCAAAACTTTTGCACCATTAAACCTATAGTATCGCGGGGTTCTGGTTCTTCTATTAATAATCCCCCCCGACTTATATCCACACCGAGATATTCACCAATCAAAGTAATAAAAATACCACCTCCTATTATGCTATGCGGTCGCATCCCCCGAACCATAGCTGATAAATAATAACCCACACAATATGGTATACTTACAGCGCTTTGTGGGTCTCGAATACACATATGGTAAAACAAATCCTGTTCATTTACTTTTTCCTTGTTCTTACCCCTTTGTGTAATCGAATTAGCTAAAAACCTATGAATCACTCTTAATTCGGCTCTATCTATATCCAAATAAGAGTAATTTCCCCCTTTGAAATGGTGATGGCTTGTCATTTGACTCCACACACCGTGTGTATCAAAATTTTCATCTATCTTTCTACCATTTAGTATCAACCCTCTACAATCGGCAGATGCTAACTCCTCAGGCGTATATATACGTAAAGCCTGAGCCATGTCTAGTAAAGACATGTAGCGCATCGAACCGCCTAACAAAAATCTAATAAAAGAACGATCGGTTAAACTAGCTACCCGATCATTCAACTCTATACTACACAACAATTCTTCACACCATACTTTATATACAGGTCTACGCATGGTGAATAAATGTACCCAGTCATTAAAAGTAGAATTACCATACCTCTGTACAAGTAATTCCCTAATTGGCCCGGCCAATTCTACAGCTTCTAAGGGTCCCCATTCTATGACCCTCGGTACCTCAACAACCTTAGAATGAAGAGTATGCAAACCCCTTTGATATTTTGGATAATCTATCCAAAGTCTGTCAAATCTCAGGTTCGGGTGCAACTCTTTCAAGTGCATATCAGAAAAGGTCATGACTGGATGAGGTATATCCTGCTTGTAGTAGTTATCCACCTCCTGTTGTTCCGCGTTCTCAGCAGGAGCATTGCGGGCTTGGGATGAAGATTCACCCCTTTCAGTCTGCAAAACACATCAAACACAATTTTTGTGCATCCAAATATGCATTAGTGTCAGCAAAATCATCAATCAAAATAATTACAATGACATGATCAATTTATATTCAACTTAAGCTTATTTTCATATTTTCATCAAATCTACACTTTTTCAAATAAGCATATACGAAAATGTTCGCCAAGTTCATAAGCATTCAACTCAAATAACATGTCAAAATCATCATTACTAGCAATTAAACAAGTTTCAAATGGCATTATCTCTCAAAAATCAAGTTCATGAATTTTAGACTTTGAAAAAGTCCACTTTAATTCTCAAAATCATGTTTAGGCTCAAAGTTTGGATCATTTAACTACCTAAACATGTTACACTACTTAATTTAGCAACAATTCATGACAAAAATCGGCCATAACCTGTTTATATCAAAAAGCCCCAAATTTGCTCAAGAACACAAACCCTAGATTATTCAAAATTTGAAGTTTAAGGCTTCTAATCATGTTAAATAGCATCAATCTAGGTTATACAAGCATAATACATAAACAATTTAAGCCTAATTATACTAAAAAGCATCAAAATCAAATTGGGGAAAAAATGGCTCAAGAACACTAATTTCGGATTAAATGGTGTTTAGGTGTAGAAATTTACCGTTTTTCTTGAGTAATTCCTAGATAGCATCCTTCTCAACATGATTTTAGTAAAAAATTTGGTGATTAACGGTTAAAAATTGTGATTTTGGGGTGTATTTTTCGGGTATTTTCGAGCAGTTTTCGCAGTGTTTGTGTGTTTTGTGGGTTGGGACTGATCTGTTTCAGCTATATTTTTTTCTGTAATCCGACCCCTCCGCGAGTCGCGGCATTTAAGCCTTCAAACTCCGCGACTCGCGGAGTTTGCTTTTTTTTTTTTTTTAATCATTAACTTATAAAACAATTAAGTACTTAATTTTAAAATTTTGTTTCCCTTATTATTTAGGACGAGGTCGTTTCGGATCGATGTCCTAGTCCGTCCCTCGACAAAATTTTAAAATTTGTCTTTTTGTAGCGATTGTTTTAAAAGCTAAGATTTTTGGGGTTTTTTAATATTTTTGGCATACTTTAATTCAATGAGATTAAAAATAATGATAATAAAAGTTCTCGTCCCTCTCTCGGGTAAAGCAATTTCGGTTCAAAGACCTAGTCTTCAACTTACGACGAATTTTAAAAATCATATTTTTAACTTAATGAGATAAAGTAAATTTTTGTTTTTAAATTCACACAACTTAAATATAAAATTCAAAATTTATATTAAAAATTCACACCAAACTTAAAATTTGAAATGCATAAAATTAAAATTTCATATTTTAAAAATTAAAAATTCACACCAACTTAATTTAAAAATTTATAAATTCATACCAAACTTATATTAATTTTTCAAATATTTACAATTTTAAATATATTGTTTTTACAAAGTTTACAATATTAATTTAAGATTTAAATATTAATTTTAAAAACATGGTAAAAATAAAATTAAAAATCTTTTTGGCTTTTTATCCCACTTTAATCAATCAAATATTATCAAAAATATGCGCCCCTCTTTTCGGTAAAGTAATTTCGGTTCCAAAACCTAATTTAACTCATGACGAATTTTTGAAATATTTTGAGTTGATTGTTTAAAGATATTTATACCTTAAGAATAAACGTTAAATTTCGCAGTGATGTAATAAATTTTTGAATGATATCAATAATTTCGGTCGCCAAACCTAATTTTATTCAATACCAATTTAATACTTTTTAGCGAACAAATTAGCGTTTATTATCAAAAGGTTAAAAATAAAAAAAATAAAAATAAAAACTGTACAGACATACCTGTGAAATAGATTTCTTAATTATATGATCTATCCCATTCATAAGATAGTCGGTTTAATTGGTTTTCCATAGCTATATAGGCGTAACCTCGAGCATTCAGTGTCTTTTCTTCTAAACATATGAACGGTCCGTCTCTGCATAAAGTAACAAATTCGGTATTTGAATAGGTTTGATTATTTGAACATTTACCTCCATGTGACCATTTTCCGCATTTGTGACATCTTTCTAGGTGTCGTGCTCTTCTTTTCGCTGCGGATTTTGATTTTCCTTTACCAAATTGTAACTTATTATCTTCGCATCTGGATTCTTTTCTAACTCCGTCCATTCTTTCTCTGATTACTGATACTAGTTCACTCGGTAGTATGTCATTATTACGTTTAGTGATCAAAGCGTGTAGCATTAGACCATGGTTTAGTTCACAGGCAGTCTTCATTTTGTAAAAACCTAAAAAAAATAAAAATTCAGAATGGGGGGAGAAGACTAGTTCTTTAGGGTCTGCTAGGGAAAGACCATTCGGGTTCCATTTTCGAGAACTATATGAAAACAGACAATCTAACTCTAACAGAAATACATATTATCCTTTAAAGACTTGATTCTCCCCACACTTAGTTAGCTGTGGTGTCGAAATTGTGATTAACTTCGTTGTCGACTTTCATCGGACCATGTATGTAATGTTTAACTCTGTGACCATTAACTTTAAATTCAATCCCATTTGAATTTATCAATTCTATCGTTCCGTATGGGAAAACTCTTTTGACTATGAATGGTCCAGACCATCTTGATTTCAATTTTCCAGGAAATAGCTTGAATCGTGAATTGAAAAGAAGAACTCTGTCTCCTTCTTTAAATTCTTTTGAACTTCTGATTCTTTTATCATGCCATTTCTTCGTTATTTCTTTATAGATTAACAAATTTTCGTATGCTTTATGTCTTAGTTCTTCTAATTCGTTTAGTTGACTTAATCGTAGACGTCCAGCTTCATGTAAATCAAGATTACATGTCTTCAAAGCCCAAAATGCTTTGTGTTCAATTTCTACTGGAAGATGACATGCTTTTCCATAAACAAGTCTAAAAGGTGTGGTTCCAATTGGAGTTTTGTAGGCTGTTCTAAAAGCCCAGAGTGCATCCTCCAATTTAATGGACCATTCCTTCGGATTTGATCCTACGGTTTTCTCTAGAATACGTTTTAAAGCTCGGTTGGTATTTTCAACTTGTCCACTTGTTTGTGGATGATATGTGGTGGAGATTTTATGAGTTACTCCATATCTTTTAAAAACTTTCTCAAGTTGATTATTACAGAAATGAGTACCCCGATCACTTATTAAAGCTTTCGGTGTTCCAAACCTTACAAAAAGACGTTTTAAAAAGTTGACTACAACTCGTGCATCGTTAGTTGGGAGAGCTTGTGCTTCCGCCCATTTAGATATATAATCAATGGCTACGAGTATATATAGATTATTATGAGATTTTGGAAATGGACCCATAAAGTCAATACCCCAAATGTCAAATACTTCACATACTTGGATGACATTTTGTGGCATTTCATCACGTTGACTTATTTTTCCGGCCCTTTGACATGCATCACAGGATTTGCAAAGAAGGTGTGCGTCTTTGTAAATTGTAGGCCAATAGAATCCAGCTTCATAAACTTTTCTTGCTGTTAGTTGAGGCCCATAATGCCCTCCTGTTGGTCCTGTGTGACAATGGTTTAATATTTTACTAGCTTCATCTCCAAATACACATCGGCGTATTATTCCATCGGGATAACTTTTAAACAGATGTGGATCCTCCCAGAAATAGTGTTTTATATCACTGAAGAATTTCTTTCGTCTTTGGTACGATAATCCTTTTTCAAGGAATCCACAAACTAAGTAGTTTGCATAGTCTGCAAACTATGGGATTTCATTATAATCTATCTTCAATAGATATTCATCAGGAAAGTTGTCTTGTATGGCCGATTCATTTAGAACTTCTAACTCAGGATTTTCAAGACGAGAAAGATGATCAGCGGCGAGATTTTCTGCTCCTCTTTTATCTCGGATTTCAATATCAAACTCTTGTAAGAGTAAGATCCAACGGATTAATCTTGGTTTAGCATCTTGTTTTGAAAATAGGTATCTAAGAGCAGAATGGTCGGTATAGACCACCGTTTTTGCTAGAACGAGATATGATCGAAATTTGTTAAAAGCAAAGACAATAGCAAGGAGTTCTTTTTCAGTAGTTGTATAGTTCGTTTGTGCTCCTTGTAACGTCTTACTAGCATAATATATAGGTTGAAATCATTTTTCAATCCTTTGTCCTAAAACGGCTCCCATTGCAAAATCACTTGCATCGCACATTAGTTCAAATGGTAGATTCCAATTTGGTGTTATCATAATCGGCGCATTAGTGAGTTTTTCTTTAAGAATATTAAAAAATTTGATACACTCATCTGAAAAGATGAATGGAGCATCCTTTTCTAGGAGTTTATTCATAGGAGTGGCAATTTTAGAAAAATCTTTTATGAAACGTCGGTAAAAACCGGCATGCCCTAGAAAACTCCTAACTCCTCTAACATTGGTGGGATGTGGAAGTTTAGCAATTACATCTACTTTAGCTCTATCCACTTCAATTCCTTCTTTTGAAATTTTATGTCCAAGAACGATGCCTTCTTTAACCATGAAATGACATTTCTCCCAATTAAGTACTAGATTTAATTTTTCGCATCTAATTAGCATTCGTTCCAGATTAACTAGACATGATTTAAATGTATCACCGAAGACTGAAAAGTCATCCATGAATACTTCCATGCATTCTTCTATCATGTCGTGAAAAATCGCCATCATACACCTTTGAAAGGTTGCAGGGGCGTTGCAAAGTCCAAATGGCATGCGTTTGTAAGCAAAAGTACCATAAGGGCACGTGAATGTGGTTTTCTCTTGATCTTCGGGTGCTATTGGAATTTGAAAATATCCGGAAAATCCATCTAGAAAACAATAGTAACTATTTCCGGCTAATCTTTCCAGCATTTGATCTATGAAAGGTAAGGGAAAGTGATCTTTTCTGGTGGCGTCATTTAATTTTCTATAATCAATACATACACGCCATCCTGTTACAGTTCTAGTAGGAATAAGCTCATTTTTCTCATTTGTAATGACAGTCATGCCACCCTTCTTAGGCACGCATTGAACTGGGCTTACCCATGGACTATCAGAGATTGGATAAATTAAACCTGCATCTAGCAGTTTAATAATCTCTTTCTTAACTACATCTTGCATATTAGGATTTAGTCTTCGTTGGCGTTGCACATACGTTTTATGACCTTCTTCCATAAGGATTTTATGTGTGCAATACGAAGGACTTATTCCTTAAATATCATGAATCTTCCATGCAATGGCTGGTTTATGGGCTTTCAACACAGAAATGAGTTGTGATTTCTCATTTTTAGTAAGAGAAGACGATATTATTACAGGTAATTCAGATTCACCATGTAAATAAGCGTATTCCAAATGGTTTGGAAGTGGTTTTAACTCTAATTTCGGAGGTTCTTCTATCGATGATTTATATCGATATCTGTCTTCTTCTTTTAGCATTTGAATTTCTTCTGTTGTTGGTTCATATCCATTAGCTATTAGTGTAGCTAACATTTCAGCTTCATCAATTGGTTCATTACCTTCTCCTAAAGAACATTCTCCTGTTCCTTGTAATTCTGGAAATTCTTCTAATAATTCTGCATGTGCATCTATAGTTTGAATATAATAACATGTATCATCTGCAGATTGCGGTTGTTGCATTGCTCTATCAACTGAAAAGGTAACACTCTCATCCTCTATACTTAGGGTTAGTTTCTTACCGAACACGTCTATCATTGCTTTAGCCGTGTTTAAGAATGGTCTTCCTAATATGAGAGGAACTTGAGAATCTTCTTCCATGTCCAGAACAACAAAATCTACTGGAAATACTAAAGTACCAACTTTAACTAGCATGTTCTCCATTATCCCTCTAGGATATTTTATTGATCTATCGGCTAGTTGTATGCTTATTCTTGTTGGTTTCAATTCTCCAAGGTCTAGTTTAGCGTATAGTGAATACGGCATTAGATTTATACTAGCACCTAAGTCTGCCAATGCTTCTATTGAACTAAGACTACCCAGAAAACATGGAATTGTGAAACTTCCTGGATCAGATAGTTTTTCTGGTATCTTATTCAACAGCACTGCTGAACAATTAGCATTCATAGTAACAGCCGAGAGTTCTTCCATTTTCTTTCTATTTGAGATTAGATCTTTCAAGAATTTAGCATATCTAGGCATTCCTGAAATCACATCAATGAAAGGAAGATTTACATTTATCTGTTTAAACATATCCAAGAATTTGGATTGCTCGGCTTCAAGTTTCTCTTTCTTCATTTTACTCGGGTAAGGAAGTGGTGGTTGGTATGGTTTAACATAAGGTTTAGCCTTAACTGTGTTATCTTCATTAACCTTTTCAACTACCGGTTCTTTTTCCTTATCTTGATCAGGTTGTGGTTCTTGTGGAGTAGGAATAGTTTCATCAGAAGTTACAGGTATTTCCGGTGGTTTAAGCGTTGTACCACTTCTTGTGGTAATAGCTTTAGCTGTTTCATTCCGGGGGTTAGCATTTGTATCACTAGGTAAACTTCCCGGTTTTCTTTCACCTATTAACCTTGCTAGGTTACTTACTTCTTGTTCCAGATTTTGAATAGAAGCTTGTTGATTTCTAAATGCTTGAGCATTTTGTTCATTGGTTTGTTTTTGAGATGTGAAAAACTGCGTTTGAGTTTCAACTAGCTTCGTCATCATATCTTCTAAATTCGGCTTTTTATCATCGGTTTGTTGTGGTGGTTTGTTTTGAAAATTCGGTCTTTGCTGATTGTAATTATTATTGGATACTTGTTGATTGCTAGGACCTTGTTGGTTGTTGCATGGAATATTTCGGTTATAATTCTGGTTTTGATTGTAAATCGGTCTTGGCGGTTGATAATTATTCTGATAATTATTTCCAGGCCTTTGGTTTATGTATGAAATATTCTCTCTTTGTTCCATTGTTAATTCAATACTGAGACAATCTTTTGTCAAATGTGGTCCTCCACACTGCTCACAACTAATTCGTATTGAGTGAATATCTTTAGTCATCTTTTCCATTCGTCGTTCCACAGCATCTATCTTTGCGGAAATGGAATCTAAGTCATGGCTAGAATCGGCTCTAGCTGCTTTAGATGATCTAATGATATCTTTTTCTTGGTGCCACTCATGTGAGTGGGAAGCAGTGTTATCAATAATTTTGTAAGCATCAGTTTCGGTTTTCTTCATAATAGAACCACCAGCTGCTATATCTATGTCTTTTCTTGTAGTGATGTCGCATCCTTGGTAGAATATTTGTACTATTTGACAGGTGTCTAAACCATGTTGCGGACATCCTCTTAACAACTTTCCATATCTAGTCCACGCCTCATATAGAGTTTCATTTGGTTTCTGTGTGAACGTAACAATTTCTGCTTGAAGTCTTACGGCTTTAGATGCAGGAAAGAATTGTTTAAGAAAATTTTCAACTAAAACGTCCCATGTATCAATCGCCCCTTCAGGTAACGATTCCAACCAATCTTTGGATTCTCCCTTTAAAGTCCAGGGAAATAACATGAGATATATCTGTTCATCCTCCACTTCTCGGATTTTAAATAGTGTGCAGATCCTATTAAAGGTACGTAGATGTTCATTTGGATCTTCCTTCGGCGCACCACTAAATTGGCATTGATTAGTCACCATGTGTAGAATTTGTCCTTTGATTTCATAATCTGGCGCATTAATGTCTGGATGAGTAATTGTGTGACCTTGGGCAGTGCGTTTAGCTCTCATTCGGTCTTCCATACTTAAAGGTTCCAGATTCTCCATAATTGAATTTGTTGAATCGGAATCACTAGAAGATTCTGATTTAATAGTTCGTTCCTCAACAATCTCTGTTTGAATGATTGGTGGTTCCGGAGGAAAGTTTAATGGTTCAGGATCTACGAACCGTTCCTGAATATTCTCCGGATTCTCAATTGTAAGGTCGGGTTCAAAAAATGGATTATCGGAAATTTGAACTGAAGTACTTGGTCGACTGGATGACGATTCTAAAGAAAAATCAAAGGCAGTAATATTTGCTAAATGTCTTGATCTAGTTACAGGTGGTGAACGTACAATAGGTGATGAACGTCTTGCTCGGTGCATTCACTGAATATCCTATTAGTTTTTAAAAAGGAAAGAAAAATTTTAATAAGTTATCCAATCAATATACTTTTCTAATTTTGCCCACGTTTCGAATAGCCAAAAGATGCAGCAGAGGGGCAGGATTCGTTTGGTCTCAATATAATTGAGGACTGTTTGGCTCCAATAACCCGGTCCACGTACAAATCCAACTATTACTACGAACCAGAAAATTTTGATGTCTATTAATTTAACCACTTAAAATAAATTTTCGTAATTTTAAGAAATTTAGATAAGAAGTAGAATAAAAATCTATGTCCTAAAACTAGAATAGCGAGAAATAAGAAAGAAAAAGAGTTCGTCGGAAAAAGGTTGAAAAAGAAAAATGGTTGAAAAATAAAAGGTGACGGAAAAATAAAAGAAACTTATAAAACTTAAAAATACTTGACTAACCTAACCTTATTACTACAACTAACTTAAAATTATAATCGCAAATTGAAATTACTAATTAGAATGATAATTGGTACATAGTAAAAGGTGTCTAAAAATATTAAAGCTTATAGGAAAAACTATATCCCAAATGGAAATAACTTAAAAAGAAACTAAAACTTAAAAAGGCGTCGCAAAATTCTAAAGTACCTAAATCTTAGTCTAAAGAAAAAGCACTTAAGGAATTCTACGGCAAAGCCTAAAAATCTAGAAGTAAAAATAACTATGGCAAAAACTAAGTTTAAAACTAAATATGAGCGAAAAATACAAATATTACGCTACAACGATTAAAAAGGGACAAAATATAAAAATATACAAAAAGTTGTAAAAAGTACAATTTTTATAAAAATATTATTTTTATATTATTTATTTATTTATTAAAACTACTAATTTTATAATTTAATTAAACTAATTAAACTAAATAATACAAATTAATTAAAACTTAAATTAACTACTAAATTAATTAATTATTTAACCCTAATACAATTTAATTAATAATAATTAATAATACTCCGTAATAAATGCAGGATTAGGGCTTCTGTCGTGTGTCAGGTCCCCTCCGCGACTTGCGGTATTCAAAGCTTCAAACCCCGCGACTCGCGGGGTTCCAAAATTCAGCTGACAGGTTATTTAAATTCGACGCGTTTTTCTTTATTTATTTATATTTTTTTTTTAATTTCTGTTTTTAATTTTCTGTTTTAATAAAAGTATTTATATAATAAAAACTTATATCTAAATAGAAATATTTTATAATTTTATAAATAAAAATCTTAAAACTAGAATTATATATATATATATATATATATTTTATATATTAGCGTTGCGCTTCCGGCGTTTAGAAAGTTCTCCGGCAGCGGCGCCAAAAATACTTGATGAGGTAGCGGAGCGGTATAAAATAGTTATTAATTTTAGCAGGAAAATACTATTAAATACGATACAATTTTACACAAGATATTTATTTATTTAGAGAACGGATATACTTAAACCTTGCTACAACACTTATAGGCAGTGTACCTAATCGTACAGTAGTGTAGTTTTTAGTAAGTCCGGTTCGTTCCACAGGGAATCTTTTTAAACAAAGCTTAACGCTATATTAGTTTACTTTTATAGAAATACATATATATATATATATATATATATATATATATATATATATATATATATATATATATATATATATATATATATATATATATATATATATATATATATATATATATAAGTAATATTATTATTATAAAGGGGGGTTTTTACCGTTTAATGACCGGTTTGTCAATTTTAAAACTTTAGTCGCAGTTAAAACCTAATGTAAAATATTAAATAAATAAAAGACTTAATTTAAAGCGTAAAATAAATAACGATAATGAAATTGAAATAAATAAAAGTGCGATAAAATAAAATTGCGATAATTAAAAAGTACGATAATTAAAAGTGCGATTAAATAACAATAAATAAAAGTGCGATAATTAGAAGTGCAATTAAATATAAAATAAAGGAAATTAAATATGAAATAAAAGAATTATGCTTATTTAAACTTCCGTAATCATGATGTTTGACGTGTTGATTTTAGTTTTATGCCCATGGGTTAATTGTCCTTTGTCCTGGATTATTTAATATGTTCGTCTGGTTTTTGTCCATAACAGTCCATCAGTCATAAATATAAAGTGCGAGTGTCCTCGTCAAATTATTCTTATACCCGAAGTTAAATATTCCAACTAATTGGGGACTTAAACTGTAACAAGATTTTAATACTTTGTTTAATAATTACACCAGGATGTCGACTGAGTGTAACCCAAGGTTTTAATATTTTGTTATCAATTATACCAAGTGTCCTTGTACATAATTTCACCCCTGTTTTAATTATTCTAGTGGCTATTAATCCATTCCCGTGTCCGGTTAAATGAACGATTATTTGTACATATAAATACCCCGCCCATCGTGTCCGATCGAGTGTATATGGTAATTTATAGGGACGCCCAATTGTAAATCTTTATATTAACATTAACAAACTATCATTTAGTTAAACAAATATAAAGCCCATTAATAGCCCATAGTCTAATTTTCACAAGTGTCGTTCTTTTGTCCAAACCCCAATTATGATACAAAGCCCAATTACCCAATTTTATTAATTAGCCCAACATCATGATTACTTCGGATTAAATAAGCATAATAATAACTTAGCTACGAGACATTAATATAAAAAGGTTGAACATAACTTACAATGATTAAAAATAGCGTAGCGTTACACGGACAGAATTTCGACTTACACCCTTACAACATTTGCTAACATACCCTTATTATTAGAATTATAATTAAAATTAAAATTAAAATTAAAATATAAATATAAATTTTTACGTAGTATTATAAGAGAAGAAGAAAAAGATGATATTTTACGATCAGAATGCGCGAGCTTTATAGGGGGTTTTCTGAATTTGGGGCTCCGCGACTCGCGGCATTTTTGCCTTCAAACTCCGCGAGTCGCGGAGTTTGCAATTACAGCTCACTCTGGTTTGGAGTCTTTCTTGCCGACGGTTTTTATTATTTATTATAATATATAAATAATTATAAGAATTATTTAAATATTATATTATATTTATGTGCATAGTTGACTTGTAATTTTTAGTCCGTTGCGTCGAGCGTTGAGAGTTGACTCTAGTCCCGGTTCCGGATTTTCGAACGTCCTTGCGTACAATTTAATATCTTGTACTTTGCGTTTTGAATCTTGTACTCTTGTAATTTCGAGACGTTTCTTATCAATAATTGGAACCTCTTTGATTGTCTTTTGTACTTTTGAGCTTTTTGGTCGTTTGCGTCTTCAATTCGTCGAATCTGTCTTTTGTCTTCACCTTTTATTATTTAAACGAATATCACTTTTAAATAAAACAATTGCAACTAAAAGCTTGTCTTTCTTGAGGAATAATGCTATGAAATATATGTTCGTTTTTAGCATTATCACGAAGCAATCAACCTTTTCGCTATCGCTATCCACCTTATCCATCCCAGCAATCTCAATTGACCTACGATCAACCACTTCCACTCACTGGTCCCCCAGTTGAGGAAAATTCCCCTACCACCCAGATTACAAAAGTAGCTAACCCTACTCTCGGAGCTGATGATCAGTTAACTTAGTTCATCCAAGGACAACAACAGTTAAATCAGAGAACTACAACCAGACAAGATCAGAAGAAGATACTAATGAGAAATCAATTGGCTCTGCTCAAAAGTTTGGAAACGCAGCTCGGACAGTTATCACAATGCCTTGAAACCCGACCGCAGGGAAGATTGCCAAGTAATACTATCCAAAATCCCCACATAGAAGAAGCAAAGCAAATGGATTCCGTAATCCCAGAGGAAGAACCAAGGCGAAGATCAGCTAGGCTCAAGAACAAATCAACATATACTCAGAAGCTGACCCCTGAAACTCCAGTTCGTGTACCTTATCCTGGAAGGCTACAAGAAGAACCATCCAAGCTTGATTCCTTCAAACTTGACGGAAGATTCTTGGACACCATGTCCAAAGTTCCCAACCAGAAGAGATACATTCGAAGGCTTCTTTCTACAAAGGAGAGGATACCAGACTCTAAAAAAATTCCACTGAGTGAAGAATGCTCTGCATTGCTCAGAAACTCTCTACCACCTAAGCTAGGAGATACGGGCCGATTCGTTTTCCCGTGTTCAATCTACCAATCTGGAACCATTCATTCGTTAGTAGATTTAGGAGCAAGTGTCAAACTAATCCCCTACTCTCTCTACAATAGATTAGAGTTAGGAGACTTGTCACCAACCAAAATGACAATCCGACTTGCCGATTATACAATTCGGTATCCTAAGGGCATAGTTGAGAACGTCTTGGTGAAAGTTGACAAATTCTTCTATCCTACGGATTTCGTAGTGATGGATATCAAGGAAGACCTACACACCCCAATAGTGTTAGGAAGACCTTTCATGAATACGGCTAGGACTGTCATTGATGTGTACAATCAAACCTTGATCTTACGATCACATGGGGAGAGCGTTACCTTCAAAATTGATCGACCAACCGATCTTTTTGGACAGGCAGAGATGTTTTCTATTTCCACTAGATGGATCACTTCCGATGATGAGTCTTCACCACCAGCCGATGATGTCGAAATGGGTGTCGAATCACAGTCTGTAAACGACCCAGAAATGGAAGAAGAGGATCCCAGCGAAGAAATAGAGGAAGAGGAAGAATCTGAGGAGGAAGAGGAAATGGAGGATGTAAAAGAAACTGCGACAGTACCCGTTCTAAGCACTGAGCGTCATGAAGAAATAATGAGGCTTGAGACGGCAGATCACAGTTTAATCATTCGCTTCAAGAAGAAGACCGACAAGGCTGGGGTTAAGGATATAGATCCTGTTAGTATCAAAGTGGAGAATCAGAATACTGAAGAAACCCGTTCATCAGAGCAAGATACCGATGATGACGAGGAAGAGCATCATGAAGACATTCTGACTAACTTACACTCTCTAACCGAATCAGATCAAGGGGAGCCGGACTCTTCTTCAGATCAAATTCCAGTTATATCCACACATGCAGACATGATTACCTTCATCAATGATACCGATGAATTTGAAGACATTCTCGAAGCCATCCGAAAGTCAACCATTGACTTTTCGCTACGCTTAACAGAACGAATTATGGCTATCAGAGAAGAGCACCACCTCTATCTCCGAAGAGAAGACAATGATGTTGAAATCCTAGAAGAACGCATTCAAGACTTTATCAATTCTCTTCACGATCATATCTATCACGAAGAAAGGCAACGAGAGCATAACTCAGTAGTTCGCACTATTCTCGAAACAAGATTCTGTCGAGATCAGAAGATCATTTAATCTAGGGTTTATAATGCCTTAACCGGATCTGCACTTGCGTTCTAACGAAACCAACGAGTACTTCTGACTCTCATCCGGAAGCACATGGATCTTTCCACCGGCCGCCCGACTTATCACTCTGATTTGCAAATGATCGAGGATATTCACAGCTTTTTCGCTCTCTTGGAAAGAGATAATTTCTAAAGCACACCAGACAAACTAGTGATTTACGTAACAATTGATCACCACGCTGATCTGATTATCAAAGAGTTACAAGGCGCTATGATGAAGGAAGCAAGGCGAAACAACCCGTTCTCTCATCTTGAACCAGATTGAGTCAACATTGCCACCTATGTTATGAAGCAGCTATCCCGTATCTTCCACGAGTCCACGGATCCTAGTTTCACATTTAAAGCTGGATGTCGGGAGATATACTCAAAGACGGTGAAATTAATACTCGGATCAGGATTGCTGTTCACTTCTTTCCAACTTCGTCTCTTAACTAATTTGTGCAAAGCAACCGACTCCTACTATGGAGATCACCGTTTCGAAGGCTTCGAAATTCTAAAGATACAGTTTCTAACATTATTTGAAGACCTCCGAAATGAGCATCCCATCAGAGAAATCATCAACACCAGCACTGCTTCTATGATTGACATTCATGGGTCAACCAGCAGGGCTGTGGATCATATTCTCATCGGACTTCAAGACTTATCAAGAGCCGAAACTGCGCACTGCTTATCTTTCAGAAGATCTTCAAGAGAAGTACCGGATTTGTTACCACTATTGGTCCGACACTTTCTCAGGACTTATCCACCAAGACTCACATTCCCTCGAGAAGACCAAGATCACAACCATCAGTGAGGAATGTTCGCTTTTTGAAGCATCACTACGGTCGAGCCAATGACCTTAAACAAAAGCGCTTCTCGGGAGGCAACCCGTGAAATAAAGTAGAGTAGAAGAATAAAGGATGACAAATGAGCCGATAAAGAAGCAAGGAAGCCAGCCGCATCTGCTAGGGGTATTTCTTTCTTTTCGCTACTAGCTCAAGATTCAAAATATGCCACATCCTAGCTTATCACTAAGTGTGGGATAACACCCAAATCAAAACACTAGACAAATACTCCAAAATCTTCAACTAAAACTCCTAAGTGTGGGATACACTAGGAACATTGAGGACAATGTTCGTCTAAGTGTGGGATGTTGGTATCTTTTTATGCTGTATTATAATAAACCATTACGAAGATTTCAAGTCCTTAAGCCAAATTTCAAAATTTTTGCAAAAGAAACCCTTTTCGAAAGAGTATTTTTGAAAACCTAAAACGTTTGTCAATAAAAATAAGGCTTAAGTAAGGTGGAATTCTTGTTAGATTGAAATCTCTAATAGAGCATTGCATGACTAAGGCATTATCGACCTAAATTGATTATGGTGAGGCACCCCAAATAAGACCAACATTCATCTTTAATGCTTCACTATTTTCCGTTGAGAGTGCCGATGTCTGTGCTCAGAATCAGAACTTGCTTTAGATCTACATCTCCAAGCAGCAAAACGTGGTTCGGTTGTAATCAAAATAGCTACCCATTTGTCAAACATAAACCTTCCACACCTCCACTACTTCTACTCCACCACCACATCCACATCACCTTTACTATTCCTCGAAAAATCCAGAAAATGAGATTCCTTCAGAAAACCCGATGTTATAAACCTCTCAAGTATCATGACAAAAGTCTTGAAAAAGTTTACCGGCAAAAAGTTTCTCGAGATGAAATCTCCAAAAAAAAAAGTTAATAATAAAAAATTGATGAAGTTCTGAAAAAAGGAGCAGAACTAAATAAGAGAAATGCAGAAGAGAACTCGACCGAAAAAGATTATCAAATGAAGAAAAGTTCAAAAGTGCTTCTCAAAATACTTCAGCACTCCTATCTATCCGAATAAAAGTCTGTATAAAGACAACATTACTCGTTATCTCACCCTTAAAAAACAACTTCACTACCACTCCAAAATTCCTTTTCCATCATTGACAAATGACCTATAAAGCTAAGATTACTACCGTTCTCACATTAGCAGCAAGGATTTGAGTCTTTATCAAGCCTATGACGATGGGTGCAGCATGACTGGCTATGAGCGTACTTCATTTCTTAGATCTATAGGGGACCGTAAACACCTGAGTGATTTGAGTGACCCGTGGAAGCTAGCCTATGTCATGTAACCTCCTAGCATGCTTGCAGAGATAATTTCAATCCTAACATAGATGACTCACCTTATCTTTTTACTCTTATAATAAAAACAAATGGCTTAGGCTATTAGAAAAGAAACACCGAAAAGATTCTTAAAAATGAGAGTTTGCTTGAGGACAAGCAAAGTCTAAGTGTGGAATATTTGATATTGGCTAAAAAGTCACGTTTTCACCCCGGTATTAAGGCCCAAAAACAAGAAAGATTCAAAATTTATCAGCAAAATACCCACTTCGTCAGTTAGAATTGAAGAACAAGTAGTTACAAAGGCGGTGCAAAAAGAATCAAGAGAATCAGAGCTAAAACCAAGATTCTAGAGCGAAAACGGTGAAAGACAAGAAATCAAGTTACGATCCAGGGAATCAAGGCTGACCAGCACACCATACGGCCTGCCATACGGCCTACCATACGGCCTGCCACTATGGATACGGCCTGCCAGATACGTGCCACCAGGTGCCTTCACCATACGGCCTGCCAGCCATACGGCCTGCCAAATACGCCCCACCATACGGCCTTCCATACGGCCTGCCAGGCGTATTTTGGCATTTTCCTAGTCTATTTAATGGGTCTTTGTCATTCATTCCAACAAACACTTCAATTCACTTCTTTCTCTCTCTTGTACAATATAGTCATACTTTCAAAGCCTTCTCACCTCCGAGCTGGAAATTAAGTACCCGGAGGCGAACGCTGAAGATTGTATTAGGAGCGGTCTGGAGTCTTGAAGTTGTCACTTTTGTATTCAGAACTCGTTTAATCTACTGGTACCTCTATCCTTTATCTTATATAAATGTTTTATTATATTGTTGCCATGATTAGCGAGTAGTTATCTTTAGTGTATGCTATGATGTAAGCAGTTATAATGCCGGAATAATATTATGGTTTGTGTATGCTATTGAAATGATTTCCGATTATTCTTTAAACTCAATCGCTTTTCCAACTAATAGAACCTAGTTATAGGCTCTGTTATTGGGAAGTCGCGAACCCCGATTCAGAGTACACTATCTGTGTCACCCCTTGGTAAGAGAAGTCTATTGGATACAACGTAAGATCGACTGAGGCACACCGGTTGTAGTAAGTCTATCAAGCTTTGGATTCCGACTGAGGACTCTTTCGTAGTGAAACATCTGACTAGACCCCTAGTACATTGTTGGTCCCAGACCATGCTAGTGTAGTCACCAAGCATATAAACTTCGTACGTGCACGCTGAAGCACAGCAGTAAGGCCATGGAACACGGTTAGTGTTGACCAGTACACTGCACCATAACGCGGTCTCAAGCATTGCACCCCGCTTGAGGGATTCTTAGTTAATTAAGGAACTGTTTGTTTAGACACATAAAGGATTGGACCGTTAGGATAACCGAACGTGTTCATGGAAGTCATCTTGACTTGGCCATGGTGTTCTTTATGGTTGAACTCTTTTTAAGGGCCTAACTATCTTTTACCAATCATTAACGAAAGCATTGAAACGCATCACGTCTCTCGGATATGGTAAACCATGTATTCTATTATGCTTAAGAAAGTTTAGATCATTTTGGAATGTTAATACATCACCCAACCGAGTCGATCAATTGGATAATCCGTCTGAACGTGTATGCCTGTAGTCAGACTGCACCTGTAGTCAGACTGCACGGGCGTCGGGGGTAAGGGACGTTGCTATCTATTCAGAATCTTCAAGCCTAACGCAGTACCCAGTGGCATGTCTTATGACAGGGGTGTTTAGGACCAGTGTAATGAATACAAGGCCTCTGCCTATTCATGAGCTAGCATTCCATAATCTCGGCAGAATAACTGATGAAGTCATAGTATGCGCTTACTTTAACCTTATCTGAATTACAAATTTTATCGCATTTGTAGTGACCCGAACTTTTTCATGTTTATATATATTAATTGAGATTGATATTTACATGACTAAATGTTTCCAACGTATTAAGCAATCAAACTTGTTAAGACTTGATTAAATGAAATAAGTTTCATATAGACAATTGATCACCCAAGTTGACCGGCGATTCACGAATGTTACAAAATTGTAAAAACTACATGTTGTGGTATATATAGACATATATATATATGGTTGATATGAGATTATGATGAGTAAGTATCTCACTAAGTATATTAACAATGTATGATATACATAAGAAATGAGATTACTAAGTTAAGAAACTCGAAATGATATATATATATATATAACGATTATCGTTATGATAACGTCTACTAAATATATATGTATCATATTAAGATATTGATACCTATATTTAACATGATAAAATGATATTTAAATATATCATTAAGTGTGTTAACAATGAACTACATATGTAAAAACAAGACTACTAACTCAAGAATTACGAAACGAGACTTATATGTAACGATTATCGCTGTAACGATATTTTAATGTATATATCATATTAAGAGATATTCATACATTATAATATCATGATAATATAATAATTTAACATCTAATTTGATATAATAAACATTGGGTTAACAACATTAATTGAGATCGTTAACTTAAAGGTTTCAAAACAACACTTACATGTAACGACTAACGAAGACTTAACGAATCCATTAGAATGTATATACATGTTGTGTTTTGATATGTAATCTTACACTTTTTAAAGACTTCAAGACACATATCAAAGTACTTCTACTTAATAAAATGCTTACAATTACATCCTCGTTCAGTTTCATCAACAATTCTACTCGTATGCACCCGTATTCGTACTCGTACAATACACGGCTTTTAGATGTATGTACTATTAGTATATACACTCCAATGATCAGCTCTTAGCAGCCCATGTGAGTCACCTAACACATGTGAGGACCATCATTTGGCAACTAGCATGAAATATCTCATAAAATTACAAAAATATTAGTAATCATTCATGACTTATTTACATGAAAATAAAATTACATATCCTTTATATCTAATCCATTTACCAACAACCAAAAACACCTACAAACACTTTCATTCTTCAATTTTCTTCATCTAATTAATCTCTCTCATGTTCCATCTTCAAGTTCTAAGTGTTCTTCATAAATTCCATAAGTATAGTTTCATAAAAATCAAGAATACTTCCAAGTTTGCAAGTCTACTTCCAAGCTTTCTAATCCATTCCAAGTAATCATCTAAGATCAAGGAACCTTTGTTATTTACAGTGGGTTATCTTTATAATTAAAGGTAATATTCATATTCAAACTTTGATTCAATTTCTATAACTATAACAATCTTATTTCGAGTGAAAATCTTACTTGAATTCATGATTCTGCTTCAAGAACTTTCAAGCCATCCAAGGATCCTTTGAAGCTAGATCCATTTTTCTTTTTCCAGTAGTTTTATCCAGAAAACTTGAGGTAGTAATGATGTTCATAACATCATTCGATTCATACATATAAAGCTATCTTATTCGAAGGTTTAAACTTGTAATCACTAGAACATAGTTTAGTTAATTCTAAACTTGTTCGCAAATAAAAGTTAATCCTTCTAACTTGACTTTTAAAATCAACTAAACATGTGTTCTATATCTATATGATATGCTAACTTAATAATTTAAAACCTGGAAACACGATGAACACCATAAAATCGGATATACGCCGTCGTAGTGAAACCGGGGGCAGTTTTGGTTTGGATAATTAAAAACTATGATAAACTTTGATTTAAAAGTTGTTCTTCTGGGAAAATTATTTTTCATATGAACATGAAACTATATCCAAAAATCTTGGTTAAACTCAAAGTGAAAGTATGTTTTTCAAAATGGTCACCAAGATGTCGTTCTTTCGACGAAAATGACTACCTCTTTAGTAATTGACATGTAACTTAAATTTCCGACTATAAACCTATACTTTTTCTGTTTGGATTCTTAAATTAGAGTTCAATATGAAACCATAGCAATTTGATTCACTCAAAACGGATTTAAAATGAAGAAGTTATGGGTAAAACAAGATTGGATATTTTTGATCTTTTTAGCTACGGGAAATGTTTAACAAATCTATACAAATCATATCCTAGCTAACTTATATTGTATTATACATGTATTCTAATATATTATGTAATCTTGGGATACCATAGAAATGTATGCAAATATTTTGACATATCATATCGACCCATGTATATATATTATTTGGAACAACCATAAACACTCTATATGCAGTAATGTTGGAGTTAGCTATACAGGGTTAAGATTGATTCCAAAAATATATATACTTTGAGTTGTGATTTAGCCTGAGACGTGTATACACTGGGTCGTAGATTGATTCAAGATAATATATATCGATTTATTTCTGTACATCTAACTGTGGACAACTAGTTGTAGGTTACTAACGAGGACAGCTGACTTAATACACTCAAATCTTTAAAACATAATAAAAATGGTTGTAATTATATTTTGATCATACTTTGATATATATGTACATATTTGTATAGGTTCGTGAATCGATCTGTGGCCAAGTCTTATTTCCGAGGAAGGAAATATATGTGAAAGTGAGTTACAGTCCCACTTTTAAAATCTAATATTTTTGGGATGAGAATACATGCAGGTTTTATAAATGATTTACAAAATAGACACAAGTACGTGAAACTACATTCTATGGTTGAATAATCGAAATCAAATATGCCCCTTTTTATTAAGTATGGTAATCTAAGAATTAGGGAACAGACACCCTAATTGATGTGAATCCTAAAGATAGATCTATTGGGCCTAACAAACCTTATCCAAAGTACCAGATGCTTTAGTACTTCGAAATTTATATCATATCCGAAGGGTGTCCCGGAATGATGGGGATATTCTTATATATGCATCTTGTTAATGTCGGTTACCAGGTGTTCACCATATGAATGATTTTTATCTCTATGTATGGGATGTGTATTGAAATATGAAATCTTGTGGTCTATTGTTACGATTTGATATATATAGGTTAAACCTATAACTCACCAACATTTTTGTTGACGTTTAAAGCATGTTTATTCTCAGGTGAATATTAAGAGCTTCCGCTGTTGCATACTAAAATAAGGACAAGATTTTGAGTCCATGTTTGTATGATATTGTGTAAAAATTGCATTCAAGAAACATATGTCGATGTAATATATTTCTATTGTAAACCATTATGTAATGGTCGTGTGTAAACAGTATATTTTAGATTATCATTATTTGATAATCTACGTAATGTTTTTAAAACCTTTATTGATAAAATAAAGGTTATGGTTGTTTTAAAAATGAATGCAGTCTTTGAAAAACGTCTCATATAGAGGTCAAAACCTCGCAACGAAATCAATTAATATGGAACGTTTATAATCAATATGAACGGGACATTTCAGCATTTACTTTATTTATCTTATAAATTAGAAAATCCCAAAATAATTATTCACTACTCCCTAACTATCTTAGGCTAAAATATAGGTTCGATGTTACTGATATCTCAAAAATACGACTCTAGGTCATACTTCCCTTACTCATAAGGAGTAGTAAGATTTAGGCCCCGCTAAATATAAATTTAAAACTATACCCTCTCCCATGAGTGGCTGATCCTGGCGAGCCGCGGCCTAACGACACCGCGCAAATAAAAACCATCCGTTTCGGCCATATCAACATGCATCATGGAAAACTGAGTGATATCTTTCATCGTTCGTTCGAACCGCCCTGAAGACACTATAAATAATTATGGTTGGCTTTGCAAGTAAGTCTGATTTGTCACTTTCTGCTAAAATTTCGATTCAACAAACGTTTCTTAAATATCGGGTTCTTTATACCTATGGTCTCCTTCCGAAATTAAGGGATTAGTAAAATCCGTGGCTAACACTATCCAGATATCAAATCGCATGGTTATGATCACCATGTTTTCCATTCTATCTGTCAGCTTTGTATTGCGGCATATGCGCTCAATGTCTTAGATGAGTTTGGCAACATTCATGATGCATTTCATTCATCCAGCTTACTGAAGATGCCTGTAAGGCTAAAAACATCATCTTTCCTTTTGTGGGTATATATATTCAGATGACATACACATGTTAACCAGAAACGAAATCAATTCATTGATCTCTTAGGACAAGAGACTTAATCAATGGCATATACCTATACTTACTCTTATACGCCAAGTACCTTTCAAGGCAAATAGCTCACTTCTGAGCCCACGAGTCTCGGAACTTTGATACGCCCCTTCTTATTCAAATACGGTACCATTGTTGGTCACTCCTCAAAATTTTGGGACGAAATTTTCTTTAACAGGTGGGTAATGTAACGACCCAGCTTTTTCGACTTGCTTTTGTGCTTTGTGCTTTCGCGAAACTGCGTATATGTGCGTACTGAGCTAGTTTATGCTCTGGGTTCTTATTTAATGATTAATTACTTTCATTAATACCTTACAACGTGCTATTAAGTGTGTAATCACTTAACTTGATCCCCGAATGCTTTTATGACCGTTGGTGTTACTTGACGTTTAAAACGAGCTATGTACTTGGTACACGTTTAACTTTGGTCATAATCGGAATATTATGACTGTGTAATACTAATTGTTATTTTATAATAACAATTACTTGGGTATTTGGATGCTTAATTACGCTTAGTAAATTACTAGAACACACTAGTTAGTCTTGTTGGACTTTAGCCTACCCTACACTAGCTAGTGGACTATTAAATTAGCCCAATTATAATTAACTAGTAACCCATTAATAAGTAAGACAAATGCCCATTTATTAGAGGGAACATACTAGCATTTTTGTCAAGTATTATCCTTAATGTTGCATGGGATCCTAACATAAGCACCAACTTTAGACAACCATTAACCAAAAAGTAAAAAGGTGTCCCCCCTTGTTCCCCCCATAACCCACGGCCATGTACCCCTCCCCACACCCTCACCACCTATAAATACAAGCCTTATTCCATCCATTTTACACTTGCTCTCATTTGCATTTCACACACACTTACTCTCTAATTCTTTCTCTAGTCTTTCTCTCTCTAAAAAGTGTAAGAATTTGATTTTTCTTCTTCTTCTTCCCTTGCCTTTCACGAAATCATCATCATCATCTAAGGGTCTAGCTTTTTAGCTTTGATCTTGATTACATCTTGTAGATTCAAACATGGATTTGAATCATTCAAGAACATGGAAGATTCAAGCTTTCTGGCTTTGAATCTTCACCTACTTTGTAGATCTAAATCTTTTAACTTTAATCTTGTTATTTTGTTATAAAGATTCAAACTTTTGTTTGTAATCTTCGTGTAACTTAAAGATCCAAGCTTTATGCTTCAAGATCTTCAAGAACAACCAAGATTCAAGCTTTCTAGCTTTGAATCTTCATATCTTTTGTTGGATCTAAGTTTTCTAACTTATGATCTCATTACTTTGTTATAAAGATCAAAACTTGTATTTATGGTCTTCATGTAACTTAAAGATCTAAGCTTTATGCTTCAAGGTCTTCAAGGACACCAAAGATTCAAGCTTTCTAGCTTTGTAATCTCATAACTTGTGTGAAAAGGATCCAAGCTCTCTAGCTTAGGGTTCCATCACTTTATTTGACTTAGATTATGTTCATACTTGTTTGATGAAGTAAAGTTTGTAGCTTTAGTTGTAAATGTAACTTGTAATTGTGTTAAAACTAAGGATATGATGTAACCTTGGTTCATCATCCATCTAAGACTCTTAAATGAGTTGTGTTCTTACTTGGTCTTATCATATTGTGTTTTGATGGTAGAATCTTGGTCAAGGTGATGCTAACCCATCAACGAGTTGTACACTTGAAGCTACAAGCATCAAGGATGAGAACCGTGATGAGCATCAAGCACTAAGAACCCCATCGGAGCACCTTGCTTACTATTTTCGGGATCTGATCAGACAACCTGGGCTACTGGAAAGTTGATTTTAAGTTATTTCGGTTCGAGTAGATTATTTTATGTTTAGACCTCGTCTTAATCCGAGTTACGGTTTAGGATTTATGGCCTTCCGAAAGTCACTACACCCTATTAACGTTGTGCTGAAATTTCTGACCTACTCGCACTTAAACCGTCACCACGGTCAAATGAAGATGAGTTTGGTTCTGGAAATTGGTCAGCAACTATAGGACTCACATACGGAGCCATAGCCACTGACTACACGTCTTTTCGTTTTGTATAGAGGTCGTAGCAGCTGACCGAAGTCAGCCTATTGTTTCGATCTCTATTCTTGTCAAACTTACTTAGCTTTTATGATGATGAATGATGATGATGATGATAATGACACTTAAACTTAATTTATGCACTTTCAAACCTTTTTGGGACAACATACTGACTTAGTGACCTTTGACTTAGGTTGATGACCTTTCGGACCGACTTACTACTTGCATACTTTCATTATCGACTTTACCGCTTTTATCACTGTGAGTTATAGCTTTCCTTTTTTACTCTAACTATTTTAGGACTGAGAATACATGCGCTTTTTATGTTTTACATACTAGGCACGAGTATTTAAACTTTATATATGTGTGGGTTATACAACGGCATAAACTTTCCCCTTAGCTCGGTAACGTTTAGTCATTGGTCTTTGAATCGATGAACTCGAATCTTAGATATGGATCCATAGGGTTTGACATCCCCACTTGGGCTAGTCGCACTAGCATTTAATGGGTGTTTAATACTTCGTAAACATATGCACTCGCCAAGTGTACTTTTAGGGGGTATTATTATTACGTTAAGTTAGTTACCGGATGCCCACAGATAAGCATATACTTTATCATATTGTTTTGAAACACTGGTTGAAGCACTGAAATCTCGTGGCCTACATTACATTACTGATTACAAACAAACTATAGCTCACCAACATTCGTGTTGACTTTTTAAGCGTGTATTTTCTCAGGTGCTTAGACGATATTGCTTCCGCTGTTAGACTTGCTATCTTGGTGTTATAGACTTGCTGTCTTGGTGTTATAGACTTGCTGTTATGGACCTTCTGTGTTAGATTTTCGCTGCATTACTTAGAGATGTCTCAATCATGAAAATTTTATCTAGCATTCGCAACTTATGTTATTTGAATAATGGCTTTATAATGACCTCTGTGTCACGTTATCTTTTGTAAACACTATCTTTTTATGAATGCAAAACTGGTTTTCAAACAACATTTAGTGTTTGACCGTGTAAAGATCCTATTGTTGACGATTCGTACATGATGGTTTTGTACGGGGTGTCACACACTCGTTGCCCAGAGTCTTAACCTTATAGTTTTTAGTCAAATGCACACTAGCGCGCTATATCTAGCACTTTTTTTATGACCCGTCCTAATCCATCTGGACGAATACATCACATTTGGTTACATCGCGAGGTACTTAACCTCTATATGATACAATTTACAAACATTGCATTCGTTTTTTAAAAGATAAACTTTCATTTCATCGAAAGTTGATGGCATGCATACCATTTCATAATATATCCAACTATAATTGACTTAATAATAATCTTGATGAACTCAACAACTCGAATGCAACGTCTTTTGAAATATGTCATGAATGACTCCAAGTAATATCTCTAAAATGAGCAAATGCACAGCGGAAGATTTCTTTCATACCGGAGAATAAACATGCTTTAAAGTGTCAACCAAAAGGTTGGTGAGTTCATTAGTTAATCATAATCGATCATTTTCATCATTTTAATAGACCACAAGAATTTCATTTCCATTTCTCATAAATATACGTCCCATGCATAGAGACAAAAATCATTCATACGGATTGAACACCTGGTAACCGACATTAACAAGATGCATATAAGAATATCCCCATCATTCCGGGACACCCATCGGACATGATATAAAAACTCGAAGTACTAAAGTATCCGCTACAACGGATGGGGTTTGTTGGGCCCAATAGATCTATCTTTAGGATTCACGTCAATTAGGGGTGCACTAAATCTCAAAATTAGTGATGTTCCCTAATTCTTAGATTACCAGGCTAAAAGGGGCATATTCAGCTTCGATCCATTCAACCATATAATGTAGTTTCGATTACTTGTGTCTATTTCGTAAAACATTTAAAAAGCGCATGTATTCTCAGTCCCAAAAATATATATTGCAAAAGCATTTAAAAAGGGAGTAACGAAACTCACGATAAGATATTTTGTAGTAAAAATATGTATACGACGATACTGAACAATGCAGGGTTGGCCTCGGATTCACGAACCTATATCATTTATATATATATATATATATATATATATATATATATATATATATATATATATATATATATATATATATATATATATATATATATATATATATATATATATATATATATATATATATATATATATATATATATATATATATATATATATATATATATATATATATATTAATACACTTAATCACAATCAAACAAGTTTATATATTAATACTTAATAATAATACTTGTCAAAATATATTAATATTAATAATAGTAATAATAATAATAATGATAATAATAATTATAAAAATGATAGTAATGATAATAGTTTTTAATAATACTCATAATACTTATTTTAATGATAATAATTTAAACTATATTAATGATAATAATAAAATGATGATATTAATATCAATAATTAATATAACAATAATAATAATAATAATAATAATAATAATAATAATAATAATAATAATAATAATAATAATAATAATAATAATAATAATAATAATAATACTAATACTAATAATAATAATACTAATAGAAGTGATTACTACCTTTAAAGCTTTTCCTAAAAAAAATGCCCCAGACAGGGCTCGAACCCGCGACCTCTCGCTTAAGCACAAACACTCCTAACCACTGTTCCATAAATGTTTTTCTGATTTAATTTCATAGTTAAATCTATTCATCCCATTTCTCGGTTTCATCTTCTTAATCCAACTGTAAACATCACCATAATAACCACGTATGATTAACATCGTTATTTAAGCTCATTCCTTATCACCCTATCATCTTATTATTATCCTTAATCATTCTTAACTCGTCCTCACCGTGTACCATCATCATCATTAAATATCATCTTTGCAATTCTTCGTTACCATCTCTAGACTTTGGCTTCAACATTGGACTAGAATAGAACATGGGTGGTAACAGGTATATGGCCCACATGACTCTAAATGAGTCCATTATCTTGATTTGTTGGATCCACCCAAAATAATCAAGCTCAATATATGGTTTATATAAAAGAAAACTTGATACATTTGTGGCTGAGAGGGAATCGTTTGGAAACAGCAACTAAAAATGCATCATCCTTACATCACTATCATATACCTTACGTGATTATTAATATAATTTAAACATCAATTCATATTATCCATTGGTCTGCCATTATATTGTATCTAGTCCCATTTCCATAACAATTTTGATATATAATAATATCAACTTGACAAAACTTTATACTGTGAGCATAGACCCATCTAAAGTGTTAACTTACTCGACATCATCATCATTCTTTATTAACATCAAACACTATATCATTCTCCATGATTATCATCATTGCATCAACTTGCCATCATCATCTAACTATACCATTATCATTACCATAAACATCCTTATTCATGTTTTTGTTTATGAGGTGAAGAGAGTTGAAACAACAAGATCGTGATGTGATAAAAATAGATATATAGTAGTAGTGGAGATCGAACATGGTGGTTTGTGGGTTGGTGATCCGTTATGGTTTAAATTTTGTCTCGGTTGAGCTTCGATTAACATAATATGAAACACGTAGTAGTAGCTAGAAGTCGAATAAGATGGTGATCGAGTAGTGGGTTTAGAGTTCTTGGTGATGGCCGGTGGTGAATTATGGGGTGGTGTCGGATGGATCGAGAAAGATGATGGAACATATATTTATATCCTATGCTTATGTCTAAAAAGGAAACAGTAATTTATAATATAAAAGTGTAAAAAAAATAAACGTGTAGTAATTAAAGAAATCCTCAAATTATTCTGCCGACACTATTTTAGGGACTAGTATTTTGTACTCTGTTGATAATTAGTGGCGGACAAAAGTCTTCAAAAAAATCTTAAATTTTTAAATTAAATGTCTTTATTTATTTTGGTCATTATGGTATAAGATTCAGTCACTACTATTAAATAAAAAATTACATTAATTATTCACTCCCAACCCTAAGTAAAATATAAAAAAAATTTAAAATTCAATAAATAGTTTCTAAATATATTTTAAATAAGCCTATAATTTATTTAACTCATTTTCGGATCACCGTTTATTTTAAAATCACATAAGTTCGAATTTAACTTGCTTAATATCGATCAAATGACAATTAAGTGTTGCTGTCGTTTACTAGATAGATTCGAAATCACAAAATATTTATTTAATATACTTTATTTATATATAAATATGTTTTAAATAATAACTATCATAATATTATATTTTTATTTTATTTAACAACATATAATATTTCAAATTATATTTTCAATTATTATTTATATATATATATATGTATATATACACACATATTTATTTACAATTAAATGTTCGTGAATCGTCGAAAATGGTCGAAATCAAATGAATGTACGAAAATAGTTCAAAATTTATGAGACTTAACCTAACAGACTTTGCATATCGTGTCAAAATCATTTAAAGATTAAGTTAAATTTGGTCGGAAATTTCCGGGTCGTCACAGTACCTACCCGTTAAAGAAATTTCGTCCCGAAATTTGAGTGAGGTCGTCATGGCTAATAATAAAAATGTTTTCATGACGAATATAAGTTGATAAATAAAGTTTTATCACCATTGAATAATATGGATAAAACAATTCGATTACTCAAAGGGTACGAGTGGAGCTATTACAAAAGTGTGAAATGAGGTAAATAAAGATTCGTCTTAACTTTTGACGTAGTCATAGTTGAATTCCGGAATTCACGAAATTTAAAGATAATCTTCGAATCTATATAAGATTTAATTCTTCAGCGAATAAGGAAATTAAGATCTTTATAATTAAATACGGTGATCTGCCTTGATTACTCTGTCTAATATTTCCATTATAAATTAAACTCTTCCGTTCCATTATTCTCACCATTCCTATACTTTCTTTCTTAGTTCATACATCCAAAAGATTGTGAAAATGCCTAATTCAGTTCTAATCCTTGATATTTTCTTAATTATCATTTCTGTCATCCTTCTTTTCAATCTTCCACCAGAAAAATCTGTTTACTTCTACTATTACCTTGGGGTGATACTATTCTTAATTATACCGTATCTTTATATTGCTATTCGTATTAATATCCACGGTTTGTAACCTCCGTGTTGTTATTGGGCTTTATATTTTCTCTTATATTTTGGAGCTCTTTGCCTTTTTATTCTCCTCTCAACCTCTAGTAAAGCGAGTAATGGTCCAGAATTCGTAAGTATGGAGTATCAAATGAACTTAATGTTCTAAATAAGAAAGAACGTGAACGTAATAGCACGATTTGATTTGTCAAATTACCTGAATCACTGAGAATAGAACTATCAAGAATATACTTTCTTGATTTGTTCAGAAGTTAAGCAGAATGAAAGAGTTATGTAACATGGCACATAATGACGTTATGATCTGTGAATCATCACATTCCATTAGAAACTCAGCATGACTTACTGTAATATAATCACGTTGATCAAGTGTCATTATATTATACTAACTCATGCATCAATTCCCAACACTACTTCAAAAACATTCATATTTTAGATTTGAATATTTCAGAATTTAGAAACTATAATAGTTTCCTTTCTGATATAACACTGATATTGCAAAGAGATAAATGATTTTAGATAAGAATAGTTATGGAAATATCTTTAGAAATATCGAGGATATTTATAATGAAAGATACGATGATATCTTAGAATTTCAGAATCATAGTGTGATGAAGAAATTCATTCACAATTATTTGAAGTAATTAAGAAGTAAGGTATTCACTAAAGATTTCATCAGAAACAGAATCATCGGGATTCTTTATGTACAAGTTTAGTCCTTGTGATTTGTCAACAGTCTCCTTCATAATTTTGCATAAATCGCTTTTTGGTACTAAATTTTTTATTGAGCGTTTCCAACACTCCATTCTTTATCATCAAACTTTCGACTGTTAACGTTGTTTACAGTCTTTGCGGCTTCTTTCAGCTTTTTCAACATTCAGAGTATCGATTCGTAAACTGGGTGCTTTTCAGACTTTCAGAATGGAAGATCATAATTCTAAGAGATAAATGTTATATGTATACATATAACTGTTGATGTAGGCATGCTGCGAAATTTCAAAATACTGATTGCTGATTCTCAGTAATTGGTATGACAATTCTCGTTACAAGATGCGGATGAGTATATGATAAGGTTTTAATGAACATGTATTATGGTTCTTCGGAGAGACTTAAGTCAACGGATAATGAAGTTGTTGGTATGTTTACTGCTAATGTGGTGAGATATAAAGAGTTCTTCGGTAACAATGACGAAAGGCAAACTTATATATCAAAGTTATAATAAGACTAATCCGAATGAAAGTCGAAGTTGATTTGTTGGAGCTGTGACAAAATTGGCTAATTTGAAGAGGGATTGCAAAGTTATTTTCGGTAATAATAACGCCCAAAGAGCTAGCACAGATACGAGTTAATTGTTTACTCAGGTTCCGAGTGTTTTCAGGTGCATAACTATATGCATCAATCTTTTCTTCCGTAGATGAAGTGCGGTTAGTTCATCCTCTCGATTGAGGTGTTTTTAAGAATCATGAAAGGTTTGAACGCAGATTGTAATCGTCAAGATACAAATGAGGTTTGAGATGAAATCAAGTGGCAAACTTGAGGAAATATTTAGTTTCATATGTTATAATCAATATTTTAATTCATTTTAACTGTCCAATGTTGGTAGTCCACAGTTAGTAGTTCGCAGTTACTAATTCAATAATTCATATATAATTTAATATATAATATTCGAATTAATTAATACGTATCGTGACCCATTGTATACATGTCTCAGACTCGATCACAACTCAAAGTATATATTTTATTATAGAATCAACCTCAACCCTGTATAGCTAACTCAAGCATTACTGCATATAGAGTGTCTATGGTTATTCCAAATAATATATATAGATGCGTCGATATGATATGTCAAAACCTTGTATACGTGTCCCGATATTTAAATGCGTAAATAACAGTATTTAAATGACAATAAATAAAGTGCGTAAAATAAATAACAGAAATTAAATGACGATAAATAAAATTGCGAGAATTAAATTGCCATAAAATAAATTGCGATAATTAAAATGTAATAAGGAATTAACAGTTAGCTAGGAACAGTTAGCTAGGATTTTGTTAGCGTGGATTCTTAACAAAATTTCTCATAGTTAATTTGTTTGTTTCTAACAAATTTTATTTTGTCCAAATATTTTCTTCATTATGCCACTTGTTGGATTCTGATAAATCAAAATCCAAATATGCAATTGGATGAAAATGGTTATTCTGTGGTGAACGGATACATATATCTGTGGATGTAAGTAGGATAGTAAATGACTGTTGAATCAGATTCGAAGAATGTACAGTGTAACTTATTAATGTGAAATCTAAATATTCATCGAGTATTACCTACACGTTAAAATATTTTCACCATTAACAGTTTGTACGAAAGAATTTTTAATTACAATATTTATGAAAATATATATACATATATATTTTCTTCAGATGTAATCATGGATTTAATGAGTTAATATGATATTAATCTCATTTGATTTACCGTTAGAATAAGAATATATAATCTCTAAAACATTAAAGATTATATAATCACCATGTCGAACGAAGATAAATAATGTAGAATGATTCGTAGAACGATGATTATGCTCTAGTTACAGAATGAGATATTGAGGCATGTGATGTTGAAACTTGTGTTGTTGGTGGTACTGTTAATGCCGGTGATGTTGCTGAAGCTGGTACGTTTTGAACCATATTCTCCAAATTGATTACTCGAGCGCGAAGTTCGTTGACTTCTTGTATTACTCCGGGATGATTGTCGGTCGGAACGAGCAGATGAATAAGGTTTTGAATTTTGAGATAGTATATAATCATGGCGAGATATTCGGGAAATGATGGTGAAAATGGTGTTTCAGACTGGTTCGCCGGTAAGTGCTTCAGGTTCTTCGCCAATAGGTGAATTCGGTTGGTGGAAGGGATCGCCTTCTTCACGTCTCCATTGATTAAGTCGACTACGAACCCATTAGATGAATTGGGGATGGTTGATTGGTTGATTCATTCTGGTGACACTGCTTCCGGAGCTTAGGTGAACATCCATGTCGGAATAGCTGTCGGGTTCCGAAGAACTTGAACTAGTGACGAGATCCATTTCGTACAATTGAGTAAAGGAGTTTTCGATAGGAAATGATTTTCGGATATCGGATGGTATTCAAATTACATAGAATACCTATACATAGTACAGAAGATCCCGTAGATTACGGAGAGAATTAAGGAAACGTGTCAGATAAAGTCTACAGTAATAGATACGCTAAGATATGGATTAGCAGATACGCTAAGATATGAATTTTGTCTATACATTATTCATGCAATCAATGCAGTAAGATGTGTCTAGACTAAGAATGATAAGCAGGTAATTTCCTAAGGATGATAAGCAGGTAATTTTCGACACGAAATGATAAGCAAAATTTTTGACATGCAGACACGGTCGAAGTCCAGACTCACTAATGCATCTAAGTAACTATCAGTTAGACACACTAATGCAAGACCTGGTTTGCTAAGACCACTGCTCTGATACCAACTTTAATGACCCGTCTTAATCCATCTGGACGAATACATCACATTTGGTTACATCGCGAGGTACTTGACCTCTATATGATACAATTTACAAACATTGCATTCGTTTTTTAAAAGATAAACTTTCATTTCATTGAAAGTTGACGGCATGCATACCATTTCATAATATATCCAACTATAATTGACTTAATAATAATCTTGATGAACTCAACAACTCGAATGCAACGTCTTTTGAAATATGTCATGAATCACTCCAAGTAATATCTCTAAAATGAGCAAATGCACAGTGGAAGATTTCTTTCATACCTGAGAATAAACATGCTTTAAAGTGTCAACCAAAAGGTTGGTGAGTTCATTAGTTAATCATAATCGATCATTTTCAACATTTTAATAGACCACAAGAATTTCATTTCCATTTCTCATAAATATACGTCCCATGCATAGAGACAAAAATCATTCATATGGATTGAACACCTGGTAACCGACATTAACAAGATGCATATATGAATATTCCCATCATTCCGGGACACCCATCGGACATGATATAAAAACTCGAAGTACTAAAGCACCCGCTACAACGGATGAGGTTTGTTGGGCCCAATAGATCTATCTTTAGGATTCGCGTCAATTAGGGGTGCACTAATTCTCAAAATTAGTGATGTTCCCTAATTCTTAGATTACCAAGCTAAAAGGGGCATATTCGGCTTCGATCCATTCAACCATATAATGTAGTTTCGATTACTTGTGTCTATTTCGTAAAACATTTAAAAAGCGCATGTATTCTCAGTCCCAAAAATATATATTGCAAAAGCATTTAAAAAGGGAGTAATGAAACTCAAAATACGATATTTTATAGTAAAAATATGCATACGACGATACTGAACAATGCAGGGTTGGCCTCGGATTCACGAACCTATATCATTTATATATATATATTAATACACTTAATCACAATCAAACAATTTTATATATTAATACTTAATAATAATACTTGTTAAAATATATTAATATTAATAATAGTAATAATAGTAATAATAATAATAATGATAATAATAATTATAAAAATGATAGTAATGATAATAGTTTTTAATAATACTCATAATACTTATTTTAATGATAATAATGTAAACTATATTAATGATAATAATAAAATGATGATATTAATATCAATAATTAATATAACAATAATATGAATAATTAATAATAATAATAATAATAATAATAATAATAATAATAATAATAATAATAATAATAATAATAATAATAATAATAATAATAATAATAATAATAATAATAATAATAATAATAATAATACTAATTGAAGTGATTACTACCTTAAAAGCTTTTCCTAAAAAAAAAAATTCCCCAGACAGGGCTCGAACCCGCGACCTCTCGCTTAAGCACAAACACTCCTAACCACTGTTCCATAAATGTTTTTCTGATTTAATTCCGTAGTTAAATCTATTCATCCCATTTCTCGGTTTCATCTTCTTAATCCAACTGTAAACATCACCATAATAACCACGTATGATTAACATCGTTATTTAAGCTCATTCCTTATCACCCTATCATCTTATTATGATCCTTAATCATTCTTAACTCGTCCTCACCGTGTATCGTCATCATCATTAAATATCATCTTTGCAATTCTTCGTTACCATCTCTAGACTTTGGCTTCAACATTGGACTAGAATAGAACATGGGTGGTAACAGGTATACGGCCCACATAACTCTAAAGGAGTCCATTATCTTTATTTTTTGGATCCACCTAAAATAATCAAGCTCAATATATGGTTTATATAAAAGAAAACTTGACACATTCGTGGCTGAGAGGGACTCGTTTAGAAACAGCAACTAAAAATGCATCATCCTTACATCACTATCATATACCTTACGTGATTATTAATATAATTTAAACATCAATTCATGTTATCCATTGGTCTGCCATTATATTATATCTAGTCCCATTTCCATAACAATTTCGATGTATAATAATATCAACTTGACAAAACTTTATACTGTGAGCATAGACCCATCTAAAGTGTTAACTTACTCGAACATCATCATCATTCTTTATTAACATCAAACACTATATCATTCTCCATGATTATCATCATTGCATTAACTTGCCATCATCATCTAACTATACCATTATCATTACCATAAACATCCTTATTCATGTTTTTGTTTATGAGGTGAAGAGAGTTGAAACAACATGAAATGTCCCGTTCATATTTATTATAAACGTTCCATATTAATTGATTTCGTTGTGAGGTTTTGACCTCTATATGAGACATTTTTCAAAGACTGCATTCGATTTTAGAACAAACCATTGTGACGACCCGGGAATTTCCGACCAAATTTAAACATGATCCTAATCTGAAATTGACACGATAAGCAAAGTCGGTAATGTTGAGTCTCGAAAGTTTCGGAAACAATATTCATGTAATCATTCACCTTTGACTATGCCCGACGATTCACGAACAATGGTGTGTAAATAAATATGTAAATATATATATATATATATATATATATATATATATATATATATATATATATATATATATATATATATATATATATATATATATATATATATATATATATATATATATATATATATATATATATATATATATATATATATATACATATAAATGTATATATATACATAAGTATATATAATGATTGGAAGTAATAGAAAATAATTTAATCAATTAAATTGAATATGTAAAATAATACATAAAATAGTAATGTTGTGAATTAAAATAAACCTATATGTAGATATATATGATTTCTATACATAATTAATGTTATATGTATATTGTAATATATATAAATATTAAATGTTATATATATGTTATTATATAGATGTCATAATTAATAATATGTAATATTAAGTTTGATTACGGGTCAAAAATATAATTAAATATAACTGTTACAGTTACTTTTAATATTTTTATTAATATCAGTATTATTAATACTATTACATTATATATAAATATGAAATTTGATACAGTTAATTTGTTATATTAATGTTATCATTATCATTATTATGATAACTCGTAGTAAAAATATGATTATTATGATTATTATTATAATTATAATTATTATTACTAAAAATCGTTATTTTGATTATAGTTATCATTATAAAACAAATTATTATTTTTTATCATTAACAATATTATTATCATTACTTTTATAATAACTATTATCATTATTATTATTAATTATTATTATTATTATTATTATTATTATTATTATTATTATAATTATTATTATTATTAATAGTAGCATTATTAATATATTTATATTTATTGATTTTTATTAAAAAAATAAATGAAAAATGAATATAGATACGTACGCATTTATAGATATCACTATCATTCTTATTTTTTCTTTTCTTTTTGTTTGTTTTTTTCTTTTTTCCCCTCATACCCGTGAACTCATGTCGATAAGTTTCACTACAATACAATTTATTGATCAAGTCAGGTTACTGCATAAACTAAATCTTGCACGATATATATCTATCACTGCTATTCGAAGAAATCCAATTGAAATAATGAAACAAACCCATTTTTTTTTGTTCTTTCCGCTAGATGTTTTAACCCATATTCCATTTTCGAATCAAACTTCAAAATCTAATAACACAATTGTGTTAGGAACAATTCACTTAAGCTATTTGCAAAATATCACGTTCTAATTCTTCCTATTGACTTCGAATTTCGAAGTCAAAGTTTAGGAATGAAAAGTTAAAATTTTCGGTTCATCATAAAATTTGAAATGAATTCGATGTTTCAAGATAAATTGAGGTTTGAGAAAGTTTTTAGGACTGATGTAAAATCTTTTTCATGTAGAAAGTTTTGGCTAAAACCTTATTAATTTCGAAAAGCAAATTTGAGTTCTTCATTATTATTTTTTTTACGAACAGCGAATTTATTTTTTATTTATTTTAGTTCATTTTTTTTTGATTCGTGTCTGAGAGCTGAGAATATAATTATTAGTTGTTGTTTCAAAGCTACATCAAATAACATTGTATATTATGATTTGATTTGGGGACGCTGCAAGTTAGTGAGGAAGAAGAAGAACATAATCTAATAATAAGGTTTATAAGAATTAAGGAGGGTTGTAAAACATAAAATGGGCTATAGCCTAGCTGGTTCGGCATGTGTGTGTGGGTTCAGGAGGTCTCGGGTTCGATTCCTGCGGGTGGCAATTTTTTTTAAAAGCTTTTTGAAGGTAGTTTTCAAAACCAAAAATCTTTATTATTATTATTGTTGTTATTTTTACTTGAATATGAATTTTATTCATTTATATTATCATGATATTGATTATTATTATTATTATTATTAGGATTAGTATTATTATTATTACTAGTATTGAAATCATGATGATTATTATTATGATTAATTATGGTTATTATTATTATTAAGTAAATTATTACTATTATTAATAACCTTAATACAAGTTATATCAATATTATTATTATGTTAGTTATTATTATTAACTATATTAGTATTAACCTTTAAGAATTAGTAGTATTACCATTACTAATATTATTATTTATAGTATTATTATTATTGTATTATTCTATGCTAGTAATATATTATTATGATTCCAAGAATATTAAACATGTTTATTATAATAAAAGGTGTTATGATAAAGATTAGGAAATTGATTAATAAAGATTAAAAATATAGAAATTATGAATGAATATTATTATAAAAATGATTAAAATCTTCACTAAAGTATGTTTTAAAGAAATTATTATAATTAATATTATCATAGTTATTTTAATACAACTTATCATTATTATCATTATTAATATCATTATTAACATTGTTATTGCTTTCATCATTATTATATAGTATCAATATTATTACCAATATTAGTATTAACATAATTACTAATTTCAAACAAGTGATCCCCATATAAAAATATATTTAACCTAACTATATTAATATTATATTATATAAAAAAATGAAAATATATAAATAAATAATGAAGCTTATACATTAATAAATACAAAAAATTTATCACTAATAATAATAATATATATATTTAAACAATTACAATTATATATATTAATGAGTATACAAATGATATAGGTTCGTGAATCCGAGGCCAACCCTGCATTGTTCAATGTTGTCATATGTATTTTTACTACAAAATACAGTATGGTGAGTTTCATTTGCTCCCTTTTTACTCTTTACGTTTTTGGGCTGAGAATACATGCAAATGCTTTATTAACTGTTTTACAATATTTATATGCGTGAGTTTCATTTGCCTTTTTACCCTTTATATTTTTAGGCTGAGAATACATGCGTAATTTTTATAAATGTTTTACGAGATAAACACAAGTAATTGAAACTACATTATATGGTTGAATGATCGAAGCCGAATATGCCCCTTTTGCTTGGTAACCTAAGAATTAGTAAACCGATCTACTAATTGACGCGAATCCTAAAGATAGATCTATTGGGCCTAACGAACCCCATCCAAAGTACCGGATGCTTTAGTACTTCGATGTTATTTTATATCATGTCCGAAGGATTTCCTGGAATGATAGGGGATATTCTTATATGCATCTTGTTAATATCGGTTACCAGGTGTTCAATTCATATGAATGATATTTTTGTCTCTATGCACGGGACGTATGTTTATGAGAAATGGAAATATGAAATCTTGTGGTCTATTAAATTTATGAAATGATTATTTATGTTAAACTAATGAACTCACCAACCTTTTGGTTGACACTTTAAAGCATGTTTATTCTCAGGTACGAAAGAAATCTTCTGCTGTGCATTTGCTCATCTTAGAGATATTACTTGGAGTCATTCATGACATATTTCAAAAGATGTTGCATTCGAGTCGTCGAGTTCATCAAGATTATTATTAAGTCAATTATAGTAAGATATATTACGAAATGGTATGCATGTTGTCAACTTTCGATGTAATGAAAGATTGTCTTGTCAAAAACGAATGCAATGTTTGTAAAATGTATCATATAGAGGTCAAGTACCTCGCGATGTAATCAACTGTTGTGAATCGTTTATAATCAATATGGACTTCGTCCGGATGGATTAAGACGGGTCTCTACAACCATAACCTTTAAAATATTACGACGATTATCAAATAATGATAATCTAAAATATAGCGTTTTTCACACGAGCATTGCATAATGGTTTACAATAATATTACACATCAACATAAGTCTTCGAATGTAGTTTTTAAACAATATTATGTAAGCATGGACTCCAAATCTTGTCCTTAATTTAGTATGCAACAGCGGAAGCTCTTAATAATCACATGAGAATAAACATGCTTAAAACGTCAACAAAATTGTTGGTGAGTTATAGGTTTAACCTACATATTATCAAATCATAATAATAGACCACAAGATTTCATTTTTATAACACATCTCATATCAGGCATTTCACAAACTGTATAGAGATAAAAATCATTCATATGTTGAACACCTGGTAACCGACCTTAACAAGATGCATATAGAATATCCCCATCATTCTGGGACTCTCATCGGATATGATAAATCGAAGTACTAAAGCATCCGTAACTTGGATGAGGCTTGTTGGGCCAAATAGATCTATCTTTAGGATTCGCGTTAATTAGGGGTCATTTCCCTAATTCTTAGGCTACCAAGCTAAAAAGGGGCATATTCGGTTCGATAATCCAACATAGAAAGTAGTGTTGATTACTTGTGTCTATTTTGTAAAACATTTATAAACTGCATGTATTCTCATCCCAAAATAATAGATTTTAAAAGTGGGACTATAACTCACTTTCACATATTTTTACTTCGTCGGGAACTAAGACTTGGCCACTGGTCGATTCACGAACCTATAACAAATATGTACATATATATCAAAGTATGTTCAAAATATAATTACAACATTTTTAATACATTTTGATGTTTTAAGTTTATTAAGTCAGTTGTCCTCGTTAGTAACCTACAACCAGTTGTCCAAAGTTAGATGTACAGAAATAAATTGATATATATTATCTTGAATCGATCCACGAACCAGTGTATACACGTCTCAGGCTAGATCACAACTCAAAGTATATATATTTTTGGAATCAACCTCAACCCTGTATAGCTAACTCCAACATTACTGCATATAGAGTGTCTATGGTTGTTCCAAATAATATATATACATGGGTCGATATGATATGTTAAAACATTTTCATACGTGTCTATGGTATCCCAAGATTACATAATATATTAGAATACATGTATAATACAATATAAGTTAGCTAGGATATGATTAATATAGATTTGTTACAATATTTCTCGTAGCTACAACAATCAAAAAATATCCAATCTTGCTTTACCCATAACTTCTTCGTTTTAAATCCGTTTTGAGTGAATCAAATTGCTATGGTTTCATATTGAACTCTATTTTATGAATCTAAATAGAAAAAGTATAGGTTTATAGTCATAAATATAAGTTACAAGTCATTTTTGTAAGAGGTAGTCATTTCAGTCGAAAGAACGACGTCAAGATGACCATTTTGGAAAACATACTTCCACTTTGAGTTTAACCAGATTTTTGGATATAGTTTCATGTTCATAAGAAAAATTATTTTTCCAGAAGAACAATTTTTAAATCAAAGTTTATCATAGTTTTTAATTAACAAACCCAAAACAGCCCGTGGTGTTACTACGACGGCGTATATCCGGTTTTACGGTGTTTTTCGTGTTTTCTGATTTTAAATCATTAAGTTAGCATATCATATAGATATAGAATATGTGTTTAGTTGATTTTAAAAGTCAAGTTAGAAGGATTAACTTTTGTTTGTGAACAAGTTTAGAATTAACTAAACTATGTTCTAGTGATTTCAAGTTTAAACCTTCGAATAAGGTAGTTTTATATATATGAATCGAATGATGTTATGAACATCATTACTACCTCAAGTTTAGTAGGTAAACCTACTGGAAGTGACAAGAAATGATCTAGCTTCAAAGGATCTTGGATGGCTTGAAAGTTCTTGAAGTAGAATCAAGACACGAAAACAAGTTCAAGTAAGATTATCACTGGAATTAAGATAGTTATAGTTATAGGAATTGAATCAAAGTTTGTATATGAGTATTACCTTGATTTAGAATGATTTATTACTATAAACAACAAGGATTTCTTGAGGTTGGATGATCACTTTACAAGATTGGAAGTGAGCTAGTAAACTTGGAAGTATTCTTGATTTTATGAAACTAGAACTTGTAGAATTTATGAAGAACACTTAGAACTTAAAGATAGAACTTGAGAGAGATCAATTAGATGAAGAAAATTGAAGAATTAAAGTGTTTGTAGGTGTTTTTGGTCGTTGATATATGGATTAGATATAAAGGATGTGTAATTTTGTTTTCATGTAAATAAGTCATGAATGATTACTAATATTTTTGTAATTTTATGAGATATTTTATGCTAGTTTCCAAATGATGGTTCTCACATGTGTTAGGTAAATCACATGGGCTGCTAAAAGCTGATCATTGGAGTGTATATACCAATAGTACATACATCTAAAAGCTGTGTATTGTACGAGTACGAATACGGGTGCATACGAGTAGAATTGTTGATGAAACTGAACGAGGATGTAATTGAAAGCATTTTTGTTAAGTAGAAGTATTTTGATAAGTGTATTGAAGTCTTTCAAAAGTGTATGAATACATATTAAAACACTACATGTATATACATTTTAACTGAGTCGTTAAATCATCGTTAGTCGTTACATGTAAATGTTGTTTTGAAACCTTTAGGTTAACGATCTTGTTAAATGTTGTTAACCCATTGTTTATCATATCTAAAGAGATGTTAAATTATTACATTATCATGATATTATGATATATTAATATATCTTAGTATGATATATATACAGTTAAATGTTGTTACAACGATAATCGTTACATATATGTCTCGTTTCAAAATCATTAAGTTAGTAGTCTTGTTTTTACATATGTAGTTCATTGTTAATACACTTAATGACATGTTTACTTATCATTTATCATGATTAAACATAGTGTATCAATATCTTAATATGATTCATATGTATTTAGTAAGACTATGTTATAACGATAATCGTTATATATATCGTTTCGAGTTTCTTAATTCAATAAACTCAATTTTATGTATATTACTCATTGTTAAAATACCTAATGAGATACTTACTTATCATAATATCATGTTAACTATATATATAATCATATATATGTCATCATATAGTTTTTACAAGTTTTAACGTTCGTGAATCACCGGTCAACTTGGGTGGTCAATTGTCTATATGAAACCTATTTCAATTAATCAAGTCTTAACAAGTTTGATTGCTTAACATGTTGGAAACACTTAATCATGTAAATAACAATTTTATTTAATATATATAAACATGAAAAAGTTTGGGTCACTACACAACAAGATCGTGATGTGATAAAAATAGATAGATAGAGAAAGATACCAGTTGTTTTCTAAATGGATTGTTGAGATGGGTTTAATAGGTTCACGATGGTGAGGGTTTGTTGTGGTGTTCTGGTGGTCGTTTGATGGCAAAACATAAACAACGAAAACAGTTGGTAACAAGTAGGGGTTTAAATGAGTTTTTGAAGGAGTGAAGGAATGTTTTGGTCGTGGTGATCTTGGTGGTTCACGACAGAAAAATAGAAGTGTAACAACGGTCGTAGCACGACAGTATAGTAGTAGCGTAGCTGCATCATTGGGTGGTGTTTTGGATCGATTGTTTTGGACAGAAATAGGTGCAAAAGCAGTTTTAGGTGACGCTTTTAAACAAGAAGAAAGTACATCAGAAAATAATAGCGAGAATGGTGGTTACACGGGCGGTTTTGGGTTTGTGTTGTGGTTGTTCGATATATGAATATGTGTATATATATATAAGTTTGATTGGATGTACAAAACAAGGACAGTAGTAGTGGAGATCGAACATGGTGGTTTGTGGGTTGGTGATCCGTTATGGTTTAAATTTTGTCTCGGTTGAGCTTCGATTAACATAATATGAAACACGTAGTAGTAGCTAAAAGTCGAATAAGATGGTGATCGAGTAGTAGGTTTAGAGTTCTTGGTGATGGCTGGTGGTGAATTATGGGGCGGTGTCGGATGGATCGAGAAAGATGATGGAACATATATTTATATCCTATGCTTATGTAATACTCCATGTATATATTTATGTTAGATAAGTTTACAGGAAATCAATAGTGGCAAGCATACTCAACATATAGATCTTAATAATGTCTAAAAAGGAAACAGTAATTTATAATATAAAAGTGTAAAGAAAATAAACGTGTAGTAATTAAAGAAATCCTCAAATTATTCTGCCGACACTATTTTAGGGACTAGTATTTTGTACTCTGTTGATAATTAGTGGCGGACAAAAGTCTTCGAAAAAATCTCAAAATTTTAAATTAAATGTCTTTATTTATTTTGGTCATTATGGTATAGAATTCAGTCACTAACTATTAAATAAAAAATTACATTAATTATTCACTCCCAACCCTAAGTAAAATATAAAAAAAAAAAAAAATTCAATAAATAGTTTCTAAATATATTTTAAATAAGCCTATAATTTATTTAACTCATTTTCGGATCACCGTTTATTTTAAAATCACATAAGTTCGAATTTAACTTGCTTAATATCGATCAAATGACAATTGAGTGTTGCTGTCGTTTACTAGATAGATTGGAAATCACAAAATATTTATTTAATATACTTTATTTATATATAAATATGTTTTAAATAATAACTATCATAATATTATATTTTTATTTAATTTAACAACATATAATATTTCAAATTATATTTTCAATTATTATTTATATATATATATATATATATATATATATATATATATATATATATATATATATATATATATATATATATATATATATATATATATATATATATATATATGTATATATACACACATATTTATTTACAATTAAATGTTCGTGAATCGTCGGAAATGGTCGAAGTCAAATGAATGTACGAAAATAGTTCAAAATTTATGAGACTCAACCTAACAGACTTTGCATATCGTGTCAAAATCATTTAAAGATTAAGTTAAATTTGATCGAAAATTTTCGGGTCGTCACATTTTTCTCATATAGACTCAGTTCTTCAAGCTCCGCCCCTTATTGACCCTTATAATATTAAAACACACGCACTTGAATGTCGTTTATTTAAGTACCATAAACGACAACTAGTGAACAATGTCAACTAAATTCTTTTATTACTATTGAGATTTTTAGGTATTCTTTTACTTTTCATTTTTATTTCAACAATTAAATATATATTATTTATTAATAGTTTGTGATTAATATATACCTACGGTTGAACTGGACTATTTTTTTTATTTCATTACATTTACTACGAGCAAAATAGTCCAATGAAAATCATATCATATATTTTTTATTATTCATTGATTTCTTTATTATATTTATAAATTATTAAAATAGCGATTCATATTTAGTACTCCAACAGTTGAAAGTTGAAACAGAGTATTGTTTTTTGGTTCCTTTACTCCGTTAGGTTCACTATATGTAAAATAATCAAATAGAATCATACTCCGTATTGTTTTGTTTGGATCATTGATGTGTATTATAATTATAAACTAGAATTTTTTTTAAAAATGGTAATGTTTTTTACAAACTTTACAGAACTAGAAATTAGAAACCAAAGTTTACAAATCTAGTATAACTGGTGTTTCAAACGCCGGGTTTACATGTGTCACTTCCAAGCCGGTGTTTCAAACACCGATTTCGACCTTTTTCTGCCACATCTTCACATGACCGAGCACTATTTGCCACCAGAGCCCTAAACCGGTGTTCAAAACACCGGTTTGCAGAGGAATCTTCACCTTTTCTGAAACCGGTCTTTGAAAGGCCGATTTCGCTTTTTCTGTATATTTTCCCTTATCACTTTGATGTATCACTGTATGCTTACTATATCCTTACTGTATCACATTGAAGTATCAAGCAAACGTAGGATTTTTTTTTCTCTATTTATACTATCATAATCTTCAATCAAATAACATCACAAAAACAACACAACTGCAATTCAAAAACAACAAAATGTCTAATTCTGAAAATGATGGATGGGAATACCTTCTTGATATCGATGATTCCGACATAACCTATATTGGTTCGCAACGAACTCAACCTGTACCCCTTACTAGTCACGCTCAAACCACTTTGGTGTCGACCCCGTTTCCGACTGGTTCAACGACCCGGTCGCCACTTCACCCCAACCTACTCGTAAAAAACAAAAGCAACCAGAACCTTTTACACCACCACGACCTATGTTGCACGGTTCTGGGTCTAACAAAATGAACAAACTATCGTAGCGTATTCCCGGACCGGCTGGTGTTTTCCAAGATGCGTACGAACTTCGCAATAATGAGAATAACGTTGTGGATGAGAAGTCCACGCAAGATTTTATAAGGGAAGTGATAAACAAAGCTGAATTTGATGATTCCTTTACAACAGCTTCGTGGATTAACGCCATGGAGTTTGCATATCCATACGGAGGTAAACAATAATATTGTGTTTTGTTATATAAAAAACCTAGAAAAATCTGTGACATTTTATTTAATTTTTGTGACTGCAGGGAGGTCTAATATAGCAGACATTCTGTCACAACGTAAGTGTTACTGGGTCGATCAGGTTGTTGGTGTTATCAAGACTTATGCTCCAAATGTTGTAGGCGATCTATCTATAACGCTAAAAGTGAGTTTAAACGATCCATTTATATTTTTTCAAAAATTGTATGGGTTTCACTAGAATGTACTAATGTAAGCGTTTATCTTTTATTAGTAGGACACTACTGGTACAATCAAGGCATTAATTAGTAGCAAGATCATTGATGGTGTGCAAGGAAAGTATGAAGGTGTTAAAGGCATACGCGAGGGAGTGTTTTGGTGATACAAAATTGTAGCATTTTTTGTCCATCGAGTTATGTCCACTACCTTAACATTATGCGAAGGAGATTAGTGAAAGTGTTCTTGAGAGACGGCGGATCTGCGTAGAAATTTGTTATCTTTATGTTTATGTTGTTGTTAAAAATAAAGCTTTTAGCTGTGTTTTGTGGTTTGAAATTTGTCGTTTAAAATAAAATTAAGTTGTTGTATTAGTTGTTAATACTATAATTAATTGTGTACTTTAATAATATAATTAATACGATTTTAGAACTTTATATAAGACATATGAATTTAAAATACATTTTCAAACATAAAAATTACATTGTTTCTGGAAATTAAAATTAAAATACAAACAATCAGTGCCCATGACGTCCTCGTCCCCGTCCAGGTGGAACGCGTAGGTGTCCACCGGTTCCACACAATGTTGGTCTTCTATTCCTCTCACCCCTCCGGACTTGTTGTTCTGGGGTGGTATCGTCATCAGCTCCTATATCCGCTATGTGGTCATCGTCAACTCCTACCTGTGATGTACCTCCAAAATCTCGCTGTATGATCGGACTATGACTACGGGTACCCATGTTGTAGTTGAAAAATTCATCCATGTTCGAATTATGAGGGGAATTACCTTGATTTGTTTGGTGAAGGTTATACTGAGAGGATTCACCCTGATTTGTTTGGTAAGGGGTATTTTGAGTTTACGAAGGATAATAGTTAACATTATCCAGAAAATTGAAGTTTTGTGATGAATAAAAATGATAGGGATGTTGCGGGTCATTAAATTGTGTGTAGTTGAAAATTTGATTTGGAATGTCAAGAAATGGTTGTGGGTTTGGTTGACTGTCCGGTTGCATTTGAGTTAATGCGTGTCCCCGTATCCTCATAAGCCCCTCCTCCTGCATATTAGTTAAAAGTAATTGAATATTAGAACCAATATAGTTAATTTAAATATTACAATTTAGTTACTTACATAAACATTAGTAGTTCCTGCCCATCTAGGATATGTGTTGGCTGGTGGTACGTTTCCAGGATTTGTAATGTGTGTAACCGTGCGCGCATTATACCACTGAAAGTAGTCAGCAACCGTGCCCAACCCGTCCACACCACGATGCAGATGCTGATGTCGGTCCCTCCAATGGGGAATGAAATTGACTTGTGGGAAACTTTTCATCAAATCGGCGTTTTGTTTGGACTTTAGGCTTGTGTTGTGAACTATACGATGCATCTCCTGAGTGAACAACATGTCCGAATTTGGAATATCTTGAATCTAACCGAACTGTCTGTTGACCCTATCTGGTAGATGCAACTCAATAGTAGACCAAAATATAATTGGACCACGGTATGACCACAACTCCCTATCAGCTAGACATTCATCGGGAAGTGGGCTCTGTAAGTTATCATCATATGGACACCAGCAAAACTGCAAAAACATTCCACATACTATAAAAATCAACTAATTTATAGAATATATATATATATATATATATATATATATATATATATATATATATATATATATATATATATACCTCTCTGCCTCTTAATGCCGCAAGTGCCGACCGACACGTTTCTAATACATGTGCGGGCGTATCTCTGTGTGTCCTTTTTCTATGCCACCTACATACCAATTATATTTATTGATATATGTATATATAACTATATTATAGTTGTTGATATATTAAGAGAATAGTGTATATTTAATATACCTCGAACCATACGGTCCTTCAATGGGCGGCTGTCCCATACCGTTTGGTAGCGGGGGCTCCAAGAGTACATCGTGTCTGAGTTTTGGCGCGAGGGTTTGTATTCTTTCATACGCCCAATGTTGTAGTAAAAGCGACACACCATTGATGCCCTTTGCATCTTCAGATTGAGCGGCACGACACAAATTTCTATAAAGGTGTGCTAGAACCGCACTACCCCAACTCAAACGAGGCTCGGGACTCAAGTCTATGATGTTCCAAATATAGTTCAACGGGAAATCGTGGGCATTAGCGTCAGAGAATAGAACGCCACCCATTAGTGCCAACATGTAGACTCTAGCCCGTTGTTGGATACGTTCCTCAATCTCTACAACTTCTCTATTCAATTCATTGATTAAACAAGATATTTTGATCTTTCCTGTCTGTATATCTGCTTCAGCAATATGGTTATTGGCAATCCCTAAATATTGAGTAACTAATTGTCGCCATTGGGCATCTTCCATAGAATGCCATATTCTGGTAACAGGGGGGCCGTCTATGGGTAAACCCCATAGAATTTGAATATCTTGCAACGTTATAGTTGCTTCTCCTACGTAAGTTAAATAAATAATACGTATACATTTATGTAATATATAAAAACCTAATACGTAATATAGAAATGATTATTATCTAACTTTTTATCTAATACGTAACATTTTATCTAACTTTTTATTTAACAATATAAAATCCAAATGATTATTATCTAACAATTATATCCAACATTTTATCAATAACATTTTATCTAACAATTATGTATCCAAATGATTATTATCTAACTATTATATTCAACATTTCATCAATAACATTTTATCTAACAATATTATATCTAAATGATTATTATCTAACAATTATATTCAACATTTTATCAATAACAATATTATAATGCTTAACGATTTATAATCACAATTTATCTAACAATATTATATTCAAATGATTTATCTAACAATTATATTCATATGATTTTTCTAACAATTATATCCATAATTTATCTAGCAATATTATATCTAACAATTTATCTAACATTATAATCATAATTATATCTAACAAAATATATGAAACAAATTATATCTATAATTAACTCTAACAATATAAACATAATTAAAAACATCAAAAAATACCTATTGGGAAATGGAAAGTATGCGTCTCCGGGCGCCATCTTTCAACCAAAGCTGTAATTAGAGCGTGATCCAATCTTTGTTTACCGAGTTTGCACACTAAACCCAAACCCTTTGCATTAAGATAACCTTCAACCCGTGCATTTATTCGTTCATTTGGAAGATCACTAATATGTTGCCAAAATGTTAAATCACATCTTTTTGGCTTTATAAGTGCATCACTAGAAATCTTTTCGGTAAATATCGAATACGATCTATGTGAGTTTAGTGATTGTAAAAATAATAGATCCGGATTAAGAGGGATAGATCTACCACGCACTTGATTATCCATATTTATTTGTATTAAGGAACACAAATTTTAACGAAATTGAACAGAAAATCGTTTGAAAATCGTTTAAGTGGAGTAGTTTATGCAGACCGATGGTTGATTGATCGGTTATTTAAAATCTTCGAAACCGGTGTTTCAAACACCAGCTTGCTACGTGTCATTAAACCAATACGTCTGTAAAAAGTTGGCAGGTCTTTGAAGTTAATGGAGCATTTACTGTTTTTTTATTGAAACCGGTGTTTCAAATACCGGTTTGGTTGGTACATGTTTTTTTTTTAATATACTTATTTGCTATTTTTCCCTATAAATATTAGTAAGTGTATGATCATCATTCATTATAAACTACAAATCTATCATGACTTCAAATATGGTGTCAATTGAAGTTCATCACGGGTGTGATCTTGATTACGAAAATAATGAAATTCGTTTAACAGAAGGGGAGATATCTACGTTTGAAAACGTAGATATATGTGGCTTTGGTATGGAGAAGTTGGAAGAGTTTCTTCGAAGTAAGTTACCGGAAGATGAACGTTCGATGGACATCTACTATTATAAAGAAGGAATTACTGAACCCGAGGTAATGATGTCTGATGAAGAATGGTACACAATAGCGGGGAAAGCATGTATACGCCGTGAAAAAATTATTTTGTATATTGTATTTGGAGTTTTTGAAGACGCCATTGAATTCGACACGCTCTATGATCGTGATGGTGAATACTATCACGCACCTAGGCCTTATTGTACTTTAAGATAATTGTTTTATATAAGTAGTTCGTGTGGTGTTCATTAATAAATGTTGTATTGTTAATAAATGTGTCTTGTTTATTAATAAAATTATTGTAAAACTAAAAATGTCTAAATGGTATCAGTTGGTACGACTTGCTTAAGTCGATTTAGGTTCTAAATATTTTTGTGTACTATCATTGTGGTAACTACTAACACTTGCCTTTGGTCATTTGTTAAACAGACACTCACATATTTTTCTATAAAATGGCGAAGTGGACAGTTTAGTCATTTAATAAATGTTGTATTAGTTTTGTTTATTATTTCCTAGATTTATAATAAATAATACTTAAGTTGAATAATAATTTTTGAACAACACTTTTATTCATAGACATAAACACGGTTACATTTTATTGGTAACAAAATACATAATTAAAAACGTAATCAAATCACACATAAACATAAATAAACTAAATAAACCATTACGTGAAATAACTATGGAAACCTAGTAGGACATGTATTTCTGTTGTGGCCTTCTTCTCTGCAGATACCACACTTTGGTTTCTGCTTTTCACGTTCATCCATCTGGCCCGGAAAACGTTTCGATTTCTTCCTTCCCCTGTGCTTGATCAATCTTGTTGGATCAGCCTTAATTTTCCTGTCAACCGTTGCCCAATAACTCATGTCTCTGAGTAGATTAAAGAAATGGCTATATTGTTGTCTCCATACAGTAGTTGTGTACTTTTTACTACCCAACACGGTTGCATCTTCATGTAGATGGCTACAAACAGAAATGGCATGAGAGTAAGGTAATCTTTGGTGTTGCCATCTTCCACATGAACACTTTCTAGCAGCAAACCTTACGGTGTAATCGGTGCCACCTTCACCGCTTCTTTGATAAGTTGACTGGACCTTGTACACACGTCTCTGGTAATCGTAACATGTTGTTTTGTATGTTTGGGATCTTATTTCTCGTTCGCGATAGATTTTCCAAATGTTCTTGGAAAGTGGTGAATTCCATTGAAAAGCTTCTCGATATTGATCGTAAAAGTGTTGCCTAGTGTAGTCAAACATATATTCAATACACGCTCTAATCGGCATCATTCGGGCATGACGCAACACGTTGTTGAGGGATTCAGCAATGTTTGTCATTGTGTTACCCCAACGACTCTTTTCACTATCCCTATAGACAGTCCACATTCCTAAATCCGCATCTACCAAATAATCCCAAGCCTCTTGACTAACCCCCCTAAGTGCTGATACAGCATTCTTGAACAGTATCTGATTGGCTGTCGAACCGACTGTCCAACACAACTTTTTGATCGCTTAAATTTTATAGTGTTTCATTATGTTGCTACGAATATGGCGCAAACAATACCTATGTTCCCAACCATATGTCTGTAAACTCATGGCATGTAGGATACCCTGGTGGCGATCAGATATAACACACAGCTTCCTATTGCCAACAACATGGAGTTGCAACAAACCCAAAAACCAAGTACAACTCTCGTTACTTTCATTGTCAACAATTGCGAAAGCAACTGGCAGAATTTGATTGTTAGCATTTTTGCCAACTGCGGTAAGCACCTTATGAAAGGACCCGTTCATATACATTATAAACGATTCACAATAGTTGATTACATTGCTAGGTATTTGACTTTATATGATACATCTTACAAACATTGCATTCGTTTTTAAAAGACAGACTTTCTTTACATCGAAAATTGACAGGCATGCATACCATTTCATAATATCCACTATCTAACTATAAATTGATTTAATAATAATCTTTGATGAACTCAATGACTCGAATGCAACGTTTTTCGAAATATGCTATGAAAGACTCCAAGTAATATCTTTAAAATGAGCAAATGCACAGCGGAAGATTTCTTTAACACCTGAGAATAAACATGCTTTAAAGTGTCAACCAAAAGGTTGGTGAGTTCATTAGTTTATCATAATCATTTATTTCCATCATTTTAATAGACCAAAAGAATTTCATTTCCAGTTCTCATAAATATACGTCCCATGCATAGAGACAAAAATAATCATTCATATGGTGAACACCTGGTAACCGACATTAACTAGATACATATAAGAATATCCCCTATCATTCCGGGATCCTCCTTCGGACATGATATAAATTTCGAAGTACTAAAGCATCCGGTACTTTGGATGGGGTTTGTTAGGCCCAATAGATCTATCTTTAGGATTCGCGTCAATTAGGGTGCCTGTTCCCTAATTCTTAGATTACCAGACTTTAATAAAAAAGGGCATATTCGATTTCGATAATTCAACCATAGAATGTAGTTTCAATTACTTGTGTCTATTTCGTCAAACATTTATAAAAGCGCATGTATTCTCAGTCCCAAAAATATAAAGGGTAAAAAGGCAAATGAAACTCACCATACTGTATTTCGTAGTAAAAATACATATAACGTCATTGAACAAGTGCAAGGTTGGCCTCGGATTCACGAACCTAAATTAATTATATATATTTATGTGTTGGTCAATATTTGTCTTACAAATTAGGTCAAGTCATAGTGTACCACAATCCTAATGCTCGAGACTAATATGCAAAAGTCAACAAAAGTAAATTTGACTCAAAATAATTTCCAAAAATCTATACATGATTAATATATAGTTTAAATATCGTCATTTTATATTTTTAAATATTTTTTAAAAGATTTATTAGAGTAAATAATATAATTTATTTATTAATAAATAAAATTTTATATTAAATTTATATAATAAAATATACTTTTATATATATTAAGTAATAAAATTTATAGGATTCATTTAATATCATAAAGATAATATGATAGGTATTATTAAAGTAAGTTATTACACGTAGTAAAATATGTTTGTATCACATATTTATTTGATAAAATAATATCTATAATGATAGTAAGTGATAGTGCTCTAAATGAACATATATTTAGTAGCAATATCCTCCCAATATGTAAATTATTTAGTTGTAATTGTCCTATTTTAAGTTGTAATCGTTTATATTAAATAAGTGCGAAGACAAAAGGCGAAAATGACGATTTGAAGACGCAAATGACCAAAAAGCTCAAATGTACAAGATACAATCCAAGTGGTTCAATTTATTGATGAAAAACGTCTAAAAATGACAAAAGTACAAGTTGCGGAACGCAAAGTACAAAATATTAAATTGTACGCAAGGACGTTCGAAAATCCGGAACCGGGACATGAGTCAACTATCAATGCCCGACGCAACGGACAAAAAATTACAAGTCAGTTATGCACAAGAATATAATATAATATATAAATAATTATATTAATTATTTATATTTTATATTTATATATTTATTATGTCGACAAGCTAGGAGCCAAAAGTTTTTGAGCTGGATTTTCAAACTCTACGACTCGGGAGTTTGAAGGCCAAAAACTCCACGACTCGCGGAGCTGCCAAATTCCAAAATGCCTATAAAAGGTCACGAATTCTGCGAGTAAAAAATAACATAATAATAATAATACTCCCTAGTATAATATAAATAAATATATATAATATATATATATATAGTATAGGGTAGTTTTATATTAGATTAGTTCGGGTTATGTAAAGGTTATTTTACGGGTTTTTGAAGTCGAAATTCTGTTCGTGTAACACTACGCGATAAATACTCAATGTAAGTTATGTTCTCCTTTTTAAATTAATGTCTCGTACTTAAGTTATTATTATGCTTATTTGAGCCAAAGTAATCATGATGTTAGACTAAATATTAAAGACGGGGTAATTGAGCTTTGTACCATAATTGGGGTTTGGACAAAAGAACGACACTTGTGGAAATTAGACTATGGGCTATTAATGGGCTTTATATTTGTTTAACTAAATGATAGTTTGTTAATTTTAATATAAAGATTTACAATTGGACGTCCCTATAAATAACAATATACACTCGATCGGACACGATGGGCGGGGTATTTATATGTACGAATAATAGTTCATTTAACCGGACACGGGAATGGATTAATAGTCACTAGAATTATTAAAACAGGGGTGAAATTATGTACAAGGACACTTGGCATAATTGATAACAAAGTATTAAAACCTTGGGTTACACGCAGTCGATAACCTGGTGTAATTATTAAACAAAGTATTAAAATCTTGTTACAGTTTAAGTCCCCAATTAGTTGGAATATTTGACTTCGGACATAAGGATAATTTGACGAGGACACTCGCACTTTATATTTATGACTGATGGACCGTTATGGACAAAAACCAGATGGACTTATCAAATAATCCAGGACAAAGGACAATTAACCCAGGATAATAAATAATCAAAACGTCAAACATCATGGTTACGGAAGCTTAAATAAGCATAATATATTTTATTTCATATTTCCTCGTACTTTTATTTATTGTCATTTTAATTATTGTTATTTATTTTATATTGTTATTTAAATATCGTCATTTACTATACGCTTCGCTTAAAATATAAAATCGACAAACCGGTCATTAAACGGTAAACTCCCCTTTTATATATTATTATATATAATTGTATATATTTTGTACAAATATAGTTGTTTAAAAATATAGTGTGCAATAAGCCCGCTCCCTGTGGAACGAACCGGACTTACTAAAAACTATACTACTCTACGATTAGGTGCACTGCCTATAGTGTTGTAGCAAGGTTTAGGTATATCCCATTTGTAAATAAATAATTAAAACTTGTGTAATTTGTAACGTATTTCGTAGTAAAATATAGTACTATCACGTACCCCCACGCTACGACATCAAGTTTTTGGCGCCGCTGCCGGGGACTCGGCGAAACGCTATATTTTTAATTTACTTTTGTATAAATATATTTTTATATATTTTTAGAAAAACAATATAAAATTTAAAAAAAAAACAAAAAAAACAAAAAAAAACGTTTTTTTCAAACTCCACGACTCGCGGAGTTTGCAGGCTTAAAACTCCACGACTCGCGGAGCCGACCTGACCAGCCTGACCAGAAACCCTATTTCACATTAATTACGGGGTATTATTAATTATTATTATTATTTAACCCTAATTACTTTATTATTATTATTATTTAGTTTAAGTTTTTAAATTAATTAGTTATAATTAATTGTATTTAGTTTTAATATATAAAAAATTAATACATTTATAAAATATAAAAATAATATTTTTTATAAAAATAAGTAATTTTATCACTTTTTATAATTTGTATCCTTTTATTTAGTGTAATCATAATATTTTATATATTTTTCGTTCGCAATTAGTTTTAAAATTAGTTTTTCCGTAGTTATTTTATATGTATAGATTCTTAGGCTCTGCCGTAAAATCCCTTAAGTGCTATTTCTTTAGACTAAGATTTAGGTGCTTTAGAATTTTGCGACGATTTTAAAATTTTAGTGCCTTTTAAGTCACGACTCGCTACTTTCTTATTTTTATTTTTCGACGTTTTTCGACACGCATTCTTTTTCTTTCTTATTTCTCGACGCTTTAGTTTTTAGGACTTAGAAATTTTCTCTATTTCTTATCTACTATCTCAAACGGAAAGAAAAATTATTTAAGTGGTTAATTTAATGGACGTTGACAATTTTCTGCTTCGTAGTAATAGTTGGATTTGTTAGTGGCTGAGTTGTGAGCTTCCGATTTAAAGGGTTCTGGCTCCCTGCTGCATCTTTTGGCTATTCGAAACGTGGGCAAAAGCAGAAAAGTCTATTAATTGGACAACTTATATAAGTTTTTCTATTTTTATAACTAATAGGATAATTAGTAAATGCACCACATTGTAGCTAAAATTTGGCCATCGCAATAAAATAGAAAATTTTGAAAACAAGGCTATGGAAACCCTTTTTGATATCCAAAATCAATTAAATCAATACTCTCAAACGAGTGTTGATGACAATTCGTTCGGTCAATCTTGGATCACGAATGACGAAACAATAACTGGTTGTGAAATCTGTGGAGATTATCACTCAACATGGGAATGTTATTATTACGTTCCTATGGAAAATTACGCACCCACGGAACCTGAATGGAATGATTATGAAGAATACAATTCAAATTGGGATTATTCCCAAGAATATTTCCAAACTCAACAACCAGTAGACGAGGAAAATTACATGTCTGAAAATTTATTAGACAATATGAAAATCAAACTCGAAGAACTCGATGCTCAAAATGAACAAATGAGAGAGTTTGTAAATCGGCAAGCTGAAACTCTATCAGATTACACACCTGTTGATCTGAGGAGTATTGTGCAAGAAAATCTCATATCATCGAATTTTGATGAATTCGAGAGCTCCGAAATCACCAACTATCCCGATGATACTTTTTATTCAGTTTTACCAATTTCACAACATATCGACACATTAGCCTCTACCGACAAAATCATCGATCCATCAATGAATGAAGAAGAAGTAAGGGTGACAAATTGGTACTCTTGGGAATACGATAACGTTGAAAATTTTACCCCCGAGGCCAAACCGAACTTCACCATTCCACAACCTTCCAACCCAATATTCTCAATAGACGAGTCATCCACCGGAAATGAACTACGAGCTATAATAGATAATGACACCTCGAATTTCACCCAATTGGGTAATAGAGGTGAAAACTTTGATCCTGAGAATAAAAAGAAGGAAATATTAGGAATTGTCCACCCTATAGAAATAAGTATGTCGGTGTATATCGATCCATTTGACCAAGAACCAGAAAAGAGACATATCCATTTACTAAAAGCTACACTTAAAAAGGAATTAAGTAGTGACGATCTGGTGAGTCTAAACTTTAAACCCATTGATATATTATACACCACCCGAAATGTAAATAACTGACTCACTACTCTAATTCGTGGAACTCATTCTACCGACTTCACATGTCGTCAGCTAAGTGTGGGGAAGTCTAACCCCACTTAACGTTAAATTAGGGGTTCGGGTTAGTGCATAACTCGTTAATAAAAATGCACGATTATGGTAAAACACGCATTTTCAAATATTAGCAAACAGTTCAGAAAAGCAACCGTTTTTGAAGAAAAACATGTGTGATAAAACAAGAAGGAATGAACGATGAGGCGCGCCATCTATCATTCGACGAGCTTTGTAATTACAAACTGGGTATTTTTAATTACTTTTCTACACTAATCACCCTCATGAATTTATAATTATAGTCTGATTTCATGTGAATGAGGGCATTGCATGATCTCAAGTGTGGGGAAGGGTTATAAATTCTCTCGGGTTTATACTTGGTTTATTTGCCAAATTTTATGAAAATTTGAAAATTTTTCAACTAAATGAATTTAAAATCATGTTTATACATATTTATGAACGATGAAAATTAGGTATTAATACCGAAATTATCGTTACCTCGGAAAGGACATAAATTGAGAAACAACTAAAACGCTTGAATTTATTTATTAGGATATAAAAAGAAGCATGAAAAAAGCCAAGTGTGGGGAGAATGTACCAAGTTGTTCAATTAAAAACTATCTATCACATGTTTCTGTAAAGTTTATTGCAGGTGCTTTTGTTTTGGACTAAATTAACTGTTTTACCCGATTTACTGTAATGAAAGATGGATCTACACGATGAATCAATTCCATCATTAAAAGGAAGTAAAGTCTTCCGAAAAAGACACGCGCTTCTTGACTTAGGTCAAGAAGTTGTCGTCCAGACCAGCTGTAGGTTGACGAAAAATCTTGAAAAGTCATCACTAAAATCAGCAGGAAATCCACGGACCTCAGCATCAAACAGGGTCGCCAAGTGGTCAGACTTATCCTAACCATGAGAGGATCTGTCTTGTAAAATGGGGAGGGCGCCGTGCAAATTAGCTTGATAAGACTAATGAATCAGATCCCCAGAAAGGATAATCTCCTTAAAGATTAAAAATCAGCTTTTAAGACTGATATTACTCAATCCTTGAGATTGACCTTAAAGATTGAGAATTACAAACTCATGGAATTCGATGATATCTAAACTCGAGCTTGAACGAGAAAATATTTTAATCAAAATTTCAAACCGATTCGTTTTCTAAAAACCCATTTTCAATGCGTTCATTACCATTGAACGTAAAATCCTAGGAATTCACCTGGAATTCATTAGGTCACCTGAACCAAATCGGGTGTCAACCGTAAGAACGGTGGTTGCATAGCATGGTCGAAGACAGGACCTTGTGCCAGACCGAAAAATTATAAGGGTGAGCTTTACTATTGCTCCTACAAAGGATAGTAATTACGTCCGACACATTATAGACCATAATTAAAAGCATGTCAGGGGACATTGCCTTTACAGTTTCTTGTTCATCGCTTTCCTTTACAACCGGACGGTAGTTTGCCGAAAGGTAATATACGGGACAAGTAAACTGGACGTGTTGCTTTCCTAATATAAGGTTAGCAAGTGGGTGACACAAAACCATAAGTTTTGAGCTAAAATTTTCAAATCTGAAACCCACAAATCTCACAAAAATATTTTGCAACACCGGTGAAGGGTTATTCTGGAAAACTTATCTAGGGTAAAAGCTAGATTGAATTTTCAAAAGATCAAATATTTTCATAAAGATCCAATTTCCTTAAGGATCTACATTTTCATAGTCATGTGGGACTGTAAACCGCCTTTCAAATGTGCACTTTGCTTTGGAAACCGAAAGTAAATCGGCTATTTGATTGCAAGTGTCGTTGACCTAAACCCGAGGCAACTGTGGATGACACACCCACCTTTAACCATGGTTCTATCGTTACTATCATTATTTATACCGCCATATCAAAATCACTGATGTACAAAGTGTGAAGAATAAAAAAGTGATTCGTGTGATGTATTATATTATTTCAAGTTATGTATTGCTTGAGGACAAGCAACGCTCAAGTGTGGGGATATTTGATAGTGCTCTAAATGAACATATATTTAGTAGCAATATCCTCCCAATATGTAAATTATTTAGTTGTAATTGTCCTATTTTAAGTTGTAATCGTTTATATTAAATAAGTGCGAAGACAAAAGGCGAAAATGACGATTTGAAGACGCAAATGACCAAAAAGCTCAAATGTACAAGATACAATCCAAGTGGTTCAATTTATTGATGAAAAACGTCTAAAAATGACAAAAGTACAAGTTGCGGAACGCAAAGTACAAAATATTAAATTGTACGCAAGGACGTTCGAAAATCCGGAACCGGGACATGAGTCAACTATCAACGCCCGACGCAACGGACAAAAAATTACAAGTCAGTTATGCACAAGAATATAATATAATATATAAATAATTATATTAATTATTTATATTTTATATTTATATATTTATTATGTCGAAAAGCTAGGAGCCAAAAGTTTTTGAGCTGGATTTTCAAACTCCACGACTCGCGGAGTTTGAAGGCCAAAAACTCCACGACTCGCGGAGCTGCCAAATTCCAAAATGCCTATAAAAGGTCACGAATTCTGCGAGTAAAAAATAACATAATAATAATAATACTCCCTAGTATAATATAAATAAATATATATAATATATATATATATATATAGTATAGGGTAGTTTTATATTAGATTAGTTCGGGTTATGTAAAGGTTATTTTACGGGTTTTTGAAGTCGAAATTCTGTTCGTGTAACACTACGCGATAAATACTCAATGTAAGTTATGTTCTCCTTTTTAAATTAATGTCTCGTACTTAAGTTATTATTATGCTTATTTGAGCCAAAGTAATCATGATGTTAGACTAAATATTAAAGACGGGGTAATTGAGCTTTGTACCATAATTGGGGTTTGGACAAAAGAACGACACTTGTGGAAATTAGACTATGGGCTATTAATGGGCTTTATATTTGTTTAACTAAATGATAGTTTGTTAATTTTAATATAAAGATTTACAATTGGACGTCCCTATAAATAACAATATACACTCGATCGGACACGATGGGCGGGGTATTTATATGTACGAATAATAGTTCATTTAACCGGACACGGGAATGGATTAATAGTCACTAGAATTATTAAAACAGGGGTGAAATTATGTACAAGGACACTTGGCATAATTGATAACAAAATATTAAAACCTTGGGTTACACGCAGTCGATAACCTGGTGTAATTATTAAACAAAGTATTAAAATCTTGTTACAGTTTAAGTCCCCAATTAGTTGGAATATTTGACTTTGGACATAAGGATAATTTGACGAGGACACTCGCACTTTATATTTATGACTGATGGACCGTTATGGACAAAAACCAGATGGACTTATCAAATAATCCAGGACAAAGGACAATTAACCCAGGATAATAAATAATCAAAACGTCAAACATCATGGTTACGGAAGCTTAAATAAGCATAATATATTTTATTTCATATTTCCTCGTACTTTTATTTATTGTCATTTTAATTATTGTTAATTATTTTATATTTTTATTTAAATATCATCATTTACTATACGCTTCGCTTAAAATATAAAATCGACAAACCGGTCATTAAACAGTAAACTCCCCTTTTATATATTATTATATATAATTGTATATATTTTGTACAAATATAGTTGTTTAAAAATATAGTGTGCAATAAGCCCGCTCCCTGTGGAACGAACCGGACTTACTAAAAACTATACTACTCTACGATTAGGTGCACTGCCTATAGTGTTGTAGCAAGGTTTAGGTATATCCCATTTGTAAATAAATAATTAAAACTTGTGTAATTTGTAACGTATTTCGTAGTAAAATATAGTACTATCACGTACCCCCACGCTACGACATCAGTAAGTAAAAGTTGTATTATTTTGTAATAATAATTATTATTATAAAAATATCAATATTTATAATCACTAAGATGATATTATGATAAAACGATAATTCTAATTATGATAGCTTTAATATTTACGATAATTTTTAATATTATCTTTAAAATAATAATTCTATTTAAAATAATAATAATAATAATAATATTTTATAGTAACAATGACATTTCTATTAAAATGATAATTTTTGTTAAAATGATAGTTTTAATACTAACGATACTTTTAATAATAATAGTAATGATAAAAATAATAAGAACGATAATTTTATCTAAATCAATATCTTATAATATTTTAATTTCATCATGATACTCTTACTCATTATTTCCTAATCGTTTCGTTTAATAGCTTTTAATCATCTTTTATATCGTGTTCATAATAATGATAATAATAGTAATCAAAATAATTAGGTGTTACAAATATTTGTTTTAATTACACTAATATTAATAATGATAGTTACTATAACATTATTAACGATAATACTAATAATTATCTTAATGATAATATAGTAATAATAATAATAACAATAATAATAATAACCATTTTTAAATAATGATATATATATTAATAATGATAATGATAATAATAATAATAATAATAATAATAATAATAATAATAATAATAATAATAATAATAATAATAATAATAATAATAATAATTGGATAATAATAATACTAATTATAACTTTAACGATAATAACGATAGTAATAATAAAAAAAATAACAATTTTTAATGATAAATTCCTTTTATTGATAAAGATAATAATAATCATAACAATAAGATAAAACTAGAACGACGATAAAAACGACGATAATAATAATCATTTTTAATAAAAATATCGAAAATTCAATTGATTATAACTTCTAATCCGTTCATCAAAACCATTCGATATCTAAAGGAAAAGTTCTTAATTTTTCGCTAGCTTTCCAAGGACATGCATATCTTATACCTTATCTCAACCGCAAGTGTAACTAATTCAAGATTCAACCTAACCTGTCTAAGGGCAATATCAAAAGTACAAGCATGCATAATCCTAAATACTCGAGCACTAGTCAGGGATACACTATTAGTATGTAAAAGTTAAATTATGAGTACTCACGTATCAATATTTAGATTCAATATTGCAGGAAAGGTACGTAGACGCAACGGAAATGATAAACACTATATTGACCTCACGAGCATACCCATGAACCATACTCAATCACCTCCATAGCTATAACCCATAATTTCCTTAATCCTATCCTACTCGAAAAACAATTTCGAAACCACTCGGACAGCACTCCGTCGTAATATTTTATGTATACTAATAATATCTTGAAATAATACGGAGTAAATATATATATGTAAATCGATTGAGATAGTTTAGAGAAAAATATTTTCAAGTTTCTATGAAATAATGAAACCTATTGAATTCTATTTATAATAGATTTTTGAATTATTAAAGTGAATTATTAAAGTATGAATTATTAAAGTGAATTATTAAAGTATGAATTATTAAAGTGAATTATTAAAGTATGAATTATTAAAGTGAATTATTAAAGTATGAATTATTAAAGTGAATTATTAAAGTTAAAGTAAAGTAAAAATAAAGTAAAGGTAAAGTTTAAGTATAGTAAAAGTATAAAACTATGTACGTATAATACGCGTATAAATATATATAATATTAATTTAAATCGTTATATATATTTAATAAAATAAAATATAAATATCGTTATCTTTATCATACTAGTTAAGTAATGAGTTGTCAAAAGTGGTTCTAGATATTTATAAAAGTTATATACGTTTTAATAATAAAGTTCTTTTTAAACTAAAAACGTTTTTGTACGTTTGAAACTAAATAGATCAATCGAGTCTTTATGAGATTCAATCTTCCACTATCCTTTGTCTAGTTCTCAATGATTGACAATTTGTTCTTATTTATAAATCACTTTACCATTTTCCAAATATTGTTAAAATGGAAAGATTTCTCAAATCAACGTGGGCCTTTCAACAGAGACTTGTAATCATAATTCAATATATCTGATAATTCAATTATTTGATCTTATCTTCTAATTCCATTGATAAACATTTTGAAACAGATACAATCATATAAAGTATTTAATCTAATATTTTGTTTACGTTTCAAGTTATAATATATATACACATATACATATATAATCATATTCGTTTAATGGTTCGTGAATCGTTGGAACTTGGTCGAGGTTGAATGAATGTATGAAGATAGTTTAAAATTCTTGAAATTTAACTTAACAAATATTGCTTATCGTGTCGGAAACATATAAAGATTAAAGTTTAAATTTGGTTGGAAATTTTCGGGTTGTCACAGTACCTACCCGTTAAAGAAATTTCGTCCCGAAATTTGAGTGGAAAGGTCGTGAATGATAATAAGTATGTTTTCATGATGCATACGGGCTGAAAATTAGAGTTTTATCATCAGCGAATAATTTGGATAAACAATCCATTTATATGAAGAGTACGAATGAAGCTAACATAGAAGAGTGAAATGAGTAAGTGTAGATTCATCTTATCATTAGACGTAGATATGATTGATTCCCAGATTTCAAGGGATTTGAAGAAAATCTTCTTAATAAAATTTGACTCTCCGGTAATCAAGGGAATTAGGATCCGCTTTAAATGCGATCGTCCATTTTAATTGTTCTGTCGGAGATTTTCTTATAAATTTATATCCTTCATTTCCTTACAACTCACACCTTCTGTTGATGCATTTTATGCAAGTCCCTAGACATGTACCCACGTCCATTGCAGGTACAACAGTTTACAGGCCACCATGATTGCTCATTATTATCCTATCCGTGTTTGTATGTGGTTACAGGAACTGCAGGAACGAGATTTGGATGTTTGACTATGTTAGACTTAGTCAGACGTACGAGTGAAGCCTCACTAGTACGGCTGACAGGCTCATACGCACGGTTGATGCTGAGCTAAGTCACAATTACAACCTAAATGAGAAGACACGAGTGAGTGATCACCCGTACGGCTGATGAAGCCAACTCGTACGTGTGATGGATGAATCGTACGGGTGAGTCAACAGCAGGGGTATATAAAGTCTTATATTCTTCATTTTTAGGTTAAGCCTCTCATTTGTTACACACACTCAGATCTGGTGAGCTCCTTCGATTCTCTCTCAGTCCAAATCACCCAGGTGATTAATAATAGCTCTAGGTGTTGATCTAATCACACTTGATTTAGTTGTGATTTGACTAAATTAATCAAAAAAAAAAAAAAACTTAACCTATTCACTAGAGGGTTTGATTCACTTATTCCGCCATTGTGTGAGTTAAATCTGTTGATTTCTAAGTTCCTAGTCATGTTTCATCACCTTCTATTCTTTCCCCCTCAACTCATATTTTAAAGTATTCATCAATATGCTCCATCCAGTTCTGATTCTCGATATACTTCTAACTTTCATATTGGTCATTCTTCTTTTTCATCTACAGCCGGAAGAATCTATTTACTTCTACTATACTCTTGGGTTTATAGTGTTTCTAGTTCTCCCGTGTCTTTATATTGCTATATGCATCGATATATATATGGTTTATAATTTCTGGTTTGTTGTTGGGCTTTATATGTTCCCTTATATTTCAAAGTCTCTGCTTCTGTCTTCTATAATCATTATTATTCACAGTTAATACTCTCTTTTATTTGCTGCAATTTATACCCCAATTTCTATTTTAAAGTTTTGTCCTTTTGTTTCTTCTTCTTGCGATTAAGCACCACTTGTAATGGTCCAGAATTCACAGATATGAATTTCGGAATGAACATTATTAATGTTCTAGGAAGAAAATTGTGATGGCACGATCTTGACTTGTCAAATTACTAGAATACCTTGGAAAAGGCCGAATCATCAAGAAATATTTTCTTGATATTTTAGAGGTTAAATAGAATACAAGAGTCGTATAACATGGCACATGATGATGTTATGATCTGTGAATCATCACGTTCCATTTAGAAACTCAGCATGACTTACTGTAATA